>NW_024737042.1:19021728-19121794 GCF_018991925.1 Homarus americanus
ATGCGTCAAAGAGTACATCACAAATGATACTAGCATAAAAATACACTGAGTGAAGCTCTGCACTCATCGCAATATTACGTTATATTAACCATCATCATCAACACATAGCTTACGGGACAACAGACGGGGGATTAGTGAGGTCATACGCGGCGAGGCGGGTGAGGTGGAGAGGAGGCGGGTGAGGTGGAGCGGAGGCGGGTGAGGTGGAGCGGAGGCGGGTGAGGTGGAGCGGAGGTAAGGCAGGACGCGGCTGGCCAGGCCGGTGAGGGGCGGGGTGGGGCGAGGCGGGGTTGATCGGGCCAGGCCGGGGCTGTAGGGTTATAACAGTTGAACACCACTTCTATCACTGAAACACAATGGGTACATTTAACACTGACCAACAATCAAACTGCACTTGGGCTACTGAGAATGTCACAGATTGCGGGGGACACTGAGAAATTACGTTAAGCACTGAACATATTTCTAGTAAAAATTCGCGCATACCACGACGAGATTCATTTACTTGAGCTGTAACGGTAACACACTAGGACACTTTTCACGCTACTACCAAGGAACTTCTTATCACGCCCTTTTGAACTAACGAGCCAGGTGTTATGGCTAACAGGAGAGGGCACGGGTTTACTTTAAGTACACTGCTACCAATAACAAGGGACGAGGAGGGCGTGGGTTAACTTCATAGTTTGCTCCACAATATAATGAGACAGACCGGAAGATGTAAAGATAGGAAAATTGGTAGCTGGCCGGTTGTTATTTACTCAGCGTCAATACCCTTATCTTATCTCGTATGTCAATACACATATATTGCTTCTTAAAGGGACAACTTGTTAAACACCTCTTCGATACAACTATTTATTAATTCACTCAATGACATGGACACATTAATATCACTATTATATCGGGGTACTAACACATTATGTTTTACTTTACTCGAACACTGACTCTGGACACACTTGAATGAATACACTTCACGTGGTAACTCACCCTAGAATCGTTCTGACAAGACTCACGTGTACCTGACGTAGGCCCAGTGGATGCTTGGCTGGGCTGCCTCCTATGGGAGGCTTCTGCTTAGCTGGGGTCTGGTCGGGAAGTCCCCTCCCTGACCTGGGGAGAGGACAAGCGTGACTCTGAGAATCTCCAGAGTAATGTTCGAATGTTCGAATGGCACCCAGGATCAGAATGATAATGAGAATGATAATCAGAACCAGAATGATCGTGGACGGGACTGTAGGGCCTTTATATAGGGTCGGCCAAGCCGGCTTTTGACCTCTAACCAATTATCACTTAACTGGTTTGATCTGGATAGCTGTGTGCAGGTGTGGTCCTGCCCAGGTGTCTTGGTTAGGTGGGGCTGTAGGTCACTCGGCTAACTCACGTCATTAGGGTCGACCTGAGGTGTGTCAACCCGGAATATGGTGGTACCACGAGGTCTGTAGTGTACTTGATGTTATATGCGACATAATTCTGGGTTGTAAGCTTTGGTCTGACAATCAATTATTACAATTATAACAACCACGACCATGATTATAGCAACGACGACCATGATTATAACAACACGACCATGATTATAACAACCACGACTATGATTATAACAAGTACGACCATGAATATAACAAGCACGACCATGAATATAACAACCATGACTATGATTATAACAACCACGACTATGATTATAACACTCACTACCATGATTATAACATTCACTACCATGATTATAATAACCACGACTATGATCATAACCACGACTCTGATTATAACAACCACAACCATGATTATAACAACCACGACCATGATTATATCAAACACGACCATGATTATAACAACCACGACCATGATTATAACAACCACGACCATGATTATATCAAACACGACCATGATTATAACAACCACGACCATGATTATAACAACCACGACCGATTATATCAAACACGACCATGATTATAACAACCACAACCATGATTATAACAACACGACCATGATTATATCAAACACGACCATGATTATTAAACCACGACCATGATTATAACCGACCATGATTATAACAACCACGACCATGATTATAACACCACGACTATGATTATATACGACCATGATTATAACAACCACGACCATGATTATAACAACCAACTATGATTATAACAACCACGACCATGATTATACAACCACGACCATGATTATAACAACCACGACCATGATTATAACAACCACGACCATGATTATAACAACCGACCATGATTATAACAACCACGACCATGATTATAACAACCACGACCATGATTATTACAACCACGACCATGATTATAACAACCACGACCATGATTATAACAACCGACCATGATTATAACAACCACGACCATGATTATAACAACCGACTGATCGCTACTAACCACGACCATGATTATTACAACCACGACCATGATTATAACAACCACGACCATGATTATAACAACCACGACCATCTGGAAAACGATGTCGCTGTACTCTGTCAGCCGGACGGCGGTTGCACGCTAGCCAAGCACGAGCATTCGAATTTTCACGCCTCGGTAAACTGTACCACTGGACTCGGCACCGGGCACAAACGTGCCCGTGATCACTTGTATATATATATATATATATATATATATATATATATATATATATATATATATATATATATATATATATATATATATATATATATACAGTATATATATATATATATGTATATATATATATATATATATATATATATATATATATATATATATATATATATATATATATATATATATATATATATATATATATATATATATATATATATATATATATATATATATATATATACTAGCAGAATCGCCGCCCTTCAGGCGGCTCATCCGCTAGGCAACGGTAGGACGCCACCCTCCGGGTGGCTCCACATTGTCTCACTGTTCAGTCCCAAAAACTTACTTTAATAGTTCATTAACAGTGTATGTAAGTTCCATCATTTTTTTCACTACAACGGTACAGCAAAGTATATATTTTTTGCATTAAACTGTTATTATTTTATTGTCTAACCATCACTACATATAAAACCACGCATCATCACTACATATAACATCATCCATCATCACTATATATAACACCATCCATCATCACTACATATAACAACATCCATCATGACTACATATAACATCATCCATCATCACTACATATAACATCATTCATCATCACTACATATAACACCGTCCATCATCACTACATGTAACACCATCATCCATCATCACTACATATAACACTATCCATCATCACTACATATAACACCATCCATCATCTCTACAGATCGGTAAAGTAATTTCCGAGATTCTCGTGCGGACACACACACACACACACACACAAACACACATACATACTTCTTTGTTATATATATATATATATATATATATATATATATATATATATATATATATATATATATATATATATATATATATATTTTATATATATATATATATATATATATATATATATCACAGAAAGCAATGGACCCAAAACTGTTCCCTGTGGGATGCCAGATGTTACTTCATGCCATAATATGGCATTGCCATATGGACAAAACTTCATTTACCAATACTCGTTGTTTTCTTCCAATTAGAAAAGATTCATTCCATTCCATCATTTGCACACTTATGCCAAATGCTGATAATTTACAGTAGTTAAAAATCTCCCGGGCAGAACATTACCAAATGCCTTTTGAAAATCAAGGTAAATAACATCTATTTATGTCTCATTATTTATGGATTCTGTTCAAATATCTAGGAGTTTTATAAGTTGCAGAGTGGTTGACCTTCCAGTTAGAAACCCAAATTGGCTATTAAAAAATAATTTATTATCTTTCATGTACTTCATAATGCATTCTCTAACTATGGTTTCACAGATTTTAATTATAATTACTGTGAGACTCACTGGGCGATAGTTACCAGCCTGTCTTTTATCTCATTTCTTGTATATTGCACAAATTAGCGTTTTCTTCCATTCATCAGGAATTTCCCGGTCCTGATTGACTGTTCAAATAGCATTGTTAGTGGCCCAACTATTGTAACGGCAGTTTCCTTCAATAAAATTAGTTGTATCTCATCCAGGCCTGTGGATTTTTTATTTTTAGATATTGTAATATCTTAACTTTCTCCTTTTCTACCATCATGGTTTTCATAGAGCACCCGCCTAACTTGTTGCAAAATTCCGGTATTTTACCATTATCTTCTACAGCCTGCTGAAGTACTCAGCTAGTATGTTAGCCTTTTGATCATCTCTAACAGTAACTTCCGAACTCACATCCTGAGGGTATAAGTAAAGCTCACAAACTTCAGATTTTGTCTTGGATTTAGATTTATATAATCCCAAATTGCTTTAAGGGTTTCTTTGGCTTTTTTGGACAAGTTTTTTTCGAACATTTTCCTTAGTTTCCTTTCTCACTTGATTACGGATTTTACTATACTGCTGTCTTGTTTCTAGATTATTATTGTGTTTGTAGCTTTGCTTTTCTTTTGTCTCGGATACCTCTGTCAACAGGATATTTGTACTTGCTCTTGTTACTTGTCCCAATTTTCTTAACTGAATCATTTTCCTCTTCATGTTTTTTTTAATTTCTGATAAAATATTTCCCAGTTTACATTTATATTATTGTCTAATGTTAGGAGTTCAGTCCTAGCAGTGTTTTCTATTATCTCCTTTATCCTTTATCATAGCATTTTCTAGTTTTTCCTGTGTCTCTGACTTCTGTATAACACGTATATGAGAAAAAATAACACTGTGGTCGCTTTTGCCTAAGAGCTTTGGTATTGTACATTTTGAATCATATCTTTTTCACTTGTAAACAATAAGTCAAGAATGTGAGCATTATCATTTCCTCTCCATCTTGTTGGTCTAGCTATATGTTGATGTAAGTATTTTTCTTGAACATGCTCCCAGAATTTATAATCACTAGCCTCCAAATTATTTGTTCTCGTATTCAAAGAGTTCCAATCATTCTCAGAGAAGTTAAAATCCCCCATGATGAGAATGTGGGAAAAGCCTCTCCCACATACTTCTGTAAACAATTCAGATAAATGATCATTATCTGAAGAGACAGATGGGGATTTATATATCAGCCCAACAAGAAGGGAATCTGAATGTTGGAGCTAAACTTGTACAAATAAACATTCATTATACTATGTTTCCACTTCTTTTGCATCCAAGACTGGGTCAGTGTATAACAGCATTCCTCTCCCTGTATCCACTTCAATATTCTTGGAGAACATTGTATAGTCTCTTACCTCATTCAAGTTGAATATTTGCCAGAGTATTAAAGGAATGTAAGGAAGAGCTTAGTATGCCCTTAGCAAAGTTGTTTAACATGTCCTTAAAAACAGGTGTAGTACCAGAATCCTGGAGGATAGCGAATGTAATACCGATTTTCAAGAAGGGGGATAGATCACTATCCTCTAACTACCGCCCAATCAGTCTAACATCAATAGTAGGCAAATTACTGGAAGCAATCATTTCAAACTCTATTCGAAATCACCTGGAGAAGCACCTATTGATCAATGATTCCCAGCATGGCTTCACAAGCGGACGTTCTTGCCTAACTAGTCTATTAACATTCTTTTCATCAGCTTTCGACAGAGTCCCCCACGAAAGACTAATTAGAAAGGTAGAAGCTCATGGCATCAAAGGTGACATCCTTAAATGGATTAGGGCGTGGTTACAGGACAGGAAACAGCGAGTGAGCATTAACGGCACTAAGTCCCATTGGAGCAACGTCACAAGTTGAGGCCCACCCAGTCCTCCCTCCATTGTATGCAGACCCCTATCACCCCGGGCCTGCTTTTTGTGTCATCTGCTCCCATTGGGGCCACACCTTTACCGCTTGCTGCCGAGGCGATCGACCCAGATGTCGCTTCTGTTCACGTAACCATCACTCCTCCGTCTGTGCCAAAAAAATCAAAGACCGCCTTAATGGAGTTGGTGTGGGCTATGTTGTTGACCCCAGCTGTTGTAATTGTGGTTTGCTGGCACAATGCTGACTCACGACAATGCCCCAAACGTCCGTCTGTCCCAGGAGAAAAGCCTCCCCCAAGGCTGCATCAACCTCAACCTCCCCCCAACCTACCAAGCCACATCCCTCTGCGTCCTCTCTGTCTCCAGCAACGCCTTCTTCAACAACACCTGCCCCTGCCTGGCCTCACCTGGCTGCAACACAGCAGTCCCGGCCGTCTCCTAACTCAACTACTATTGAGCCTCCTCCCCGTCTCTACTCTGACACTGTCAGGCCTTGTGCTCCCACCAGTGTCCCCCCACAACCCTCCTCCGGTGACACGACACAGATCATATCCCTCTTACACGAATTTGCCTACCGTATTGAAAGACTCTTTGATATACTCTGTACCGCCATCTCCAACCTACAAAGACTACCTGCCACCTGCTACCCAATCACCCCCCTCTTCTGGTTTGACACAACATGGGAGCTCCCCTGTGTGCCCCTCGTGCTCATGACCTACTCCACCGCCGCCTGGCATCACTGCTCGCGTCCACGCTACCGAGCCTGCCCAAGTGTGCCCGGCTGCCCCAGTCCACCCACCGCGCACTCATGGACACTGGCAGTGAACGGACGCGTAGGGAAGAGCTCCTGAAAATACGGAGATTCCTGGGCCCCATCGGGCCGTACTGCCCTGATTCTTGTCATTCCCTACGGGGGATCAATTGGGGCTCAAGAATTACGCACTAAAAATCCCTGATCGATTATCACATAGGGAAATAACAGTATTCTTTCCTGTTCAAGCCGGCCGGGCTCCCTGGCCCAGTGTGTGTGAGGGAAGCTGTCGTAGGCCTACGGGTCAGTGGTTGCCCCGCCGAACCCCTCCGCCGCTTCCATTTAACTATGACAGCTGCTTGTGGGGTCTTACCTTGCTCACGGCAAGTGTTTCCCATAGAAACATTACTGTTACTGTCACTATCACTGAGGTCTGACTCTTGCAGGGTGTGGGATGCACTATGACTATCCGTATCACAAATGTCTGTATCCATGAGAGAGGGGACGCCTTTTCTGGGGCGCTTACATCAACCCCGCCTCCCCCCAAGTCCTCATGCCTACTGTATACAACCCATGTTGTACTGCTCCCCCATTATACTTATGTGTTTCAATTCCACTATGATTTATGTATATATAAATAAAAGAAAAAATTAACTAAAAAAACAATAAATAAATAAATATTGAAGTGATAACCGTGGTAACATTATGAGATGTTCTTATTACCACTATGCTATTGTACTATTCCAAATGATACTATATGTTACATAGTACTTCCTTGAGATAAATGTATAGTATATATCAGGTGCCTAAAAGGTTCTCAACTGGCTCAGCCATGTTAATATTGTTATTATTATCAACTCTGTATCTGTGTTTTTCTGGCTAAATAAACTGTTTCAATTCAATTCAATTCAATTCAATATGTTCACCATTTTTTTTATTATTATCTGTGGCGTTTACTATTATTCGCACTTAAACGTTTAGGGTAATTTGAATATTTTATTGTTTACAATTCTTCCTTATAATAATTTATATTGAATATTTACTCTATACTACTGAGCATATAGTTAATAAAGTTTGTGATGTTGAAAGGCCTGGCACTTATAAAATACAAATGCCACTGTATAACAAACAATGACACATGTATAAGTAATGTGGTGCTGGACACAAGTTAGACTTACTGTATCTCTCAATATCCACTTCTTCATCACTATTGTGCATGAACTGGCCCTTTAACTGCTGATTCTTGCTGGGTTAATGGGGCTGGAACATACTGTCCCTTCTGTATTTATTAAGAACATATATTATATACAGTTCCAAGTGTATACCACCGTAACTTAATCACTGTAGCTATAAGTGTTAAAATGAGGAAGGAGGATACATTAAATAGCTTTTCTAAAATACGTCTTGCCTGTGTGAGAGAGTAAGGTGCTCCAGTAGCCGATTTCTCTGTGCTGACCTAACATTCTTAGGGCTGCTCCTTTAAGGAACTTACCCATCACGTGATGTGACCATGTCACCTCATAGCCAGTGGAAAGTTACAGGGGGGTGATATGATTATATAAACTCAATGGAAAGCCCTGACATTTATATAAAAACTAAGGAGCTAATACGTGCCCGTTAAATGCAGGTTTCAGTAACTAGATACAAACACTGTGTAAACAATATACATATATAACATGCAAGTATATATGCCGAAGAAAATAACTGTTCAGGGTTTGTGTATATTTTCTGCACCAAGAACAGACGCCTTAATAGTTGTTAGTCTTATTTTAATATAACCAGAACTAATTACATAAGTGTAACATTGTGCGCCAAATACTTAGTTTTAAACGCTCATACTTGAGTTATGTGTATTTAATGACAATACTTTCTAGGTAAATATAATTGAAATACAATAGACAAACGGAGCACCTGCTGGTTAACAATCTAAATAAGAGTCGCAATAGAGCAAGGATTATAAAGGTTTGCTTGAATACTTTTTTAATACGTTTTCTTGTTATATAACATTTAAAGCAGTTTTGTTAACAGCTATCAATGCTAAATGAAAACAATTTACAGAACAGTCATTGACCAAACATTGCTCATCTCGTATTCAGGGAAAGTTGTTGGAGCTTCCAATAACTTGATGACATAAAACCACTGATTATTCAGGCTTACGCCCTTGACTCTTCAGGCTTCTACGCCCTTAACTCATGAGACATAAAGGCAAGCATGAACTCAGCATGCTTCTCTGTTGGGAGCTGTAAACGCTTCTGCACTTCACCTTACACAAGGATGAAGGGGAGTGCCCAATAAAAAAAAAAAATAAAATTGCTCATGTGGATTGTTTTAACCTCTCCACCCTCTCTCCTTGTGGTAACCTGATTAATGAGCACCACTGTAAGTGTTTAGGTAAAACCATTATAAAATATATATGCGAGTGAGCGTCACAATGTCATACAAGACACAAAGTAATACAACGTGTGACACATGTTAGACATTTTCAAGATTCGCTGTTCGCCGAGATCTTTGGTCTTAGTTTCCTTTATAAGTCGAGCGTTTTTGTCATCACTGATGGATAAACAGCACATAATCCTTCTTTTATATTCCTGTCGATACTTTATATATTTTATTGTTTCCTCCACCCATTCATTTACCCATTTCCCTCACTAAATGTTCTCAATTTCTTTCCCTCCCTTTTGCTTCCTTCATTTTCTTTCCATCCATCTAGCTATCTATATCTGTCGAATAACCCCCTACCTTAATCTAACGATCTATCAATTAGTTTATCTCAACCTATTTCATGATATATCATTATATTCTCATATCTATTTCATAACCTCTCCATTTCAGAGGCGTCGTGTCTCACTGCACCCATATACGAGTATTCCTGGAACTGTTGGATAATGATTCGAACTGTTGTTGCCTCGAAGCAAGGCCTCACACATTCGAAACAATATCTTGTTATATTACTAAAGAAATGATAAAAAAAAAAAAAATTAAAGACTATGTGGGTGGAGATAAGTAAGAGCGGGGGAACTCCTGTTCTTGGTCATATATATATATATATATATATATATATATATATATATATATATATATATATATATATATATATATATATATATATATATATATATATATATATATATATATATATATATATATATATATATATATATATATATATATATATATATATATATGTAACTGGTCGGAATTTACTGGACTTTATTTTCTCACTTGACTTGGGGTTTATTAAAGATTGTTAGATGGAAATTTGCAGTGGAAGCGCCCCTTAGTGAGAAAAATCCCGAACCAGCACAAGAACACCTAAATCTACTAAACAAAATGACTTGTCCGTGACCCGTGGAAGGATAGCGTCTGTAACTGGGATGAATGAGACACACTGTAAATTTTAGACACTTATATTCCCTCCAACTACAAACACAATCAAATAATGGTGCACCAATATGCGCACCTCTTAACTTGAACTTAAAACACTACTCTGAGGAATAAAAGTTATACATGATATTGAAATTATTAGAAACTCAGGCAACAATAAATTTAAAGTATTAAGAAATGTTGCTTGCACACATGAAACAGGCCTTAAGGGTTTTCACAGAATAATATCCACCACTGTGGAAGTGGTATAAAAATAAGAAATTATTAATTCCACCATGAATAGGCCTAAAGGGCACTCAATATAATTATGTTACACCAACAGATGCAGGCCTTAAGGGTTTTCAACAAAATAATATCAGTCACTGAGGAAATGGTATTAAAAAATATGAAATTAAATACTCTACAATGAATAGGCCTTAAGGGCACTCAATATAATTATGTTACACCAACAGATGCACACCTCCTAACCTAACTTAAACATCGCTGGCAACAATTGCCGGCGAAGGGGTAGGTAGAGACTGAGGTGGCCTTTGTGTGACGATCAGGAGGACAGGAGCACCTATGGGCACACGTCTGTCCCCTTAAGTGGTCAGACACTACTGAACAAGGACTGAGAGAAGCTTATGTACACAGGGTGACCTTACAAAACATGAGGTCAGGTCAAAAACATGACATCCTCTAATCCACACACCAACACACCGAAAACATAAGAGGAGCTTAAAAGAAAGGGCGACTTAACAAGTCATGCATGTTACGTCAGGTCAAAAATATGATACCCCATATCCTACATCTACCTCGAATGCCTTTAAAGCATTTTTAACCTTGGGCCACATTGTCTCACTGTTCAGTCCCCAAAACTTCTTCTTCTATCAATAGTTCATTAACGGTGTATGTAAGTTCCACCATGTTTGTCACTACAACGTTACAGCAAAGTATATTGTTTTAGCATTAAACTGTTATTATTTTATTGTCTAATCATCACTACATATAACACCACCCATCATTACTACATATAACATCATCCATCATCACTACATATAACACCATCCATAATCACTACATATAACACCACCCATCATCACTACATATAACAACATCCATCATCACTACATATAACACCATCCATCATCACTACATATAACACCATCCATCATCACAACATATAGCACCACCATCACTACCATCACTACTACCACCATCATCACTACCACCACTACTACGACCATCATCATTACCACCACCATCATTACCACTACTATCAACCAGTCTCTACCACCACCACTATCACCACAAACATGCTGCTATCACCATCACCACCACTACCACTGTCACTACCACCATCACCACCACCAATACATATAAAACCATCCATCATCACTACATATAACACCATCCATCATCACTACATATTACACCACCCATCATCACTACAGATTGGTAAAGTAGTTTCCGAGATTCTCGTGCGGACACACAAACAGACATACTTCTTTGTTATATATATATATATATATATATATATATATATATATATATATATATATATATATATATATATATATATATATATATATATATATATATATATATATATATATATATATATATATATATGCATATTGGTAATTTTGCAAAACAGCTTACACAAAAAATACCTCACTTGATCGGAATCGAACCCTGGACCTCTGTGTGTGAGCAGGGATTGCTACCACTTCGCCACAAGGACAACAAAAACAAGCCTAGACTTGGTTCTATTCCACACAAAGCCTATTCAGCGTAAACCTCCACTGGGGATTGCCTGTGCCAACTATGTAGTAAAAGTAGCATTTTACTGAATCCAGCTAGGAAACACGAGGCTATGTATATATCTCATCATTATATGGAAGTCCCCTTGCTATGTGGACTCCGTACAGTGTCTTGATCAATCCGTTCATGGGTGTACTGCCGTACAATATAATTTTATGTAAGTAAGTCCTCGATGAGTTTTCTTGAAAATATTTGTGTGTGGTGGGAATGGCATTTTTGATGTACGATAGAAGTACTATATCTGATGAATCTTGCATCTTCAGGTATTGGGAGAACATAAGAAGATAAGAAAATAGGAAGTCTGCAATAGGCCGGTTAGCCAGTGCATGGCAGCTCCTGTCGAGAGTTACTACCACTCTCTATCATCCATGAATCTATCTAGCCTCCGTTCAAAATTTTCCAACATTCCAGCACTTAATACAAAGTTGCTAAGCTTGTTCCACTCGTCCACCACCCTATTTGTGAACCAGTTCCTTCCTATCTCCCTCTTAAACTTAAATCTGTTGCTACGATTACTATCCTGCTAGGACATTATAAGTATATCTCCTTTATTGATTCCTTTCACCCACATAAATACTTCTATCATATCTCCCCGCACTCTTCGTCTTTCTAGGGAATGCAGTTTTGTTTCTTTAATCTATCTTGATATGGAAGGTTTCTAAGTCCTGGAATCATTTTTGTCATTCTTCGCTGCACCGTCTCCAGTGAATTGATACCCATTCTATAATAAGGGCACCAGAACTGAGCAGCATAATCGAGGTGCGGCCTGACTAGCGCAAGATATAGTTGCAATATGACCTCTGCATTATTATTACTTACAATTCTAGATATAAAACCTCACACTCTGTTTGCCTTATTTCGAACATTAACGCACTGTTTTCTAGGCCGTAAGTCCAGCCTTACAAATACACATAAGTCTCTTTCACAAGTCGACTTCTCTAGGTTGATGTTGTTAAGGCTGTATACATTGACAGTATTTGTTCTTCCAATATTAAGTACGCTGCACTTGCTGGTGTTCAATTGCGTTTGCCATTTTTCTGACCACTCCTGCAGTTTATTTAAATCCTCCTGTAGTGCATTTGTATCCTGCCCTAAATTAATCTGCCGCCCTATTTTGGTGTCATCAGCAAACTTGCTTATGTCAATGCTGATCCAAGTATCTAGATCGTTTATGTAGATTATGAACAAGAGTGGGCCCCGTACAGACCCCTGGGGAATTCCACTGGTTACACAGCCACACTTCTGTGTTCTATTGGTGAGCCATGATTTTATCCAATTTAAAACTTTCCGCTCGATACCATGAGCCTTAACTTTTATCAGAAGCCTCTGATGCGGTACTCTGTCAAACACTTTTCTAAAGTCTAAGTAAATAACACCGTAATTTTCGTCATTATCTACTATCTCGAAGACTTTCCTAATGAACATCAGAAGATTTGTTAGACAAGATTTTTACCTTTTTAAACCCATGTTGAGAGTCGTATATTAATTTGTTTTTCTCTAAATGCGATCGGATGCTATTTGCTATAATTTATTCAAGAAATTTCCCCACTACTGACGTCAAACTAATCGGCTGAAAATTTGACGCTGATGCTCTGTCTCCCTTTTTGAATATGGGTACTACATTTGACTGTTTCCACAAGTCTGGCACAACTTCCGTGTCTAATGATTTTGTAAATAAATTTACGAGGGATCCACTAATCTGTTCCTTACACTCTTTCAAAACACGAGGGAAAATTTCATCCGGCCGTGGGGATTTTGTCTCTTTAATTTAT
Organism: Homarus americanus; assembly: GCF_018991925.1. Classification (NCBI taxonomy): domain Eukaryota; kingdom Metazoa; phylum Arthropoda; class Malacostraca; order Decapoda; family Nephropidae; genus Homarus; species Homarus americanus. Next base: position 19,035,220 of record NW_024737042.1, read on the forward strand.
TTATCTTCTTAAGAACATCCTCTTTTCTGATAGTGAAATTCTTTTCTTTCTCTTCTTCATTTCCCCTAAATATCAGTTCCACCTCTGACATTTCCTATGGAATTTCTTCTGTGAAAATTGTTAAGAAGTACCTGTTTAATGCTTTCCTTATTTTCTCATTATCATCGATCACTTCCCCTCTCTCTGACTTTAAAGGTCCCACTTTATCTTTGACCTTTGTCCAATATATCTGGAAAAATCCCTTGGGATTCTCCTTAGATTCGCTTGCTATCCTGATTTTGTATTCCTTCTTTGCCTTTTTACATTTTTCCTAACATTTCTAGATAGTTCAGTATACCCATTTCTGATATGCTCCTCCCCTTTCTTTATTCTCATGTCATGTTAAGCGTTTTGGTCATACACCTTGGCTCATTCTTATTTGACTTAATTTTTCTGTATGGTATATTTTGTTCTTGTGCTTTACGTAGTATACTAGTGAATATATTATAGTCATGTTCAATTGTTGTGTCGCCGATGATCTCACCCGTTCCTACCGGGGACTGACCTGACTGTTCCCAGGCGACCTCACCTAGGTACCTTCTTAACCCCTCATAATCCGCCGATCGAAAGTTTGGGATTCTGACAATATTGTCATTGATTTTCGTTTCCCAATTTAGGGTGAACCTGATTTCTTTGTGATCACTGTTCCTTAGTTCTTCCCCTATTGTGATATAATTGATAATATTTTTATTATTTTGTTAATACTAGGTCTAATATATTGTCACCTCTGGTAGGTTAAGTCCAGCCACTGTTGTCAGGTTATGTGGGATTTTGTCTTCTAGCCGTCAGCGCTGGGAACTGCATTTGTGAAGAACATTGAATTGGATATTTATCGGGTACTTGTTTATGTCATGGTGTTCCTGGCAGTGGGGTGGTATGAAGGACATTGTCGAGATGTGTGTGACGGTAGATGGCCTCGGGATAAGGCCAACCTGAGACGGGCTAAGTAAGTTGCCTGGGAATTCGGTTTATTTAACAGAGATAATGACGGTAACCATGGACTAGGGCAAACTTTAGACAGGCAGGTGGTATCAGTGACTAGAATAGTTTGCTTATGACTAGTAGTAACTGTGGCCATGAAGCTCGAGACCCATGGCCATGTTATAGGGCCATTTGAACTCAGGTGATACGATCTGTTATGGAGTAGAGCCAGCATGTGGTGTGGTGTCATCTGGTATGGTTCTTTAGTCTATGTCACACGAATTGGCAGGTTCATTTGAGAGAAATACCCAGCGTGTGTTGTGTCATGTCGACCTCTCTAGCTCAGTCATAAGGCATATCCAACCAGGAGCGAACTCGTAACAATGGTTTTAAATTAGACAAATTTAGATTTAGACGTGATATCGGTAAACACTGGTTTGGAAACAGAGTAGTGGATGAATGGAACAAGTTACCAAATTTCATCATTAACTCGAATACGCTGAATTGCTTCAAACATAGGTTGGATGCTCATATGAGCAATAGGGGTTGGGTGTAAACGGGACTGCCCAGTATGGGCCAATAGGCCCGCTGCAGTTTCCTCCATTCTTATGTTCTTATGTTCTTATATTTTCCCCGCACCCCGGCAACCCATGATGCTTCTACCAAGAACATTAAGTTCAGTTTATAGACTCGTTCAGTCCCTTGATAGACTAATTGGACGTTAGTACAGTCAGGGACAGGGCTGACAAGGAAGGTATAAAAACTTTAATTGTTGGTGACTCACAGGTAAGGTACATGGAAAGGGCTTTTTGTGGTAAAAATGAAAATAGGATGAGGGTGTGTTTTGCCAAGAGCTGGGGTGGTGGATATAATTGACAGGATGGACAATATCTTGTCTGGTAATGGGAACAAACCCATTATCTGCTTCAGTGCAAGAGGCAATGATATTGGCCGGTGTAGGAGCGAGGAGCTTCTTGATAAGTTCAAGGCAGCTATAGATCGTATTAGGACTAAGGGAGGGATCCCTATCATATGCGGTGTCCTGCCTAGAAGGAGAGTTGGCAGTGAATGGTTGTCAAGGGCAGTTGGTGTCAACGACCGTCTTGACAGATATTGCAAGTCAATATCAGTCCCATTCGTTGACAACTGGGACAACTTCTACGGCAGAAAGGACCTTTATGCTAGGGATGGGGTACACATGTCTCGGGATGGGGTGGCAAACCTAGCGGGGTCTCTAGAAAGGCAGTTCAAAAGATATCGAAGTCTTTAAACTGCTAGGGGAACATGTGAGCACGAGGGTGGAGGAGTCTGCAGTGGGAGCAGGTAAACAAAGTAAAAGGCTACAGGGAAATAGTGTTAGGAATGATAACAAAGCTAAATTAGACAGCGAGTTAAGACCTAAACGCAGTAAAGGGAGGACTCAGAACACGACTAACTTAAATGTCTACTACGCGAACAGTAGTAGTATGAGAAACAAAATGGATGATAATAGGGCCTGGGTATGTACCGAAAAAATCGATATAATAGCATACACTGAAACATGGATCAACCTAGACTCACGTGAGTTACCTGTCCAATACCAAATTGCGGGTTATAAATTGTTCCATACCGACAGGCAGACCAGGAAAGGAGGCGGAGTAGCAATCTATGTCAGGGATAATCTGAAGTGTGAAATAAACAAGGAAATAAAAACCGAGCGGAATACAGAAACAATTTGGATCGAATTAATCGACGGTAGGGAAAAATTAATCACAGGAGTAATATATAGACCTCCCAATCTTGATAGAGTTAATGAGCGACTTATCTGGGATGAAATGCGCAGGGCTTCCATACACAACAAAGTCTGTATAGTAGACGACTTTAACCTTGGGCAAATAGATTGGACTGACCTTAAGGGGTAACTCAGAATCAGAGGATTATCTCGAAAGAGAGGCGAAGACAAACCCCAAGGGATTCTATCAAATGTATCAAACGAAAACACGAGAAAAGATTGGATCAATACAATCAGATACTGGCGAGCTAACTGATAACGATGGAGAAATCAGCAATAATCTGAATAAATATTTTTCAACAGTTTTCACCACAGAAAATTTAAACATGATACCCGAGGCACCGACTCTATTCAGAGATAGCGAAGAAAACAAATTAAGCGAGATAGTAGTCTTACGAGTTGGGGATTTAGAATATAGTTAAAAGTCTACCCAGATCCCAACAGGCAACAACAATAAAAAAACAAAGACAATCTGACTATAAAAGGGTAGACAAAGGATGAGAGTTTTTGTTGTGTATAATAAAGTACCATAAATTCCTTAACAAAATATTCAGCTTTCTATAATTTACCCTTAACCATACTTAACCTAAACATTAACAGTATATACATATTTATACAACAATTTTGAAGCAAGTGGACGCGGAGAGGCAATGTAAGATTACAAATACTTAAGTGCGGAGCTGAGATGGCTGACGAGTAAGGTATAGTATTGTCGAAGACGGTAGGTAGTCACTGTGCCTTAGGTTTCCAGGATAGGTGATCCTGTGGTCACTTCCCAGAGTGAACTCAACTCTCCTCGAACTGGAGCTGACGAAGAAGACTTGGAGGAGGTGACGCAACAACCAGGATATGGAGAAGAGAAACCCCGGAGTGGTAACTAAGAGTAGTCATACTCGGGTTTCGTCCCTAGATGGCGTTGCTCGTGGTGCTGGGTAGGTAGATCAGGACAATAGATGGCGTGGTTCGTAACACACCCCCCCTCCAAAGACCTCCATAGCGCGGGCGCGAAGGAGGTGATCACCTGGTGCGTCTGGAGAGTAGCTGCTGCATTTCCACTGGAGCTCGGGATAAGGAGTCCACAATCAGGTTGTCCACCCCCTTTATGTGCCGGACTTGTAGATTATAGGGCTGGGTGAGGAGAGCCCAGCGGAGGATTCGCTGGTTGGAGGTCTTGTTGGTTTGGCTGAACGTGAGTGGGTTATGGTCGGTGAAGACTAGGGTTGTTTGTGGGCAAGACTGGAGGTAACATTCAAACTTCTTTATTGCCAACACCAGAGCCAGGGCCTCCTTCTCTATGGTCGAGTAGTTGGTCTGATGTTTTTTTAACTTGGCGGAGTAGTATGCCACAGGGTGAAGGACATCAGTGGTTGGGTCGGGTTGTAGGAGCACAGCCCCCACTCCGACACCGCTAGCGTCGATTTGCAGATGGAAGGGCAAGGTGTAGTCAGGGGGGTGGACTGCAGGCTTGGAGGCAAGGAAGGCTTTGAGGCGGTGGAAAGACTGGTCGCACCTCTGGTTCGAGATGTAAGGTACCGCAGAACTGGTAAGGTCTGTGAGGGGTCCGGCCACGCTGGAGAAGTTACTGCAGAACCGACGGTAGTAGCCGCACATCCCCAGGAAGCGCATGAGTTCCTTCCTCGTCCTTGGAGTGGGGAAGGACAAGATGGCTTTAACATTTGCGTCCTTGGGTCTCACCATACCATGCCCAACGATATGTCCCAGGTAAGTCACTGAGGCCCGGCCAAAAGCAGATTTAGCCAGGTTTATGGTGAATCCAGTCTCTTGCAGTCGTGCGAACAGTATCTCCAAACGCACCAGATGTTCGTCCCAGCCGTCCGACACCACCACCAGGTCATCCAGGTAGGCGAACGTCCCACCTAGGTCCTGAATCAGGTGATTGATTGCCCTCTGGAATGTGGCCGGAGCATTAGAAAAGCCAAACGCCATAACCAAATATTGAAAAAGACCAAATGGAGTTATAAATGCTGAGATTATTTTTGCCCTATCCGTGAGTCCCACTTGATAATATCCTTTCAACATGTCCACCGTACTGATAAATTTTGCACAGCCTATGCTGTCTATTATATCTTCAATCAAAGGTAAAGGGTAGGAGTCTGAGACAGTGACCTGGTTCACTTTACGATAATCGGTACAGAAACGAAAAGTGCTATCGGGTTTTGGAATGAGAAGGCAAGGTGAAGCCCAGGGGGAGGTACTAGGCTCAGCTAAGTTATGTTTTAACAAATAATCTGCCTCCTTTTTCATAATCTCTCTTTTTTGTGGATTTAGTCGATATGCTGATTGCCTAATGGGTTGTACATCATCTGAGATTAGCTTAATATCATGTTTAAGTATGTTGCAAAACCCTGGGAGGTCTGACGTGACTTTAGGAAATGTTGATAATAACTTAGTGAGATCTTTTGCTGGAGATGGATTCAAAACAGAAAAATACTCATCCAAGTTGTTGAGTATGTGACTGTTAGCAGGGTTTTCTTTAGGTAGAGGGAAGTCTAAATTCTCCAATAGATCCATGTCATCGGTCTCCGGCTCCGGCCCTGACAAAACCGTATGCAATACAGGTAAGCTTATAGCCTCTGGGATGTCTTCCTCTGACTGCCTGGAATGGTAAAGTTTCAAGAGATTAATGTGAACAAGTTGTGAATCTTTTCTGCGATCAGGAGTATGGACTAATAGTTGAGGAAAGATAGTTTATTAGCATTGATTTGAAAGTTTTGATGGAACCGTTCCAAGCAACCTTGGGATTGTGGGTGGTAAGCCGAAGATGTACAATGGTCCACACTGAGGTCTTTCATCACCTGTTTGAACAAAGATGGATCAGATTGTTGGGCTTTAATGAGCTCATCCTTTCTAATGGTCTTATGGTACGGATCTTCTGTGGATAGGAAGATATTGGAGGTGGTTTTAGATGAAGAGGGCCCATTTCGCACACTCTGTGACCTGGTGACAGCACAAGATGGGAAAAGGTGAGGAATAGTTTCTTCAAGGTCAGTGGTGGAGTTGACAGGTAAGGGAGAGTCGACTGTCGTTATGTTGGGAACCACTAGATCTCCTACCAAGTCATTACCCAATAATAAATGAATGCCGCTCACAGGCATTGGATCTTTCCTAATGGCTACTTGCACTTCCCCAGTAATCAAGGGACATTGGAGGTGCACTTTAGCTAAGGGATAGGAAGAATGGGATGAGAGATCTGAAATTAGAACACTCATTAGTAAATGCGGTAGATATATCAGGAATGACGTTAAACAGGAGGATAGATCGTGCTGCGCCCGTATCACGTAGTATACGAATAGGGAAAGAACGAGACCCCTCTATGATTGAAATTTTTCCCTCATAGGTGAATGAAGAGAAGAGATCCTGATGGGACCTTTCCACATTGGTGGTTGCTATTGGTTTGAATTTGGGATCCAGGGAACTACTTTTAGCAGTTCGACACTTTGGGTGTTTACAAGACTGGATCGTATTGCCTGGGTTTTTACAGTAAGAACAATAAAACTTGGTTGCATCAGGGGGGGTAGGTGTGGGACCTTTCGACCTACCACTCACGTCCCCTAGGTTATCATCAGAGGAGGACCTAACATGCCGGAAAGTACCACGTTCCCTACGGCACAGTGACTCCACCAGCAAGGCGTACGCATCAGCCAGCTCAGCCGCACGCCCTAAATTAACCTCTCCACGCTCCTCCACATGCTTCAAGATGTGAAATGGTATCTTGCTCTTCCACTCCTACAGGACTACCAAGTTTAACAAATCCTGAGGTGGCCATTAAGAAAACCTAGATAAATTAATTAATGGTCAAAAGATAAGATAAGTGGATTACCCTAGAAAATATCACGGCAGTGGATAACCAGAAAGTCCCAGAAACTAACCAAGTTATACCTAGGGAAATTACACTTATGAATATTGTTCTTCTGATAAAATCCTTAGATAAGGATAAGAGACTTGAAAGAGGAAAGGCGTATTACGGCATTAATATAAAGATCTGGATTAACAACCCTTAGATACTTGAAACAGGAAGGGCGTATTACGGCATTTATATATAGATCCGGATTAACAACCCTGATATACTTGAAACAGGAAGGGCGTATTACGGCATTAATATAAAGATCCGGATTAACAACCCTTGAGTTACTTGATTATTGACCCCGAATGAGATAATGAGAAGAACAATAATTGAGGCTTTATAATTATGGGGTCCTGGTAGAGCGGGGCGTCCCAAGATATCACTTCACCCTAAACTAGTGACTATAGAACAGCCTAATCTGGAGTGAGGGTACGGCATTAAACAGATCCGGATTCTTCCCTACACTCGATAAGACTTACTACACGACTGCCACTTGTAATAACAGGTAAGCCTTATTACACTTGGAACCTAATATCCTACGTTTGTCACTCTTACTGTACGGCAATACCAATATATGCACACACATATGAAGGAAACTTTAAACCACCGTAAAGCAATTGTGAACAGAAGTGACTGGGAGGAATAATTAACAAGAAGTAAAAAGGGAGGAAGAAATATGGCACTTAAGGTTCGAGTCCTGTCACGGTCGCCATTTGTTACGAGTTGGGGATTTAGAATATAGTTAAAAGTCTACCCAGATCCCACCAGACAACAAAAAAACAAAAACAAAGACAATCGGACTATAAAAGGGTAGACAAAGGATGCGAGTTTTTGTTGTGTATAATAAAGTACCACAAATTCCTTAACAAAATATTCAGCTTCCTATAAATTACCCTTAACCATACTTAACCTAAACATTAACAGTATATACATATTAATACAACATAAAACAATAGTGAAGCAAGGTGGAGGTGGGAGAGGCAATACAAGATTACAAATACTTAAGTGAGGAGCTGAGATGGCTGACGAGTAAGGCTGAGTATTGTAGAAGACGGTAGGTAGTCACTGTGCCGTAGGTTTCCAGGATAGGTGATCCTGTGGTCACTTCCCAGAGCCAAGTGCTCTCTCCTCGAATTGGAGCTCACAAAGAAGACTGGGAGGAAGTGACGCAACATCCAGGATATGGAGAAGGGAAACCCCGGAATGGTAACTAAGACGAGTCATACTCGTGTCTCGTCCCTAGATGGCGTTGCTCGTGGTGCTGGGCAGGTAGATCATGACAATCGGTGGAGGGGTTCGTAACAGTATTCTAGAATGGATATAGAATCCTTGGAAAGAATTCAGAGGGGAATGACAAGGCTAATCCCGGGCATTAGCAACCTTGAGTACAGAGACAGGTTAAAGCATCTTAATTTGCACTCCCATGAGAGACGTAGAGTGAGAGGCGATATGATAGAGGTTTATAAATGGAAGTCAGGGCTGAACAAAGGGGACATTACAAAGGTACTCAAACTATCCAACCAGGAGCGAACTCGTAACAATGCTTTTAAATTAGACAAATTTAGATTTAGGCGCGAAATAGGTAAACACTGGTTTGGTAACAGAGTAGTGGATGAATGGAACAAGTTACCAATAATCATCATTAACTCGAATACGCTGGATAGCTTCAAACATAGGTTGGATGCTCATATGAGCAATAGGGGTAGGGTGTAAATGGGACTGCCCAGTATGGGCCAAAAGGCCCTCTGCAGTTTCCTCCATTCATAAGTTCTTATGTTCTTATGTCCAGGAAGTCTTCAGATTCATAGTCACCTACAATGTTGTCCCAGTCAATATTTCTAAAGTTGAAATCCCCTATAATGCACAGGTTGTTGTATTTTCCTGCCCTACTCGTTTCCTGCCATATGGGCTGAGCTGCTTCTTTCCCAAGACATGGAGGCCTGTAAATCACTCCCATAATTAGTTTTTTTCTTCCTTCTGCAATTTCTACCCATACAGACTTGGTTCCTATTTCACCCTCTATTGAATTATTAATACAACTTTTAATGTATCCCTGACGAAGAGTGCAACCCCTCCCCCCTTCCTACCTTTCCTGTCCTTGTGAAAAAGGTTGTACCCCTCTACGTGGTACTCTGACAAAAAGTAGGTGTTGTTTCGTAGTGAGCTTCCTCCTTTTTCTTAGTCCCGTGCTTTGTGGTATTTTTGGGTCTCTTGGCTTCTCGTTTATTTTTCCGGGTTGTACGGCTTTTTCAGGCTCGGTATAGTGGGTTGCTGGTGTTGTTTCTTTGGGAACGTCTATTCTTTGCCTAAAGTGTTTAGTAAGCTCTGGAGTGCTGGTGGCATGTAGCATGCTGATCATTGAAGTGAACTGTATCACTAAGGCTTACCACCGTGTCAATGGTTGGCTTTGTTGACTCCTTTACCACCCGCTTTGCTATTTCTACAAATGTAAGTTGATCTTTGTTCTTTTCATTTTTCTCTTCTGCATCCTATGTGTATTTTATGAGGGTCTTTTTAATAGGGCAGGACATGGCCATGGTTGGGTGGGTGTGGTATACATCTCCGCTCTTTTTGCAGTTTACACAGCCTTTGTTGGTGTTATTGCACTGGGTATAAACTTGCCCTTCCTCTGCACAGTTGGAGCATTATTTTTTTTTACCCTTTTCTGGGCAGCCCTTTGTAGAATGTTCTTCAAATTTATATGCATGAAGCCTGTCAGGAGGCTTGTGAATTTTTCCCTCTTTATTTGGTGTGGGGATATTGACATGCTGTATGCTAGGAAGGGATTTTGGAGAACCCTGTCTGCCATGGCCGTTTCTTCGATGCCTATCATTATTACATGAGTGTAGTATTTTATCTTAATTACCTTCATTTCTGTTCTCTATATCTGTCTTCAAGAATTCTGCCGTTCCCCCACCTACTTGAGAATAAAGTTTCCTTATGAAAACAGATCTCCTGGCTTTAAGCTCAGGGGGCATGACCACACTAAGTCCATTCCTGGCAAAGAGTTGTTTTGCTTTCGTGATAGGCAGTTTGTATGCATCGTTTTCATTGGGACTTATAATCCCTCATTCTGGTTAAACACCCCGTTGAAGAGCACACCTTGTTCAACATATGCTAGGGTAATCACACTTGATCTATCAACGGTTTTATTTTTGTCTTTTACTTTTATTCTTAGCTAGCTTAACTGCCATTTTTTACGTGAGAAGGTTATTAGAGACCCTTCTGTGTTTTACCAAAGACAACCCCCGCACAATGGAGTGATTGCAAGATCACAGTCGTCACTTTGGGTTCGGCCTGATTTTCCCCGACCCCCAATGGCCACACACAATCCCACACAGGCGTGAGGTGTGCACCACTGGAGGGGCTCCGGCACGAAGGTTTAAAAAAATAAAAATACATTGCAGGTGCCTCAACCACGGTGAGTAATAAGAAATCATAGGATGGAGAAAAAGCCCTCCAACCACGCCAGGAAGGCCAAGAAACAGCTGCCCTCCAACAGGAGTGTGAGTCACTCACACTGCCCGTAGGGAGAATAGCTGTTGTTGGCGATCCTAAGCGTTCATGAGGATGTATACACTCTAATCTTAAGTTGTGTGAAGGTGTTATCCAGGGGCGGTCCAGGTCGTTCGGTCTGTTAAGCCGGTTCTAAGAGTTGTTCTGGTTGGCGAGGTCGAGGTACGGTCTGGGTCAAGTCGTGATTGGCTGTTCAGGGAAGGTGCGTTCCTGCTGCTGCCAGTCACCAATTGGATATTGTCGTCAGGAGCGTTGGCTGTTGCTTCTACTGCTGCCCTATGAATGATTGCGCTGCCGCCCTAACTAGCCTCGACCAAGCACCCACACAGTGACCCAGCACTTCCATGGTGAAACCAACTGAATATGGCTATCAATAATGTTATACAGTGCAACCTTCGAGTTTTATTTTAATCATGGGAAATTTACAAGCATATTATATACACTTTATGAGGCATTACATATACTGTAAGAGCTGATAGTGGTAGGCCAATATCGTGGAGGGTGGTGGGAGGTGCTGTGATCGTGGCAACGGTGGAGATCATCTACGCAGGTGTACTGAGAGCCGTCATGAAGTATCAAAACAGGATTGAGGAGGATTACTTATTTAACACGGTAGTATGGCGGTTTTGTAACCCCCAAAATTTGCCCCCACCCATCTCCTGACGTCCAGCACCCGAACTTGTCCACCAATCAGCTTTATCGTTATAAGACTTCTTACTACCCATTCATTCATAAATTTTGCATTGCGACGGTGCCACATTTACGTAAACATCGCCACAGGAGTAAAGGAACTCTTTGAGGCTACTATACAACCGCCAGGCTGGAATTTATGTACTGTATTCTAAGGGGAGTGATGTTCAGATCAGAGAACACACTGTAAAGGTGTTTTAGATATAAAGATCGAGTCCCTGGTGGACTGCAATCTTCGGTTGATTATTTATTCAGATGTAGTGGCTGTAATGCGACTTACTTTGATCATACTAAGCGACAGCTGAGAGTTAGAATTGCCAAGCACCACGGCAATCACAGACCATAGCCACATATCCGATTATCCTATAAATAAGGCAGACTACACCATCCTCACCCTCACCACTTGCCCCGACGACATGACATAGGTCGCAGCAGAGTCGCTGCTCACCCACCGAGTACAGCCAGGACTGGGCACCCACGACTCCTCCTGCATTTCAATACTTTGTTTTTAACTGCTATCTGATGTTCTTGTTGGCTGTAACTTATTTTCTATTACTTATGTGTTCATTTGTTGGATCTAAGCTTATGTTACTGTTTTAATTTATTTTTTGCTCTGTAAAGTTACAGTGTATTAATGGTTAACACTTATTAACTTATTGGTTTGTTGTTCAATGTATTTTTTCTCAAGGCACTTAATGTGTAGCACTTAGTGATGTATTTAACTCCATTGTCGTCATATAATTTTTTTATACTATTGTGTTTCATATTATATATTTCGAAACGTTATGCAATAGATATTGTTTATCCATACGTTGGTATATATATATATATATATATATATATATATATATATATATATATATATATATATATATATATATATATATATATATATATATATATATATATATATATATATATATATATATATATATATACTTGATAAAATCACAAGAAACAACGGAGCACCTTGCCGTCTTTATTCAAGTTGCCTCTGAAGATGTCTTGAATAAAGACTAAGCTTCTCTATATATATATATATATATATATATATATATATATATATATATATATATATATATATATATATATATATATATATATATATATATATATATATATATATATATATATATATATATATATATATATATATATATATATATATATATATATATATATATATATATATATATATATATATATACATATATATATATATATATATGAGTGTAAGAGAGTACGATGGAGGCCAGCCAAGAGAAACGCTTTGTTTCATGGGAAAAAAATGGTCGTATTTTTATTTTCCTTTTCGGTCTAGCTGTCTTTACTCCCTCACACGCCAGGCCGCGGACCCACGCATGACCGCCTGTTGAAAAATGTTGCCAGTGGAAACAAATTAAGAGACGATGCCAAACTGGAAATTCTATCAACGAAAAATGCAAGCTAAAGTCACTCAAAAAATTACTATAAAGGAGTTGTACTATAAAGGTAATAATTACAAAGGACCTGTGACGTGATACAAGAAATGGGACACAAATATTTATAATCTTATCTAAAGCCTAAGGTGACATCCAGGTAACATACAACAAACTATAGTGAAAATCGTGTACTGTATATTTAACTCATTCTGTAATTATAGTTTTTTTTTTTGGGGGGGGGGGGGCACTCCCCTACATCCTTGTGTGAGGTGAAGCGCAGAAGCGTTTTTAGCGCCCAACAGGGAAGCATGCTAAGTTCATGCTTGCCTTTGTGTCTCATGAGTTAAGGGCGTAGAAGCCTGAAGAGTCAATGGTGTATGTCATCAAGTTATTGGGAGCTCCAACAACTTGTCCCTGATTACGAATTCGCAACTTTCGACTTACAACAGGTACCTACTTTACTGCTAGGTGAACAGGGACTAATGGGGGGGCTAGTAAGTAAGTCCAAACAACTTCCACCGGCCCGGGAATCGAACCCGTGACATCTCGCTTGCGAGGCAAGAACGGTACCGCTTCTACCACCGGTCCCCCAAGTAATTATAGTGACAATCCAGGTTTTGGGCTTCACTGGTGTTGTATGTAGTTCGGTTGTTATTGATCTATGTTTATTATGCCTTTCTTAGATAAAGTTATTAGTATCCTAGGTAAAGTGTTTCAGATCAATTCACGCATCCGTCGCTCAGACAATAAACACACACACACACACACACACACACACATACACTACTATTACTACTACTACTACTTGCTGTCACTCTGAAACAAGTACGACGAACATCCAGCTATGATGCGATGATATGAGTTATTAAGGATGTCACCTAGGTTGGTGAGTTCTGAGGTGACTGGCAGGGTCGATCACAGATGTTGCACATGTGGGGGGCTACATCAAGTCCCGGAGGGGCGGCGGCAGCGTCTTTCCAATGTTGGCGCTTGTCTGCCTCGTTATGCAGTCGGACTAACTCGAAAGTATTGACACCTTACTGTGTGGTCACACACACACACACACACACACACACACGTAAACTCGAGTAAACTCGTAAGGTAACATCCATACAAAAACACTCTTGGATACACACACCGACGAACATAAACACACACATAAAAGACCACCGACACATGTATAAACACACTGGAGCACTCACCCCATCCTGTATTCAAGCGTCAGCACTTGCAGGCAGCTGTCAGCTGACAGCTGATATAAACTCCCACATCTATCAACATCACTACACTGACCACTCGTCTTACACACAAGAATAATATTTGTGTGTGTGTGTGTGTGTGTGTGTGTGTGTGTGTGTGTGTGTGATTTTATAAGTATCCTGGCTTTCTTTTTCTGACCGTGAGTATTCTTATCCATCATCGTAGTGCACCTGAAAGTACACTAGCCCCAAAGAGTTCCTTTACTCCCTATGTAAACGTCGCAATACTAGAGTAAACTTATGAATGAATCTGCAGTACTCTTACAACGATGGAGCTGATTGGTGAAAAATATTTCTAGGCGTAATTTGACTTGGCTTTAATGATAAATAGATTTGTTTTAGGTCTGATGATGACAAGAGTTTTGTCGAAACGTTACCACCTGCGTCTACTGTTTATGAATCTGCTCTCCGTGTAAATCCGGCAATTGTTTTAAATAACTGACACAGGTCTCCATAAATGGTGTTCAAATATTTGTAACTCACTTTTTAAATTAGTACGCAGATATTCTCCTATTTTTGTTAATATCTAATAATCCTATATAAGTATCTTACGTGCCCATATTTATTTTTATTATGCACTTTAAGTTAAATGAAATATAGATAACCCATAATAGAGGATAATAACCTTGTAGGGGACAGAGGCCTTCCTGATCTGAATAAAATAGTCTGGAGTTAGACAGTATAGACCGTCTGATGCAAGTTAAATAATTAATACATGTAAATAGCCCAGATTTATATAAATACTACTTTTTTTACCTTGACAAAGGCTTTTACAATATATCGTCTCTGGGAGGTGATGTGTCAAGGTGTAGGGGTGTGGGGGTGTGATGTGTCGGGGTGTAAGGGTGTGATGTGTCGGGGTATGGGGGTGTGATGTGTCGGGGTGTTGGGGTGTGATTGATTTATTTTGCCGCTTACAGCGGCTACTTTATTGTGCACCCCACACTCAACCTGTGAGCGGTAGCGCAAAAGGATTAACAGAGTAGAGTTTACAACAGGTCATAATAATTTACCCCCGTTGTCAGGATATTATGGCACTGAATGTTACACAGTATTTCAATTACATTATTTGTTTAGTTCAATTCATAAAGGGTAACTTATTCACAAATGCGTGAGTACAGGCGTGTGAGGCAGTATGTCTGGCCGCACACTTCGTTATTCACGTTTGCGTGAGAAGTATTCAAGCACATTGTGTATTTGGTTCTATACATGAGAAATGATATAGTTATTAAGTGCAAAAAAGTGGATACAATCTTAATATGTCGGCTATCTTGCCATTAGAGATGAAGTGTTGTGCCATTTCACACACAGTGTGCTTGGACCTGTCCCTAAAAGGTTCTATCTTCACACAGTCAAGGACGTAGTGTTCAAGTGTGTGGCCATATGTCTGGCCACACACTTTACATTTAGTCTTGTTTACATCTGCTTGAGGAACATACTGCCAGAGGTACTTATATCCTAACCTTAATCTAGCGGTTACAACATCTTGTTATCTAGTGATCTTGTTACTTGCTCCATATACATGTTTCACTTGATACATCTCATCATGGTAAACTATGGATCAACTAGTGCCTGTTTGCACTTGTCTACTTGCGTCAGATTCATTAATAAGTTCTTTCCTAATTACAGTTTTAAGGGTTCTTTTTGACAGACCCAAATTGTATTCAACGGTGTCTTTGTTAGACGCGAGTTTGGCGAGGGCATCAACTCTGTTATGTTTTATGAGGCATATGTGAGAAGGGATCCACAACAGTTTGACCTTGACACCCCGGTCAACAAGGTACGCATATTTGTGTCTGGCTTTAGAGACAAGAGCGTGACAACTTGAGTTGAGGGTGTCAAGGGCAAGTAGTGAGGATAGAGAGTCAGTGATGATGAGACTGTCAGTAACAGTGGTTTCAATGAATTTAATAGCTGTGAGTATGGCAACTAATTCAGTTTGTAGAGTGGATGCCCAGTTGTTAATTCTAACTCCTTTCTCAATTATATTACCGTCAGGTTGAGTCACAACAATAGCACTTCCAGCCCTCCCACAGGCGGTGTTAAGAGATCCATCAGTGTAGATCAGGGTCACCAAACTTTTTTCACAGTGGGCCGGATAACTGAATGAATGACGAGCGCGGGCCGCATAATCATTCTGTTCAATACTTGCAAGCCAGAACGAAAGCTCTGGTAACGTCAGAGCGTAGGCGGAGCTACCACGAGCCGGGGAAGGACTTGGGATCCGGCCCGCGCGCTGTAGTTTGGTGACCCCTGGTGTAGATGGTCTGTGTGATATTACCATCAGTCTCACTTTGGCAGTGTGTTAGAGATAAATACTTTGTATAATTAATTTTTTAGGCGGACATGTCGGTATTGTGATATCGAAGGGAACTGTCCGCCAGGGTGGCAGGAAGCGCTGTTGTGTAAATATTAATGTAACTTGTCAAAATAATAATAATAACAATTCAGAATCACTGGACAATAAAATATTGACATGTTCACATGAAACAACAAATTATAAAATTGCTTACACACGTTTACTTTAAAATTACAACAGTTTTATTGGTAAACAATGATTTATATTTATACTTGGTTTACGGAACATAAATACAAGTTCCAAAATATTCATCAGTGTCCCACCTTGGTCCCACGATCATGTTCTCCGAGGCCAGAGTCAAACCTTGACCGAAGGGGGGGTGTTGTGGTGGTTGTCGTCGTTGTTCGTTGTCGTTTCATCCATAACCTTACCCCCTAACACACCATCCCCTACCATCACCACCCTTTCCCTCTCTCTCCTCTAACCTCTCACCCCACTTACCTTTCTCTCCTCTCTCCCCATCCCTCTCCCATCTCACCTTCCTCTGCTCTCACTTCCTTTTTCCCCTTCCAACTTCTCTCCCCTCTCCTTTCCCTGCCCCCTCTCTGTCACACCCCTCTCCCCTCTCTCTCATATCCCTCTCCCCTCTCTCTCCCCCTCTCTCCCCTCTCCCTCTCAAACTCTTTTCCTCAACCACCACCCTCTCACACCTCCCTTTTCCACCATCAACTTATCCTCCCTCTGGGAGGTGGGGAATGGTGCTATCCGTTAGGAATACTGGAAGGTGCCATTAACAGCGGAAAAAATAGACACACACACACAAAAAAAATAAATAAATACATAGAAACACACAAAAACAACAGGACTGAAAAGTTTTGACTGACCATGAACGACCATGCATTCATAAAAATACATATATATAAATACCCCATTACCTAACTTCCCCTAATAGTCAAGGAGCCAAACCCTTATGTTTTGCAAAATGTTCATCCGCAAGATATAAATTTTTTATACCTGTTTTGACTTTTGATACATCTTAGTTTCTGCAAAAGCAATGTTGGACATCTGAATTCTCTTGCACAACATTACAGCAGAGGCACAAAGGCAAGTACCCTTGTTGTCAAAAATAACCAATTTATGAATACAAAATACACATGTTGAGTGGCATTAGTTCCACTTTATTATATTCATAACATATATAATAGGATGGAACATATATAAGACAAAGTTAATGATGTGCTGAAATGAATCTGGCAAGTTTTTGCACAAAATGGTCTTTGTTTTATCCATAACTAGCAGAATCGCAGCCCTCCGGGCGGCTCATCTGCTAGGCAATGGTAGGAAGCCACCCTCCGGGAGGCTGCACATTGTCTCACTGTTCAGTCTCCAAAACTTCTTCTTCCATCAATAGTTCATTAGCGATGTATGTAAGCTCCACCATATTTTTCACTACAACGGTACAGCAAAGAATATTTTTTTAGCATTAAACTGTTATTATTTTATTGACTAATCATCACTACATATAACACCATTCATCATCACTACATATAACATCATCCATCATCACTAGATATAACACCACCTATCATCACTACATATAACACCACCCATCATCACTACATATAACACCACCCATCATCACTACATATAACACCACCCATCATCACTACATATAACAACATCCATTATCACTACATATAACACCATCCATCATCACTACAGATCTGTAAAGTAGTTTCCGAGATTCTCGTGAGGACACACAAACATACTTCTTTGTTTTATATGTATATAGAAGACAAGTGATCTTGGGCCCTTCGTGCCCGGTGGTACAGTTTACCGAGGTTGTTATAAACATGGTCGTGGTTGTTATAATCATGGTGTGGTTGTTATAATCATGGTCGAGGTTGCTATAATCATGGTCGTGGTTGTTATAAACATGGTCGTAGTTGTTATAATCATGGTCCTGCTTGTTATAATCATGGTCGTGGTTGTTATAAACATGGTCGTAGTTGTTATAATCATGGTCGTGGTTTTTATAATCATTGTGTGGTTGTTATAATCATGGTCGTGGTCGTTATAATCTTGGTCGTGTTTTGTGTTTGTTATAATCATGGTCGTGGTTGTTATAATCATAGTCGTGGTGTTATAATCATGGTCGTGGTTGTTATAATCATGGTCGTGGTTGTCATAATCATGGTGTGGTTTTTTATAATCATGGTCGTGGTTGTTATAATCATGGTCGTGTTTGTTATAATCATGGTCGTGGTTTTTATAATCATGGTCGTGGTTGTTATAATCTTGGTCGTGTTTGTTATAATCATGGTCGTAGCGATATAATAATGATCGTGGTTGTTATAATCATGGTCGTAGTTGATATAATCAGGATCGTGGTTGTTATAATCATGGTCGTAGTTGATATAATCATGATCGTGGGTAGTCGTATAATCATGGTCGTGGTTGTCATAATCATGGTCGTGTTTGTTATAATCATGGTCGTGGTTGTCATAATCATGGTCGTGGTTGTTATAATCATGGTCGTGTTTGTTATAATCATGGTCGTGGTTTTTATAATCATAATCATGGTCGTGGTTTTTATAATCATGGTCGTGTTTGTTATTGGTCGTGGTTTTTATAATCATGGTCGTGTGTTATAATCATGGTCGTGGTTGTCATAATCATGGTCGTGGTTGTTATAATCATGGTCGTGGTTGTTATAATCATGGTCGTGGTTGTCATATCATCATGGTCGTGGTTGTTATAATCATGGTCGTGTTTGTTATAATCATGGTCGTGGTTTTATAATCATGGTCGTGGTTGTTATAATCATAGTCGTGGTTGTTATAATCATGGTCGTGGTTGTTATAAACATGGTCGTAGTTGTTATAATCATGGTCGTGGTTGTTATAATCATGGTCGTGGTTGCTATAATCATGGTGTGGTTGTTATAATCATGGTCGTTGTTGTTATAATCATAGTCGTGGTTGTTATAACTGGTCGTGGTTGTTATAATCATGGTCGTGGTTGTTATAATCATGGTCGTGGTTTTTATAATCATGGTCGTGGTTGTTATAATCTTGGTCGTGTTTGTTATAATCATGGTCGGTTGATATAATAATGATCGTGGTTATAATCATGGTCGTAGTTGATATAATCATGATCGTGGTTGTTATAATCATGGTCGTGGTTGTTATAATCATGGTCGTGGTTGTTTAATCATGATGTGGTTGCTATAATCATGGTCGTGGTTGTTATAATCATGGTCGTGTTTGTTATAATCATGGTCGTGGTTTTTATAATCATGGTCGTTGTTGTTATAATCATAGTCGTGGTTGTTATAATCATGGTCGTGGTTGTTATGTTATAATCATGGTCGTGGTTGTTATAAATCATGGTGTGGTTATTTATAATCATGGTCGTGGTTGTTATAATCATGGTCGTGGTTGTTATAATCATGGTCGTGGTTGTTATAATCATGGTCGTAGTTGCCTTATAATCATGGTCGTGGTTGTTATAATCATGGTCGTGGTTGTTATAATCATGGTCGTGGTTGTTATAAACATGGTCGTGGTTATTATAATCATGGTCGTGGTTGCTATAATCATGGTGTGGTTGTTATAATCATGGTGTGGTTGTTATAATCATGGTCGTGGTTGTTATAATCATGGTCGTGGTTGTTATAATCATGGTCGTGGTTGTTATAATCATGGTCGTGGTTATTATAATCAGGGTCGTGTTTGTTATAATCAGAGACTTTACACACGAAAGGGACAGTTTTGATGTACTTGTCTTTGGCTGTACTATTCTGTGTAATTCCCTTTAACAGTGCTGTTTTTGCCATCTCTGTCGAACTTTTGTTCGAGACCCAGATCGTTCTATATACCATTAAAATTTCGTTTGGCTTATATTCGCATATCAAATGGTAGATACTATACTATTGTGTATGAATGTATAGCATAATACACAAAAATAAGAACATGCTGCATTTATGTGATTAAACCGAAATCAACGAGCCATGGTACCTTGTGCTGGGAGAGACGATGCCGGATTGAACGCACCTCCCACGCGAAAGATTTGAAAGCCGCAACAGTTTTATGCTGTCCAACATTGTGTTTCATATGAAGGAAGGGTTCATCCTTCACGAGAAACATTCAAAACTTTTATATTCGATGGGTCAAAGTCTGACCATTTTTATCATGATACGGGTCACTGGGTCTCCGACTATAAGCTAGCGTAAACTTGCCTAAACTACTTAAATTTGGTTATCACATGACAGTAAAAGATGTCTTAAATTAAACAGACGAATTTTTACTTTTGATTGGCCATCGGGAACCATGTAGTTTATTTCTAATTCATTATATGTTACAAAGTCACTTCATAGTAATGATTATCCAACACTTCAAATCGGCAGGAGAGGGTGAATGACGCAACTGAACTCGTGGCTATGCTAAGCCTCCTCTGACCCGGATGTTCTTATATTCATATTTGTTATATTATATTATTCCTTTCACTGTTACATTGCTTTGGATTTTTATGATACGTATCAATCATTAGTCAATATCCAAATATTATGAATTCTGATGGTTTACTCTGAACCATTATATGATTCATTGTGTGATTTACGAAGGCGCCAGTGTCCCTGTGTGAAGTAGCTTCCTGGTGTATGTTAATCATTAATACACAAATTTCATCGTATACGTTTATTTTTAACGCCTTACATTGGCATTTTCCCTTATTAGAATCATATATGTGTGTATTGTTCATATCGAGTTTATACTCCAACATCTATTTATTATTATTGGGAAGCGACGTTACGTCCAGGGATATTCCCTACCAATCAGCTCCATCGTTACAAGACTATTACGGATTCATTCTTAAGTTCACTCCAGTATTGCGACGGTGCCAAATGTACGCAAACGTCACCACATGGGATAAAGGAACACATTGAGGCAATTGTAACCATCCTCAGAATGGTTAAGAGAGGGAATAGGTCCTCCATACCACTTGTGTCAATAGCCACAACACGTGATTTCAGCCATAGAATAGTAACTTTATGCCATTTAGTAATATGAACTACATTCTTTCTGAGGTGAGCCGAGAGCAGGAATAGTTCTAGAAAAAACATCTATATTGACGTTCATGGCGGAAAACAAATGATATCTTCAAATGGTTTTATGTTTTATGATCTCAATACATCACCGGTGCAGATTATAGGAAAAGTCCTAATATTTTCCCATGTGTTTACTCAACCAGAAACCCTCGTCACCTTCCATGGCCCGGCTGAAAATTTTACTTACGGGAGTTTTTATTTTCAAGTATAGGCTAACAAAGAATGATAAACTCTCGGTCAGCTCTGTTGGTGCATTTTTTCGTGTATGTCGTGTTGAAGTGTTATTGTGTAATAAAAGACCTAGCACTGAGGTCAGAACAGGGACTTCACATCCCCACGTGTATCGAGGGTGTTAGTTTAAAGCGGGTTTTGAGTCAGACTTGTCCTTGTAAAACTGAAAAATTTTATCTGCGGACCGAACTTACCAATTTCTATTTACTTTCTCCTGCATTGATGTTTTATTTGTTTTTTTTTTCTCTCTCTCTCTCTCTTATGCTTAGTAAGATGGCTTCTATATAACTTTAGATAGGGCAATGCTTAATATTTCAAAACAGATATAGAAATAAATCTTGTCAGAGTTTCCGAGAGATAAAACTCATTAACCGCAGATTTAACACACAGACTGAAACACCTCACCGGTGACCAAATCGTGCCAAGGTATATTGTCAGAGAGTTTAACCTATTCACACATACACACACACACACACAAACACACACACACACACACACACACACACACACACACATTTGCACGAACGCACACACGCACACAGAGGGATGTAATCTTGAAAAAAAAGCTCAGTTTAATTCAAGTAACCTCCTTCTTCCTCCACTCTTCGACTCAAGCACACTGCAATGCTTCTCGCTCTTAACACCATAATTGTAAAGTGCTTGAGGCAGTGTGTGTGTGCGTGTGTGTGTGTGTGTGTGTGTGTGTGTGTGTGTGTGTGTGTGTGTGTGTGTGTGTGGTAAACGTAACGCTGGCGGGCAACTGAAAAGGTATAAGGATAGTCTTAAGACAAGCCTGAAAAAATGCCAAATCGACTCCCTCACCTGGGAGACGATCACTCCACACCGTAACGCTTGGAGAAGGTGTTAATACTTTCGAGTTAGCCCGACTGCATACCAAGGCAAACAAGCGCCAACGCCGGAAAGACGCTGCCTCTGACTCTCCAGCACTAGATGTACCCCTCCACACGTACAACATCTATGGACGGCCCTGCAGGTCCCGTATCGGCCTCTCGAGTCACCTCAGAGACTCACCAACGAAGGTGACATATTTAATAACACACATCATTGTATCAGAGATGGTTGATCGTCATACTCAATTCCGAATAACAGCAAAGTATTAATAGTAGTAGTAGTAGTAGTAGTAGTAGGGAAAGGTGAATGAGTGGGTTAGTGAAATCCAAGCTCTGTCTGAGATTACTAACACAGAGCCACATGCGGCCTTTGCTGCATTCACCCATGGAGTCAAACATCGTTGGAACTACCTGATGCGTACTATCCCTGATATCGGACCCCTCCTCCACCCTCTGGAAGAAGTTATCAGTGTCAATTTCATTCCTAAATTATTGAAACACCCTGACTTAACCCCAGCAGAAAGAGCACTTCTTGCACTTCCATCAAGACTGGGAGGGATGGGACTAACCAATCCAGAGGAGATTGCTGCCACCGAACATCAAAATTCTCTTAAGCTCACGGCAGCCCTCACGGACCACATAATAGCCCAGAATGCAACAGGAGAGGTGGACACCAGTGAAGTAAATAAGATTCGTAGGTCCATTACGACAGATCGGCAGCACTGCCAAAATGATAAGTTGCAGCAACTGTTGCTGCAGGTACCAGAAAATTTGAAAAAAGAAGTAGCTATAGCGCAGGAAGTGGGCGCCTCGAACTGGTTAACTACATTACCGATAAGGGCAAATGGTTTCAGTCTTAATAAACAAGAATTTACAGATGCCATTGCTCTAAGGGACGGTCGGCAAGCAGAAGGTTTGCCCTCCCAATGCGTGTGTGGCTCTTCCTATGATGGCGATCACGCCATGGTGTGCAAGAAAGGGGGCTTCATATGCATGAGGCATGACGAGGTAAGGGACCTCACAACAAATATGTTGAAGGAAATCTGCCGGGATGTCATGGTAAAACCGACCCTCCTTCCATTGGATGGTGAGATCCTCCCACACAGGACTTCAAACACATCTAACGAAGCCCGTGTCGACGTCAGTGCTCGAGGATTCTGGACGCGGGGACAGCGAGCTTTCTTCGACATCAGGATTTTTGATCCCATGGCCGCATGTCACCGAAACCTACCTCTCGATGCTGCACATAAGAGGAACGAGAACGACATGAGAAGGGCATATGGGAAGAGAATTCAAAACGTTGATCAAGGCAGCTTCACTCCTCTAGTGTTCACAACCTATGGTGGGATGAGACCAAGTGCAAGATGTTTCTACGCCAGACTCACGGAGGTGATCTCCGAACAGAAGCAGCAGCCCAGAAGTTATGTTACAGC
This sequence comes from Homarus americanus, assembly GCF_018991925.1. Lineage (NCBI taxonomy): Eukaryota > Metazoa > Arthropoda > Malacostraca > Decapoda > Nephropidae > Homarus > Homarus americanus. Next base: position 19,058,623 of record NW_024737042.1, read on the forward strand.
CTGGATGAGATGTCGACTGTCTTTCTCTCTCCTTCGGTCGGCTTTGCTCTGCCTCAGGGGAACGAGAGCTTCTGCCCCAATTCCGACAACTGCTGCAGATATTGACTATGAGGCTACAGTCACTGAATGCTGCATAGATCTGCGGCTCAACTAATTCAACACAGATAGTATAGCTACTTATGTATTAGGATATTTTATATTAAGGTAATAAAATGGTGGCGAAGGTGTGGCTATTGGGGGAGGCTGGAGGCCATTATTAAAAAAAGAATAAAAAAGAGTAGTAGTAGTAATAACAGTAGTAATAGTAGGGAGCCATCATCTGTTGACGATATGTCAGACGATAGCAGTGAACCTACTCAGTCGGAGAAAGTCGTTCATGTGATGAATGACATACAGTTAACAAATTGGAAACGCATGCCGTGGAAAGATGCGGAGAAGTGGGTCAAAGAAGCCTACTCAGAAGTGGTCAGGTGGTCACCAGCTCACCTTTTTCAACCACCGAAATGTGCGTCCACTAAAGAAATGATCCGGGAGATGACTCGCCCCATAAACAATTACACTCACGACAGCTCCCTGGCCCCATTAGCTCTTCAAATACTAACAATAATACCCATCTATTCTCCCAGAGGACACACGCAAGGAGTAGGTGCAGAGAAATGTGGCAGCAATGAAGAGAAAACTGACAATGTGGCAGAAAGGGGCTCTTTATGATCCCCTATGCAAGGCAAGAACACTGCAGGAGAGACTAAAATTCATAGGAGACGGAAAGCAAAAAACTGAAGATGTTGCCAGAAAGTTTAGAAACAAGTTGCGTGAAGGAAAAGTGTCCTTGGCGGTAAAATATCTTATAGAGGAATCTTCCGGTGGTGTGCTGCCAATAAACAGAGAGACATTACAATAACTGAAGGAAACACATCCCCATACAAGTGCAGAGGAACGCATCAGGTTCCAGGGTGCCTATATCCTTCCAAATACTGTCACGTTCGAAAAAATAACAGGAGGGATGGTGTGGAGAAAAGCACCGAAGTCACAGGGAGGGGCAGGCCCTTCAGGCCTGGATGCAGTGGTTGGAGAGTCATCCTCAGCACTAATAAGTTTGGCGCCGCAGCAAATGATTAAGGCCTTTAGGAGCAGGGGAAGTGCTGACACGGATCATTGGAAAATGCATAATGGAGGTGGTTAATGATGATGTCAGAGCAGCTGCAGGAAACCTGCAAGTATGTTCTGGCCACCAGGCTGGGGGTGAAGCTGCCATTCACTCCATGAAAAAGATATTTGAGTAGTGGGATTGTGGGGCAGTTCTCCTGGATGACACTTCCAACGCATTCAACATAATCAACCGCAAGGCTACACTGCACAACATCAAGATGAAGTGTCCAAGCCTTGCAATGTTTGTTGGAAACACCTCCAGGAACCCATCTGACCTCTATGTTTCAAACTTTAAGGGTCTAAGAGGAGATACCATCAAACGTTCAATTGAGGGAACTAAACAGGGGGACCTGGTCACAATGGCAATGTATGCACTAGGCCTATCCATGCTCCAACATACAATAGAATTTGAAACAGCCGAGGTCAAGCAAGTGGCATATGCTGATGACCTTACAGGAGCAGAAAAAGTGGAGGACACAAAAAAGTGGTGGGACCTGGTAACATCACGTGCTCCACAAATAGGGTACCACCCAAATACCAGCACGTCCTTCCTCATTGTGAAACCAGAATACAATGACCGGACTATAGAGGTGTTCAACGGAAGTGAGGTCAAAATAACTAAGGACTGCCAAAGACACCTAGGTTTGGTAATCGGCACGGATGACATCAAGAACGACTACGGAGCCACATGCAGCGTTTGCGGCATTCGCCTCTGGAGTCAAGCATCTCTGGAATAACCTGATGTCCACTATCCCTGATATCGGACCTCTGGAAGAAACCATCAACGACAATTTTATTCCAAAATTAGTGAAACACTTTCACTTAACCCCAGCAGAAAAGTCACTCCTTGCACTACCACCGAGACTGGAAGGAGTAGGAATGATCAATCCAAAGGAGCTTGCTGACACCGAAGATCAGAACTCAGTCTAGCTCACAGAAGCCCGCACTGAGGACATAATAGCTCAGACTGTAACAAGTGAGGTGGATACCAGCGAATTAAACAAGATTTGACGGTCCATTACGACAGAACGACAGCACATCCAAAGTAATAAACTGCAATAACTAATGCTGCAAGTGCCAGAGAACTTTAAAAATAAGTTGCTATAGTGCACGAGGTTGGCACCTGGAACTGTCTAACAACGTTACCGATAAGGACAAAAGGATTCAACCTTTAAAAAAAAAACTGACAGAGGCCATTGCTCTAAGGTACAGTGGGCCAGTAGAAGGTTATGCCCTCCCAATGCGTTTGTGCATAAGTCATGACAAAGAATGGGATCTCACAGCAAATTTACTGAAGAAAATCTGCCACTACGTCACTGTGGAACCGACCCTCTTTCCATTGGACGGTGACGGGAGGCCTTCATCACAGGACATCCAACACCTCTTACGAAACCCGTGTGAACGTCAGCGCTCGAGGATTTTGGACGCGGGGACAGCGAGCCTTCTTTGATGTCAGGATATTCGACCCCATTGCCGCATGTCACCGTAACATGTCTCTTGAGGATGCACACAAGAGGAACGAGAAAGACAAGATTAGGTAGTATGGCGAGAGAATTCAATGTGTGGATCAGGGCAGATTCACCCCTCTGGTGTTCACAACCTCTGGTGAGATGAGACCAAGTGTAAGATGTTTCTTTGCTAGATTCGCGGAGGTGTTATCTGAACGGAAGCAGCAGCCCAAAGGTTACGTTACAGCCTGATTGAGATGTCAAATGGCCTTCTCTCTGCTTAGTTCTGCATTGCTTTGCCTCAGGAGAACAAGATCGTCGGCTCAAAGCCGACAACGGTTGCAGTTATTGACTCTGAGGCAACAATCACTGAATACCGCATATATCAACACAGCTAGGGTAGCTACTTTTGTATTAAGATATTTAATTTTAAGGCAATAAAATGGCGGTGAAGGTGTGGTTATTGGGGGATGCTGGAGGCCACGTTTTAAAAAAAAGTAGTAGTTGCAGTAGTAGTAGTAGTAGTAGTAGTAAGAAGCTATCAGCGTCAATTTCATTCACAAATTAGTGAAACATCCTCACTTAACCCCAGCAGAAATATCACTCCTTGCACTACAACCGAGACTGGGAGGAATGGGAATGACCAATCCAGAGGAGATTGCTGCAACTGAACAGCAAAACTCAGTTAAGCTCATGGCTGCCCTCACGGACCACATAATAGCACAGAACGCAACAAGGGAGGTGGATACCAGTGAAGTAAACAAGATTCGAAGGTCCATTTCGACAGAACGACAGCATGGCCAAAGTGATAAGTTGCAGCATCTGTTGCTGCAAGTACCAGAGAATTTGAAAAAAAGTACCTATAGCGCAGGAGGTGGGAGCCTCGAACTGGTTAACTACGTTACCGATAAGAGCAAATGGTTTCCGTCTCAATAAGCAAGAATTTACAGATGCCAATGCTATTAGGTATGGTAGGCCAATAGAAGGTTTGCCCTCTAATGCGTGTGGCTCTTCCTAAGACGTCGATTACGTCATGGTGTGCAAGAAAGGGGGCTTCATATGCATGAGGCATGACAGAGTAAGGGATCTCACAGCAAATATGTTGAAGGAAATCTGCCGTGATGTCAGGGTAGAACCGACCCTCCTTCCATTGGACGGTGAGATTTTCCAAAATAGGACTTCAAACACATCCAACGAACCCCGTGTTGACGTCAGTGCTCGAGGATTCTGGACGTGGGGACAGCGAGCCTTCTTCGACATCAGTATTTTTGATCCCATGTCCGCATGTCACTGTAACTTAGCTCTCGATGCTGCACACAAGAGGAACGAGAACGACAAAATAAGGGCATACGGGTAGAGAATTCAGAATGTTGATCAAGGCAGCTTCACTCCTCTTGTGTTCACAACCTCTGGTGGGATGGGACCAAGTGCAATATGCTTCTACTCCAGACACACAGAGGTGATATTCGAACAGAAGCAGCAGCCTAGAAGTTATGTTACAGCCTGGATGAGATGTCGACTGTCCTTTTCTCTCCTTCGGTCGGCTTTCCTCTTCATCAGGGAACGAGAGCATCGGCCCCAAAGACGGCAACAGTTGCAGATATTGACTTTGAGGCAACAGTTACTGAATGCCTCATAGATCTGCAGTTTAACTAACTCAACACAGCTAGGATAGCTACTTATGTATTAGGATATTTAATATTAAGGTATTAAAATGGTGGCGAAGGTGTGGCTATTGGGGGAGGCTGGAGGCCATCTAAAAAAAAGTAGTAGTAGTAGTAGTAGTAGTACTAGAGAGAGTGTTTGTGTGTGTGTGTGTGTGTGTGTGTGTGTGTGTGTGTACAATACTACTACTACTACTACTACTACTACTTTTTTTGGCCTCCAACCTCCCCCAATAGCCACACCTTCGCCACCATTTAATTACCTTAATATTAAATATCCTAATACATATGTAGCTATCCTATCTGTGTTAAATTAGTTGAGCCGCAGATCTATGCGGCATTCAGTGACTGTTGCCTCGTAGTCGATATCTGCAGCAGTTGTCGGAATTGGGACAGAAGCTCTCGTTCCCCTGAGGCAGAGCAAAGCCGACCGAAGGAGAAAGACAGTCATCTCATCCAGGCTGTAACGAAACTTCTGGGCTGCTGCTTCTGTTCGGAGATCACCTTCGCTAATCTGGCGTAGAAGCATCATGCACTTGGTCCCATCCCACCAGAGGTTGTGAACACTAGAGGAGTGAAGCTGCCTTGATCAACGTTTTGGATTCTCTCCCCATATGCCCTTATCTTGTCGTTCTCGTTCCTCCTATGTGCAGCTTCGAGAGCTAGGTTACGGTGACATGAGGCCATGGGATCAAAAATCCTGATGTCAAAGAAAGCTCGCTGTCCTCGCGTCCAGAATCCTCGAGCACTGACGTCAACACGGGCTTCGTTAGATGTGTTTGAAGTCCTATGTTGGAAGATCTCACCATCCAATGGAAGGAGGGTCGGCTCTACCATGACATCCCGGCAGATTTCCTTCAACATATTTGCTGTAAGGTCCCTTACTTCGTCATGCCTCATGCATATGAAGCCCCCTTTCTTGCACACCATGGCGTGATCGCCGTCATAGGAAGAGCCACACACGAATTGGGAGGGCAAACCTTCTACTGGCCGACCGTACCTTAGAGTAATGGCATCTATAAATTCTTGTTTGTTAAGACTGAAACCATTTGCCCTTATCAGTAACGTAGTTAACCAGTTGGAGGCGCCCACCTCCTGCGCTATAGCTACTTTTTTTTCAAATTTTCTGGAACCTGCAGCAACAGTTGCTGCAACTTATCATTTTGGCAGTGATGTCGATCTGTCGTAATGGACCTACGAATCTCGTTTACTTCACTGGTCTCGACCTCCCCTGTTGCGTTCTGGGCCATTATGTGGTCCATGAGGGCTGCCGTGAGCTTAAGTGAATTTTGATGTTCGGTGGCTGCAATCTCCTCTGGATTGGTTAGTCCCATCCCTCCCAGTCTTGATGGAAGTGCAAGAAGTGCTCTTTCTGCTGGGGTTAAGTGAGTGTGTTTCACTAATTTGGGAATGAACTTGACACTGATAGCTTCTTCCAGAGGGTGGAGGAGGGGTCCAATATTAGGAATAGTACTCATCAGGTAGTTCCAGCGATGCTTGACCCCATGGGTGAATGCAGCGAAAGCCGCATGTGGCTCTGTGTTAGCAATCTCAGACAGAGTTTGGATTTCACTAACCCACTCATTCACCTTTCCCGCTACGTAATCGGTCTTGAAGTCTGTAGTGCCAATTATTGCGCCTAGATGTCTTTGGCCGTCCTTAGTTATTTTGACCTCACTTCCGCCAAAAACCTCCTTTGCCCGTTCATAATGTTCTGGCTTCACGATGAGGTAGGACTTGCTGGCGTTTGGGTGGTACCCAATTTGTGGACCTAGCGATGTTACCAAGTCCCACCACTTTTTGATGCACTCCACTTTTCCTGCTCCTGTAAGGTCGTCAGCATACGCCACTTGTTTGACCCCAGTTGTTTCAAATTATATTTCTTGTTGGAGCACTGCTAGGCCTATTGCATATATTGCCATTGCAACAGGGTCCCCCTGTGTTGTTTCCTCGGTTGACTGTAGGATGGTATCACCTCTTAGGGCCTTGTTGTTTACTATATAAAGGTCTGATTGATTCCTATAGGAGTTTTCAACGTACATTGCAAAGCTTGGACACTTGATCTTGATGTTGTGCAGTGCAGCCTTGCGGTTAAGTATGTTGAATGCGTTTGAAGCGTCGACCAGGAGAACGGCCTCACAATCACGTTGCTCAAATATCGTTCTCATGGCGTGAATGGCAGCTTCCCCTCCAGCTTGTTGGCCGGCACAAACTTGCAGGTTCCCTGCTGCTGCCCTGACATCGTACCACCTCCATTATGCATTTTCCGATGATTCGCCTCAGCACTTCCCCCACTCGTATTGGCCTACATCCTGGATTCTTATCCAGGGGAATGAGGCGGCAGGCCATCAGATCATGAAGGTGATGGCAGCATGAGGATGCCACCTTTCTTGCAAGGATGGCAATGGCCGTGCAGAGATCACTTGCTGCGGGGCCAAACTTGTTAGTGCTGAGGATTACTCTCCATCCATTTGCATCCAGACTACTACTACTACTACTATTACTACTTTTTTTTCCATGGCTTCCAGCCTCTCTCAATAGCCATACCTTCGCCACCATATTATTACCTTAAAATTAAATATCCTAATAGAAAAGTAGCTACCCTAGCTGTGTTGAGCTATGCGGCATTCAGTGACTGTTGCCTCATAGTCAATATCTGCGACTGTTGTCGACTTTGGGGCCGACCATCTTGTTCCCCTGAGGCAAAGCAATGCAGACCTAAGCAGAGAAAAGGCCATTTGACATCTCAATCAGGCTGTACCGTAACTTTTGGGCTGCTGCTTCCATTCAGAAAACACCTCCGCGAGTCTGGCATAGAAACATCTTGCAGTTGGTCCCATCCCTCCAGAGGTTGTGAACACCAGACGAGTGAAGCTGCCCTGATCAACATAAAGAATTCTCTCCCCATATGCCCTGATCTTGTCATTCTTGTTCCTCTCAATGGAGAGCTAGATTACGGTGACATGTGGCCAAGGGATCGAAAATCCTAATGTCAAAGAAGGCTCGCTGTCCAAGCGTCCAGAATCCTCGAGCACTGACGTCCACACGGGCTTCGTTTGATGTGTTTGAAGTCCTGTGATGGAGATTCTCACCATCCAATGGAAGGAAAGTCGGTTCTACCCTGACATCATGACAGATTTCCTTCAACATACTTGCTGTTAGATCCCTTATTTCATCGTGCCCCATGCATACGAAGCCCCCTTTCTTGCACACCACGGCGTGGTCGATGTCATAGGAAGAGCCACACATGCATTGGGAGGGAAAACATTCTAATGGCTTATCTTACCTTAGAGCAATGGCATTTGTAAATTCTTGTTTATTAAGATTGAAACCTTTTGCCCACCTCTTGCGCTATAGCTACTGTTTTTTCAAGTTCTCTGGCAATTGGAGCATCAGTTGCTGCAGTTTATCAATTTGGATTTTCTGTCTTTCAGTCGTAATGAACCATCGCATCTTGCTTAATTCGCCGGTATCCAACTCACTTGGTACTTTCTGAGTTATTTTGTGCTCAGTGAGGGCTGCCGTGAGCTTGACTGAGTTCTGATGTTCGGTGGCTGCAAGCTCCTCTGGATTGGTCAATTTCATTCCACCCAGTCTCAGTGGTAGTGCAAGGATTCACCTTTCTGCTGGGGTTAAGTGAAGATGTTTCACTAAATTTGGAATTTAATTGTCACTGGTGGCTTTTTCCAAAGGGTGGAGGAGGGGTCCGATATCAGGGATAGTGAGCATCAGGTAATTCCTAGGGTGAATGCGGCAAAAGCCGCATGTGGCTTTGTGTTAGCAATCTCAGACAGAGTTTGGATTTCCCTAACCCACTCACTCACCTTTCCCGTTACGTACTTGGTCTTGAAGTCCGTCGTGCCGATTACTGCGCCTAGGTGTCTTTGGCCATCCTTTGTTATTTTGACCTCACTTCCACCGAACACCTCCATTGCTCCTTCATAATGTTCTCGCTTCACAATGAGGAAGGACTTGCTGGCGTTTGGGTGGTACCCTATTTGTGGACCACTGATGTTACCAGGTCCCACGACCTCAGTTGTTTCAAATTTTATTGTGTGTTGGAGTACGGATAGGCCTATTGCGCACATTGCCATTGCAACAGGGTCCCCCTGCATTGTTCCCTCGGTTGACTGAATGATGGTATCACCTCCTAGAGCCTTGTTGTTTACTATATAGAGGTCTGATGGATTCCTATAGGAGTTTTCAACATACATTGCTAAGCTTGAACACTTGATCTTGATGTTTTGCAGTGCGGCCTTGCGGTTAAGTATGTTGAATGCGTTTGAAACATCCACCAGGAGAACGGCCTCACAATCACGCTGCTCAAGTATCGTTCTCATGGCGTGAATGGCAGCTTCCCATCCAGCCCGGTGGCCAGCACAAACTTGCAGGTTCCCTGCTTCTGCCCTGACATCATACTTTACCACCTCCATTACGCATTTTCCGATGATCCGCCTCAGCACTTTTCCCACCCCTGGATTCTTATCCAGGGGAATGAGGCGACAGGCCGTCAGAGCATGGAGGTTTTGGCAGCATGAGGATGGCAGCTTCCTTGCAAGGAGGGCAATGGCAGTGCAGAGATCACTTGTTATGGGGCCAAACTTGTTAGTGCTGAGGATGACTCTCCAACAGTTTGCATCTAGACTTGAAGGGCCGGAACCTCCTCGAGTCTTCAGTGCCTTTCTCTACACCATCCCCCATGTTAATTTCTCGAACAGGACAGCGTTTGGTGGGATATAGTCACCCTGGAACCTTATGCCTTCGTCTTCACTTGCAGGGGGATGTTTTTCTTGCAGTTGTTCTACTTCTACTACTCGACTAATAATAATAATAATAATAATAATAATAATAATAATAATAATGATAATAATAATAATAATAATAATAATAATAATAATAATAATAATAATAATAATAATAATAATAATAATAATAATAATAATAATAATAATAATAATAATAATAATAATAATAATAATAATAATAATAATAATAATAATAATTAATGGTTTATTAAAAAGCACAAGTGCCACAGGCTGAAAATATACAATAAAAAAATTACTTAAAGTAGCATTTATAGTGGAATGTTTAACAAAAGGTTTCAATACAAAACGGCTTGTCTCGCTGGTGGAGTGGTGAAGAGGAACCACGTGGTTGTGGACCTCCCTCACTGGTGGAGTGGTGAAGAGGAAACATGTGGTTGTGGACCTCCCTCACTGGTGGAGTGGTAAGGAGGAAACTCGAGGTTGTGGACCTCCCTCACTGGTGGAGTGGTAAGGAGTAAGCACGTGGTTGTGGACCTTCCTCACTGGTGGAGTGGTAAAGAGGAAACTCGAGGTTGTGGACCTCCCTCACTGGTGGAGTGGTAAGGAGTAAGCACGTGGTTGTGGACCTCCCTCACTGGAGGAGTGGTAAGGAGGAAACACGTGGTTGTGGACCTCACTAGCTGGTAGAGTAGTTCTCAGGGGTATCTTTCCTCTGGTAGGTCGTAAACATTGGCCGCGAGAACGCAGAGTTTCCACTGACCACTACACTATCTCGGCACCATGTTATTCACTGTCCATAAGAACATGAGAATGGAGGAAACTGCAGCTGGCCTATTGGCCCATACTGGGCAGTCCTATTTACACCCAACCCCTATTGCTCATATATCCATTCAACCTACGTTTGAAGCTCTCCAGCGTATTCGAGCATATGATGATATTTGGTAACTTGTTCTACTCGTCCACTACTCTATTTCCAAACCAATGTTTACCTATTTTGCGCCTAAATCTAAATTTGTCTAATTTAAAACCATTGTTACGAGTTCGCTCCTAGTTGGATAGTTTGAGTACCTTTGTAATGTCCCCTTTGTTCAGCCCTGACTTCCATTTATACACCTCTATTATGTCTCCCCTCACTCTACGTCTCTCGAGTGAGTGCAAATTAAGATGCTTTAACCTGTCTCTGTACTCAAGTTTCCTAATGCCAGGGATTAGTCTTGTTATTCTCCTTTGAATTCTTTCCAAGGATTCTATATCCATTCTGTAATAAGGTGACCAGAATTGTACTGCGTAATCCAAGTGAGGTCTCACAAGAGCAATATATAGTTTTAAGATGACCTCGCTAGTCTTGTAACCAACACTCCTTTGTATGAACCCAAGTACCTTATTAGCCTTGCTTCGAGCAAATACACATTGTTTACTTGGCTTAAGATTCCTACTTATTATTACTCCTAAATCTCTCTCGCAGTGGGATTTCTCAATAACATCGTTGTTCATCTGGTATCTGGTTTCCCTGTTTACATCTCCTATACTGAGTACTTTACATTTGTCCACATTGAATTCCATCTGCCATTTTTCAGACCATTCGAAAAATTTGTTTAGATCATCCTGTAGTTTTGCGGAATCCTCGTCAGATTTAATTATACGTCCTATTTTAGTGTCATCAGCAAATTTACTTATGTTGCTGACGATATCTATGTCGTTTATGTATATAATAAATAATAATGGTCCAAGTACTGAGCATTGGGGAACTCCACTAGTGACGTTGCTCCAATGGGATTTAGTGCCGTTAATGCTCACTCCCTGTTTCCTGTCCTGTAACCACGCCCTAATCAATTTTAGAATATCTCCTTTAATGCCATGAGCCTCAACTTTTCTTATTAGTCTTTCGTGGTGGACTCTGTCGAAGGCTTTGCAAAAGTCGAGATATACCACATCATAATTGTGCCCCTCTTCCACTGATTCGAAAACTGATGAAAATTTTTTTTAATGGATTTGTTAGACATGAACGCCCGCTTGTGATGCCATGTTGGAAAGCATTGATCAACTTGTACTTCTCCAGGTGATTTCCAATCCAGTTTGAAATGATTGCTTCCAGTAATTTGCCTACAATTGATGTTAGACTGATTGGACGGTAGTTCTATCTCCATCTTCTTGAAAATCAGTATTACATTCGCTATCCTCCAGGATTCTGGTACTACACCTGTTTTTAAGGACATGTTAAACAACTTTGCTAAGGGCATACTAAGCTCTTCCTTACATTCCTTTAATACTCTGGCAAATATCTCATCGGGACCTGGTGACTTATTAGGCTTTAGTTTTTCTATTTGCTTACTAACATCGTTACTAGTCACTACTATCTCGCTTAATTTAATTTCTTCACTATCTCTGTATAGAGTCGGTGCCTCGGGTATCATGTTTAAAATTTCTGTAGTGAAAACTGTTGAAAAATACATATTCAGATTATTGCTCATTTCTCCGTCGTTATCAGTTAGCTCACCGGTATCTGACTGTATTGGTCCAATCAATTCTCGTTTTTTAGTTTGATACACTAGCGGAATCGCCGCCCTCCGGGCGGCTCTTTCGCTAGGCCACGGTAGGACGCCACCTACCGGGAGGCTCCACATTGTCTCACAGTAGTGCATGAAGGTAGACCACATTTTTGGTTTTGCCATTAGCAGCAAGTATGTGCAGATTTTTGCCAGTTCCCACTCTGGAGCATCCAACATAGAACTGTCCATGAGAGAAGCAAGGAAACACCAGGTTTAGGCCAACCATCTTTAGGGACAATCCCTGGCTTTTGTAGATGGTCATGGCAAAGCTCACTTTAACCGGGAACTGAAGTCGCTTGAACTCAAATGGCAAGTCAGTGGTGATGAGAGGTATCCTTGGTATAAAAACGTCCTCTCCTTTAGCTTTTCCTGTCAGTATTGTAGCTTCCAGTACATGTGGCATCATGTTCTTCACCACCAGTCTTGTGACATTGCAGAGGATTGGTGGTTCAAGATTTCTTAAGAGCATTATAGGAGTTCCAATCTTGAGAGTGAGGTGGTGAGGAGGCATTCCAGCGGGCTCCAAAGAATTAAGGAATTCTGCAGGGTACTGGACTGCTTGGTCCTGATCGATTACTGTATCAACAAATTTGAATGAGGTCTCACTGCTTGGAAGCTGTCTGAGTAGTCATGTTGATTTCAGCCACTGTTTCATTCTTTGGTGCCAGAATTTGCTCGTTCACGCACCACTTGTGATCCTTGTAGTGGTGGATATTGTTTGGGTAGACCATGTTAGTGAGCTCAGTTGAGGACCTTACAACATTTCCACATCCTTGAGGAATGATTATTTGTCCTTCTGAATCAACAGGGAAAGTTCCATTCCCAATCTGTAGTAGAAGGTTTGCAATACATCCAGCATCCTGATCTCCTTGTAGATGTACTCTCATGTTTGTGGATAGGGTAAGTGTCTGAACACTTCTCGAAAGGCATGATGCCTTAAGGCATGATGCCTTAAGGCACGCATTTAGTTCGTCAGCTGGAGTGCTTCAAGGAATGACAGGTAGGGTCTGGCGAAAGTCTCCAGCAATGACCATTGTAATGCCACCCATGAGATGGTCCTGTCCAATGCTTCAAACGCTAACTTGTGAGACATAGTGCATTCATCCCAGACTATGAGGCTGAATTTTTCTAAGAGTTTTGCCTTTGCCGATCCTTTATTGATGCTGCACACTGGATAATCATTGTGAGCAAGGTTGAGAGGCAGTTTAAAAGTTGAGTATGCAGTACGTCCTCCTTCTAGTAGTGTTGCAGCAATGCCTGAGGATGCCACAGCAAGAGCAATTTTTCCCTGATGGCGTACTTTGGCCAACAGAAGGTTGATGAGGAATGTTTTCCTCTCCCGCCAGGTGCATCGAGAAAGATCATACCTCCCTGCTCCGCTTGTATCGGTTGCAAGATCTGTTCATAAGCATTTGCTTGATCAGGCACCAGGTGAGGCTCATTTTCTTCAAGAAATTCACCAGAACTTCAACTGAGTTGTCTGTCTCTCTGAGCAACTCCCTGTTTGCAACTACTGGTTCTTCTCGGTTTGGGGAAGGCAATCCAAAATCAGTCAGGTTTTTTCCGCATAGCTCCATCACTTTGTCTTCCAGCATGATCAGATCCCTGTTGAACATGTCATCCATGAACTCAATCTCTTGACCAGGATGTTCTCTTCTTGCTTGATGAAGCAGATCCTCTGAAAGACTTTCTCGGTGGGTTTTCCAGAGCTGGCTTGGGTTGGAAAGTCTACCTGTAGCAATCATGATGGCAAATAGGTTCCTCATTCTCATTGGCGATTGAGAGCTTCTGCCTCCTCTAATGCGTAATTCCAGTGACCATTGTCTTACAGTAGGCCAAGGAGATTGCACGCTTCCTGATAGGTTCTGCAGACTTGTCCATTCACTGTCTTGAGTGCTGCGTATGATGTTGGGCCACGGATGTGGTGCAAAAGTAGTCTCAAACAATAGCATTCAAAGCTGTTGGGGTGAACCGTGTAGACACGTCCCAAAGCATTGCCTGACTTTATCCCTGGATATCCTTCAACATCGGATCCTTGAGCTCTTCTCTGGAGCTTTTTCATTGAAGCCTGCCATATGTAGAACTTGGGTACGTCAACATGCAGGAGTATTTGAGCAAACTCATCTTCCTGTGAAAGCTTGAAAAATGCAGTGAGGGTCGTATCAGCAGGAGTTGCCATTTGATTTTAGAGAGACTCTTCTGAGAAGTATACTCCTCTTCCATTTTCCAGGTGAACAGCCATATGAACAGCCATATGAACTACTGTTGGACATCGTTCGTGTATGGGAAAATAAAAGATTCTCCATAGGGCTTCATTGCTGCATATATAACTGCCTTGCTGAAACTGTGTCACCTCATCATGATTTCCATCCTTTTCCAATGCAAAGATCGCTTGGTCAGAGCCTTTGTTGACGTATTTGCAGACATACTTGATGGACTTGACTGAATTGCAGAACTCCACATTGATGTGCGCATTAAATGCTTTACTCAAAAGAGGATTGTAGGGGACCACCCATTTGTTGTCTACTGTTATTTCACTGTCTGTTCCAGGTCGCAACACTGCTGTAAAACCTCCATCGTCTGGCGCTCTTCTCCTGTACTGAGGATAGCCATCTTCTCCACTCTGAGTATCCCTTATCAGGTCTTTTGGGAAGCTTTTGGTGCAACGTCCATCTTTCATGCATGGAGAGTGTCTGTTGAATGGTCCACATGGCCAATGAATCATTTGCTTCTTGATAATCTCATAGAGAACTGGATCTTCTTCTGGATTAGGAAACTCTGCTCATATACAGTTGTCAATCATGTTCGGTCGAAGTTTCTCTTTCAGCTGTGTCAAATAGTGTAGCTCTTATTGGCGACCTGGGGTGCAATGGTAAGCATGCTCGCCTCGCCAACAAGCGGACCCGGGTTTGATCCCAGAGAAAGGTGAACAAACAGACAGACAGACTTCTTTGTTATATATATATAGTTCATCACTACATATAACACCACCCATCATCACTACATATAACTTCATCCATTATCACTACATATAACACCATCCATCATCACTACATATAACACCATCCATCATCACTACAGATCGGTAAAGTAGTTTACGAGATTCTCGTGAGGACACACACATACACAAACCCACACACAAACACACACACAGACATACTCCACATTGTCTCACTGTTCAGTCCCCAAAACTTTCATTAACGATGTATGTAAGTTCCACCATGTTTTTCACTACAACGGTACAGCTAATTATATTTTTTTGCATTAAACTGTTATTATTTTATTGTCTAATCATCACTACATATAACACCACCCATCATCACTAAATATAACATCATCCATCATTACTACATATAACACCATCCATCATCACTACATATAACACCACTCATCATCACTACACATAACAACATCCATCATCACTGCATATAACATCATCCATCATCTCTACATATAACATCATTCATCATTACTACATATAACACCATCCATCATCACTACATATAACACCATCCATCATCACTACATATAACACCACCCATCATCACTACATATAATGACATCCATCATCACTACATATAACATCATCATCCATCATCACTACATATAACACCATCCATCATCCCTACAGATCGGTAAAGTAGTTTCCGAGATTCTCGTGCGGACACACACACAAACACACACAGACATACTTATTTGTTATATATATATATATATATATATATATATAGAGAGAGAGAGAGAGAGAGAGAGAGAGAGAGAGAGAGAGAGAGAGAGAGAGAGAGAGAGAGAGAGATTTGATAGAATCCCTTGGGGTTTGACTTCGCCTCCCCTGCTATCTTCAATTCATTATTCCTCTTTGCTTTTCTTAACTCGGAGGAAAATTTCACCACGATTTATTCACCTACCTATAGCCTTACTTTGTCCAATAATGTTCTTTAAATAATTATTTATCCATTTAGGGTCATTGTTGGTTGATCTGACTTTTTTTGGATGGTATGTTCTGCCTTTGTGCATTAGGTAACTCATTATTTAAATTGTTGTGGAACTCGGCAACCTCAGATTTCGTTATCAGGTAATTCTCAACCGTCAGGTCTCTGGGTAGGGTAAGGTCGCCCTCTGTGGGTACGTTGTGTGAGGTCACCTCATGTGAGGTCATGTTATTCACCCCCAAGCGAGATACCTCTTCTCTCAGCTGCCTCTTCAAACTGTAATTTTTCTCCATTTTATTTTGAATTGAAATTGACACTTATGTAACTGATTAATTGATCAACAATTCTTGCATTGGTTTGCTGGAGTGTGTAAATAATAATAATAATAATAATAATTAATAATAATACTAATAATGATAATAATAATAATAATAACAATAATAATAATAATAATAATAATAATAATAATAATAATAATAATAATAATAATAATAATAATAATAAATAATTAACGGTTTATTAAGATAACATGGCAACCCGAAGGCTGAAAATATACAATGAACAGAGGTGATAGGTTACATATGGTGGAATCAGGGAGTGGGTCACTTGATTGACAAACGCTTTCAATACGAAAATATAAGAAACATAGAGTCAACATTTAGAATAACTTTAGATGAGATACTGTGGGAGCTGGTCTTGTAAACATTCTTGTGACCTCACTGGATGGCTGTTGCGTTATACCTGGGTGTTAAGCCGCTCCCTCACTACAGCTGCAGATGTACCACGTGGTCCGGGTAGGTCCTTCAGCTCACACAGGGTGTTTGAGATGGTTCTTGTTCCTCTTGTGATGTAGTTCATAGCTCCTCACCTGGGTGGAGTAGGGAGTCCTCATTTCTCTCCCGATGTAGTTAAGAGTCTTTCTTGGCATCTCAGCCAGTGTTGGTGGTGAGTGTATGGCGGACCCTGAGTGTATCAGGTCAGCGTCATGTCAACATTGACCGCTAAGTACTGATTTTCACTCTAACAGTTGTTTCTTTCTAGTTGAAATTGTCACTTTTGTAGGTTGATCGTCAATATTTGCACTGTACTGTTGGTGGGAGGATGTGGATAAATCCAGATGGGGAGGAGGACATGGGGAAGGGGAAGGCCCGACAAACCGGGCTGGCAACTGTCTCCATGGTCAAGAGACCACAGCTGCGTCAGCGGGCAGCGCCGACTACACACGTCCTAACGCGATGAAGTCTGAAGTAAGTGTGTGTGTGTGTGTGTGTGTTAAAAGTGTAAAAGCGTAAAATGATCAGTAATAATATAATATTGAGTGAGGGAGCCGATATGAGGAATGGTTTAGTCTGTGTATGATCACTTATTTTTAGAACACTGCATTGGTGGCTTTATAATACACGTGCAGTTATAAATGAAACAAACCCTAGTAGATCATCTGTAGACAATCAAATATAAAACGTGAGGAATAATTGTTTGTGGACGAGTCCTCAATTTATTCCGCAACTTACTTCGCAATATACATAAGAACATAAGAATGGAGGAAACTGCAGCGGGCCAATTGACCCATACCGGGCAGTCCCGTTTATACCCAACCCCTATTGCTCATATAAGCATCCAACCTATGTTTGAAGCTATCCAGCGTATTCGAGTTAATGATGATATTTGGTAACTTGTTCCACTCATCCACTACTCTGTTTCCAAACCAGTGTTTAACAATTTCACGCAGAAATCTAAATTTGTCTAATTTAAAACCATTGTTACCGGGTCGCTCCTGGTTGGATAGTTTGAGTACCTTTGTAATGTCCCCTTTGTTTAACCCTGACTTCCATTTATACACCTCTATCATGTCGCCCCTCACTCTACGTCTCTCGAGGGAGTGCAAATTAAGATGCTTTAACCTGTCTCTGTATTCAAGGTTCCTAATGCCCGGGATTAGTCTTGTCATTCTCCTCTGGATTGTTTCCAATGATTCTATATCCATTCTGTAATACGGTGACCAGAATTGAACTGCGTAATCCAGGTGAGGTCTCACAAGTGCTAGATATAATTTTAAGATGACCTCGCTAGTCTTGTAACTAACACTCCTTTGTATGAACCCAAGTACTTTATTAGCCTTGTTACGAGCAAAAACACATTGTTTACTTGGCTTAAGATTCCTACTTATCATTACTCCTAAATCTCTCTCGCAGTCGGATTTCTCAATGGCATCGTTGTTCATCTGGTAACTGGTTTCCCTGTTTACATCTACTATACTAAGTACTTTACATTTGTCCACATTGAATTTCATCTTCCATTTTTCCGACCATTCGAAATTTTTTTTTAGATCTTCCTGTAGCTTTGCAGAGTCCTCGTCAGATTTAATTCCACGTCCTATTTTAGTGTCATCAGCAAATTTACTAATGTTGCTGTCTATGCCGATTTCTATGTCGTTCATGTATATAATATATAATAATGGTCCAAGTACTGAGCCTTGGGGAGCTCCACTAGTGACGTTGCTCCAATGAGATTTAGAGCCGTTTATGCTCACTCGCTGTTTCCTGTCCCTTAACCACGCCCTAATCCATTTAAGGATATTACCTTTGATGCCATGCGCTTCTACCTTTCTAATTAGTCTTTCATGGGGGACTCTGTCGAAGGCTTTGCTAAAGTCGAGATATACCACATCATAATTGTGCCCCTCGTCCACCGATTTGAAAACTGATGAAAAGAATGTTATTAGATTAGTTAGAAATGAATGCCCGCTTGTGAAGCCATGTTGGGAATCATTGATCAATTGTGCTTCTCCAGGTGGTTTCGAATAGAGTTTGAAATAATTGATTCTAGTAATTTACCTACTATTGATGTTAGACTGATTGGGCGGTAGTTAGAGGATAGTGATCAATCCCCCTTCTTGAAAATCGGTATTACATTCGCTATCCTCCAGGATTCTTGTACTACACCTGTTTTTAATGACATGTTAAACAACTTTGCTAAGGGCATACTAAACTCATCCTTACATTCCTTTAATACTCTGGCAAATATCTCATTGGGACCAGGTGACTTATTAGGCTTCACTTTGTCTATTTGCTTATTAACATCGTTACTAGTCACTACTATCTCGCTTAATTTGTTTTCTTCACTATCTCTGAATAGAGTCGGTGCCTCGGGTATCATGTTTAAATTTTCGGTGGTGAAAACTGTTGAAAAATATTTATTCAGATTATTGCTCAATTCTCCGTCGTTATCAGTTAGCTCGCCGGTATCTGAATGTATTGGTCCAATCTTATCTTGTGTTTTAGTTTGATACATTTGGTAGAATCCCTTGGGATTTGTTTTCGCCTCCCCTGCCACCTTCAGTTCATAGTTCCTCTTGGCTTTTCTTATCTCAGTCCTAACCCTACCGGCCAATACCTTATAATACTCCCGGAAGTAAAATTCGCCACGATTTATCCTTCTACCTATAGCTTTCCTTTGGCCAATAATGTTCTTTAAATAATTATTTATCCATTTAGGGTCATTGTTGTCTGATCTGAGTTTTCTGTATGGTGTGTTCTGCCTTTGTGCATTAAGTAACTCTCGGCAATCTCAGATCTCGTTATCAGGTAGGTGTCATCTTGGTTCACATCCAAGCGAGACACCCCCTCTCTCAGCTGCCTCTTTAAACTATCAAAGTTTGCCCTTCTGAAATCTGGGACTTTAATGGAATTCCCTTTCCGTCTGACCTGAAAACCTAACTGGAATATAATTTCTTTGTGATCGCTGTTTGCAAGTTCGTTCCCTACCTCGACATTGCTAATGAGGTTTTCTCTGTTCGACAGAACTAAATCGAGTATATTATTACCCCGGGTGGGTTCGGTAATATGTTGACTTAGGAAACAATCCTGGATCGTTTCGAGGAATTCCTCTGATACTGAGTTAGCCGTAAGGTCAGTCCACTCTATTTGGCCTAGGTTAAAATCGCCTACTATACAGACTTTGTTGTGTATGGAAGCCCTGCGCATTTCGTCCCAGATAAGTCGCTCATTAACTCTATCAAGATTGGGAGGTTTATATATTACTCCTATGATTAATTTTTCCCTACCGGTCGATTAATACTATCCAAATTGTTTCTGTATTCGGCTAAGTTTTTATTTCCTTATTTATTTTGCACTTCAGATTATCCCTGACATAGATGGCGACTCGGCCTCCTTTCCTGGACGGCCTATCAGTATGGAACAATTTGTAATCCGCAATTTGGTATTCGACAGGTAACTCACGTGAGTCTAGGTTGATCCATGTTTCAGTGAATGCTATTATATCGATTTTTTCGGTACATACCAAGGCCCTAATATCATCCATTTTGTTTCTCATGCTTCTACTGTTTGCGTAGTAGACATTTAAGTTAGTCGTGTTCTGAGTCCTCCCTTTACCGCGTTTAGGTTTAAATTCCCTGTCTAAATTAGTTTTGTCATCGTTCCTAACACTATTTCCCTGTAATCTTTCACTTGGTTTATCCGCTACTACTGCAGTCTCCTCCACCCCCGTGCTCCTATGCTCCCCTAGCAGTTTAAAGACTTCGATATCTTTTGAACTGCCCCCTCTAGAGACCCAGCCAGGGTTGCCACCCCCACCCGAGACAGGTGCACCCGATCCCTAGCATAAAGGTCCCGCCTGTTGTAGAAGTTGTCCCAGTTGTCAATGAATGGGTCTGATATTGACTTGCAATATCCGTCAAGACGGCCGTTGACACCAACTGCCCTTGACAACCATTCATTGCTAACTCTCCTTCTAGGCAGGACACCACATATGATAGGGATCCCTCCCTTAGTCCTAATACGATCTATAGCTGTCTTGAACTTATCAAGAAGCTCTTCACTCCTACACCGGCCAATATCATTGCCTCCTGCACTGAGGCAGATAATGGGTTTGTTCCCATTACCAGACAGGATATTGTCCATCCTGTCAACTATATCCCCCACCCCAGCCCCTGGCAAACACACCCTCATCCTATTTTTATTTTTACCACAAAAGGCTCTGTCCAGGTACCTTACCTGTGAGTCACCAACAATTAAACTTTTTATACCTTCCTTGCCAGCCCTGTCCCTGACTGTACTATCGTCCAATTCGTCTATCAAGGGACTGAACGAGTTGGTACACTTAGCTGTTGTTGTTGTTGTTGTCGTATCTTTGGTGTTTTTCTTCACCACCAGTTAAGTCGTCCCTCTCCTCACAACCTTCCAATCCCCAGAGTTATCTTCATTCACCGGCTTTCTTTGTCCCGTTTCTTCCTTCAGCGTTGCTATCTCTTCCTTTAATTTCAAGTTTTCTAACTCTAATTTCAGGGTTTTTCCTTGGACTTCTGTAACTCTGCCCACAGAAGGGCGTAACCCCATTCACCAGGAGCACTAGCCATATCTGATAATTATCCCCGGGAGCAGAGCTAAGCAGCCCTGACCTTTCCTCTAGTGAAGTCAGAACACAACTAGATATTTACAAAGTGTAAATCTACCAGATTTGTTTTAATGGTAAGAAACCGACAAGCATAGTGTAAGGGACAGTAGAATAAATGTGGATAATGGTAGGCTTTATCATGGTGTGTGATGGTGGTAGGACTAGTCTTCACATATTGGTTCAGAGCCGTCATAATCGATTCATACAGACTTGGTATTAGTCAATTAGAGCACAGATAAGTCTAATATAAGGTCACCTTGAAAGTGAGTTTAAAAATAAGTTTTCAAATTTAGCTAAACATCATTATACCCATCCAGCTCATATAGTAATGCAATGAAGCTTTCGATTCTGAAACAGTTTATAGTCTGGCCAGCCACATTGCTGACATACCATCAATTATAATTACCCGTATATTTATTCCACCAGTATGATATATTATTATATATTACAACAAACTCATATAAATTACATTTCTCCCTAAGCAATGGCACATTTGCCAGGTTTGGCAAAAAAATAGCATAGTGAGTATAAATGTTGTCCACATAATGAAGAAGACTTTATTAGTTAATCCCATTATTACCTAAAACCACATATAACTTATTAACATTCACAGACTGAGGGCACATTATTAAACGCTACATACTTGTTGGTGCACATCTCCCCTACCCGGCGAAGAGAACCTCCTACCCAACGCCTCGTCACAAGGCCAGCGTCTAGCAGATATCAGGTTGGAGCCAATGACGTTCTATTTTGTAACCTGTAATAAAAATGTAACTAAGCGAGAAATGCTTGCATTCAGACTGGAGGTGGAATGCTTATTTAGCATCTTTAGACTGGCTACTATTATGAGGTTCCCTAGGGCCATTCCAGGAGGTTTACTGTGATGTAAACAAACACAGATCTGCCAAATTACACAAAACGCACCAACCACTGTTGTTATAATACATGTAATAATGTAATATATCTGTGTATTTATTCAGTTAAGAGATAGAGCGTATATGTAGTTACTCAAGTTACATATACTGTTATTTAAAATGATGAACGGACGTAGTAACTCTGATCAGCAAGAGTGTGCAGTACATTATGGATAGGTCTCCTCAAAAAAGAGTAATGGTGAAATTGATCTTATTATTCACAGTGCTTCGTGATGTCTATCTTTCATACTCTTATTTATCGTATGTGAGAAATAAAGTGAGTTTATTGCATGTCACTGCCGTTCCTTTGAAGTCTGCTCACGTGGAGTATTGTGATCCCTTTACAATGTTGTTGTGTTAGAGAGCGTGCCCTCTAACAAGTTTTCATAGCTTATCTGGGAGCTGCTCATCCCTGTTACTCATTTATTTTTCCCTGCTCTACTAATTATCCTGACCCTTTAATTAGATTTGTACAGTCATATTTTCCGGTAATTACCCTCGAATCCTACGAGAGGGGAACTGGTGAGGGTGTTGTGTACGGTATGGGTGAGTCACTTCGGGGTCCAGTTAGTTTGCTTCGCCACTTCTTTAACGATAATGAATCTCACCTCAGCTTAGTGGAAAGATTAGAGATCACAAGGTTGAACGACCTAAGTCAGTTTTAGCTGTTAAAATCAAACATCAGTGTGAAATTACGACAACTTGGTGATTGGTGTACAGAAGTACTTTACAGTATCAAGGTTCTTGTTTTGAGCTCGCAAGGTACAGGAGTAGCAGACAATGTTCCCAGCTGGGAGCCAAGCAGGTGTTGTGCACTGTCAGTTGGTTTTTGTAATGTTAAAGAGTGTCAACTTGCCTGGTAAAAGCCTTTGTTATCGGAGACTCGCTTGCCAGGGATAGAGAACACTAAACCCAGAGGAACAGTTCGTGACTAGAAGTCTTGTGCTGCCTCGATGGTTCTTAAGTTACATACGAGTCGATTAGCAGCGTTGAATTTATAAAACATTTATTTTATTCCTACAGTCTGCTTGTGCATTTATTGCTGTTTCTCTTTTTGCAACTCCATACTGAGGATTTTTCTCCCCCTTCCTTCTTTTCCTCCAGTCCCTTGTTCTATTCTGCGCCGCCATACTCCTTCAATTCATGGCTTCACTCTTTTCAAAACTCCCTTTTATCCATCCCACCAAATCAACGGCCCCATTATCCCCTTCCCCACCGCTCCCCTCCCCTCTCCTCCCTTCCTCTTCACGTCCCTCTCCCCCCTACACTCCCCTTTGCCCCCTTCCCTCACTTCTGCCCCCTCCTCTCTGCCCCCCCCTTTTCGCCTTCCCACTCCTTCGCCCCTCCTCCACCCAGTTCATGACACCAGCCATATCCAGCGCATTCTCACTCCATCCACTTCATGACTCTGAGCACTCATTCCTCCTTCACTCAATGACCTACTTCCTGACTCAGTATTTTTTTTATAGGGTCACATTTCGCTTTTCGGAATCTATCAAAGCGACTTTTGTTTCTTGGGAACTCTCGAGCCTTTCCACTGAAGACCATGAAGCAAGGAGTAATGAGGGGGAGATGAAGGAAAGTGAATGCTAAGTTTTATGGCTTTGGTTATAAGATTGGACTGGGTCAAAGAATAACAAAAGGGGTTGATATATAAAGTCAGGAACCAAGACCCACCCCAACCCTTATTTTATATTGAGATCTAATGGAGCTAATCAGCGTTTCTTCGATTACTTTTTTTGTTATACTGTACCAGAAAACCTCTCTCGTTAATTATTCCCCGGAAAGTTGGACCATTAAACACTACAATGATTTCTTCAGCCGCTTTTTCCTCCTTCTCCTTATCCATCACCATCACTTCATGTTGCTCCCCGTCATGCCCTTCCTCTAGTAATGGTTCTCTTCCCCTTCCCCTCTCCCCCTTCCCCCTCCCTCTCCCCCTTCCCCCTCCCGCTAACTGGTGTGTGTGTTTTTTTTTCCAATTTCTTCGTCCACTGGTTACCGAACATCCGTTTCTTCTTCAAATCGATATTTCTTTCCCCCTAGTTATTTTTCTTCGCTGAATTAATAGGTCTTCTCTTTCACACAACACCATTTGTAACTTTCAGGTGTAGAATAACTCTCTCTCTCTCTCTCTCTCTCTCTCTCTCTCTCTCATCCCTTCACTGTTTTCTCTGTCGCCCTCTCCTCCTCCTCTCCTCCTTCAGCCTAATGGCAATTGATCTCGCTACCTATTACTGTCTGAGACGCAGTCAAATAATGCTGCGGTGATCGAGGGGCTAAAAGAGGCCGGCTAGCAGCTTCTCCCTCCCTGGCCACGAAGGGCGGGGGTTCCTGTGGCTAAAAGTGCCTAAGTTACGCCCCACTCAACTTGTGATGGAGTTTCCCCATTGTAAAACTATCCAGAGCTACGACTCGCCGCTCCGTGGAAGGGCATATTAACTCCAAACGGCGGCGAACAGGTTGTTGCGTTCGGCTTCGACGGCGTTTCTATCGGGGAAAGAAAAAAAAAGTGATTGAGATAGTGTGTGTGGCGGTGGTGAAGAAGCTTCCCAAAATACACGTCCCTGATCGCTGGTAAGAGCTACTCTCACGCCCTCCTCCTGCGGCTGAGGGCAATCTAATAAACAACATCCTTTTCTCCTGAGGGTATAATGGGGTTTAAATCTTTTTAAAGTTTGTGAAGGTTGATGAATAAAAAAAAATCATGATTGTAAATGAATGAAAGTGTAAGATGTAAGGTGTAAGGTGGATGTATTCATACCACCGTTTGCGTCTTGTTCTGTATTTGTTAGTATATAAATAACTCTAGAGGTCGGCAGAGGTGTCTTGTGATCACGTGAGGTAAATTTGGGTTCCTTGTTTCAGTCAGGGAAAAATACTACTTCCGGTGGTTTTAAGTGAATAAGCTAGAAAATCTTTATGTTAAAAACTGATAAAAGTGACTCGAATAGTTCTTATATCAGCCACAATTACCTGTGTATGTCCTGCGGTCACTGAGATAGTCTATCGCACGACCCTCTGGCTAACTTGAGTGTGGCGTAACAATGAATAGCTGAAAATGACCGATATATTAGGGTTTCCTGGTGGCTGAGGCGGCCATAGTCACTCTGATGGCTGAAGGTAACTGCTGTAGTGGTCATGTTATTGGTTGAAGTGAAGTTTTCCAGTACTTGGCTTATCATCAGAACCTGGCAGTAAATAATATAGTGTTTGTGGGGGAGATATTGTGTGATTCCGGTGTTTGTGTTGGCCGTGTGTGACTGATTGGATGTTCCTTGTGATGGCTGTGTGTGACTGATTGGATGTTTCTTGTGTTGGCTGTGTGTGACTGATTGGATGTTCCTTGTGAAAATTCATCGGAAATCTATAATGCGTGTATGTGTGTGTGTGTGTGTTTATCTTAGCGTATACCTTTGGTAATTATTAACTAACATGTGTTTAATTTTTTTTACATTTTCATTCTTTGTTATATATATATATATATATATATATATATATATATATATATATATATATATATATATATATATATATATATATATATATATATATATATATATATATATATATATATATATATATATATATATATATATATATATATATATATACTTTGCTCTGCTCAAACAGTGGCAGTAAGATGGAAGGACTTCACGTCTTAATATACAGTACACTAGTATGGTAGGCTATAAGCCTTGACATAGGTCTCGTTTTCGTTCTCGGTCTCTGTATCGGCCTTGGATTCGTGATCGATCTTGGTCTCGGCCTCGGTATCGGTCTCGGTCTCGACATCGGTATTGGTCTCGGTCTCGTTGTAGGTCTCGGTCTCGCTCTCGGCCTCGCTCTTGTGGGTCTCTACGACATCACTACACCAGGAGCAGAGCGGACTGTCAGGGAGCCTTAACTGCCTCCCTCATCCACGCTCATCTATATCGCCTTACACCAACCCGACTAAGAGCACCACTTTCAAAGAAAAATACACCGAGGCTTATTGCAGAATCCCAAATTGCTGTTGAGAGTCCGTTTGGGAATTTGAGGACGGGGGGGGGTGTGAGGAAGGGGAAGGATGGGGGCGGAGCTCAGAGGAAGAAGGAAGGATGACGGTGGGTCTCAGGAGGAGGGAAAGGGTGGGGGTGGTGCCATTGTGAAGGGGGAGATGGGGCGTGTCATTGGGAGGGGGGAGATGGGGTTGGTGTCTGGGAATGGGGAAGGATGGGGGTGGGGATGGATGGGGTGGGTCTCAGGGGAAAGGGTGAGATGGAGTGGGTGTGTAGGGGAAGAAAAATTAGATGATGTAAGAGTAATTGAAGAGAAGAGGAAGGGGTGGAGGAGAAGGGAGATGAAGAGAGAGAAGAAAGAAAATGAGGGAGAACAGCTTACGTGGGGAGAAGGGAAGAAAAAGAGGAAGAAAAATGAAGACGGAGAAGAAGAAGAAGAAGAAGAAGAAGAATAAGAAGAAGAAGAAGAAGTTACAAATGTGAAAATTCTTTAATGGATAATTGATAGACGATAGTTAGAATGAAGACAGAAAAATGAGACAAGGGATGTTGATAAAGTATGGGGAGAATAGAATGGATGAAATGAGAGGAGAAAGAAGGAGAAGAGAAAGATAAAGGGTATGAGAATGTAATAGAAAGGAGGAGATAATATGTGCTATTCACTTATTCTATACTGTATTGTGATGTAATAAAGGGTGATCCAGATCAGCTTTGTGGAGTTCGTGTAAATATAGGAGTCAAGTAAGGCGAGTGTCAACATTACGGAGTAGTGAAAGAAGTGCGGATATTTACGTGCTTGTGTTTAATGATAAAGAAAAACATATATTATACTGATGTATAAGTATTTCGAAGCCTCGGGTTAAAGTGTCTTTTAATTCAGCCTTTTTATTTGTTTTTATCTATATTTTTCTCTTCATCGTTTGTTTTAGCTTTCGTCTTTTTTTCTTTTTTTTACACAGCCACGCGGACATTTTTCTCTGGTTTCAGGCATTTGTTTGCTAAATATATATGCAAATATATTTGTAATACAATTTCGGGAGTTTGTAAATAGACCATCACTCAGGCACCACCCAATCCAATACAATACTTTTATTACACGGTGTCACTCGTGTAAGTGAACACTGCTCGCACGCGATCCCGGGTCGTGGAATGTTATAAGTGGCGCCTATCATCCTTCTACCTAGTTATTGTTCTTGTTCTGGCTGGGGAGGAAGTGGAAAAATAGGGATTTGTTCTGCTTATGGTTGGCGGGTGGAGGGTAAACTTTTGCTGCAAAAATGAAAAGGAAGGAATGAAGATTGACTTCCAGCAGGAGATGGAAACTGGGTGCACGCTATGTGTCTATGTGTGGACGACCTGCGCTGGAATGTTGGGAGCCATCACCTCAGTACTTCCTTGTTGGTGGTGGTGGTGATGGTGTTGTTGTTGTTGGTGGTGGTGATGGTGTTGTTGGTGGTGGTGGTGGTGATGGTGTTCTTAGTGGTGGTGATATTGTTGTTGGGGTAGAGATGGTGAGAAGCGCAATAAGAGTGAACAAGTGACTGAGAATATGGATGAAAACATATAATTGACTGATGCCTTTTCGTAGAAAATATTAAAATGATTTTTTTTTTACCAAGAGTAGGCTATATATGAAATCACGTGGGGAAAACTAGGAAAATAGCAGATGAATGGTGGTAGGCAATATTAAGACTTTACACAGCGAGAAATGCAGGTAGTTTGGGGGAATGTTGAAAAATATAGAGGAATCGGTCTATTAAGTTTACTGTAGCTGGAGAGACATACGGTTGGATGGTAATTGAAACACCAGAAAAAAATAGCAGGAGTGTAAGTGTGATGAACAGGGAGTAATTAGAGGAGGGAGGGACATGGTGATACCGTACTCAAATAGTTACAGTAAATCAGGAAAACATTAGCAGCAAAATATATAATGAATAGCAATATATAGTATAGCGTTTACGTATCTAGAGAGCGTATTTGATGGGATCTGGACGGAAAAGCGCTGTGAAAGGTGATGATGATTTTGAAGTTGGGGAGAAAACTACTTGATGTAGTGAAGGCATATTGTATGATCAGTAAGGCGTGTGTGATAATAAATGGAGGACAAAGTGAAATGTTGGAGATATGAGAGGGAATGAGGCAGGGTTGTGTGATGTTCTTAGTGGTGCGGGAGATGTAGGTGAGAGTAGCTGAGGCAGAAGCCAAGTTAGAATTAAATGCTGATGAAGCCAGTGGTAAGTGTCCTGTGCGGATGATGAAGTGTTTTCGCGAATGAATGTTAAAGGATATGTGATAGAAGGATTAATGCTAGGAAGAGGTAGATAATGATCATTGGGCGGAAGGATTTGATTTAATGGATTTTAGTCAACAATATAGACAAGGAAACTCAAGTGAATTGATGTTCATCATTGTAAATATAACTGAAACGCTTTGAGAGGTTAAGAAATATAAGCATCAAGGAGTGATGACATGGTCATATGTCATGAAGGGGTAGTGGAGAATTGGTAAGTAAAAATAAGGGAGGGAATGTGGGCTTAGAGGTGAAGAAGACACTGAGGTATATTATGGCCCTTCCTACTTTGACTCAATGACACAGCGACATTTAATGAAAAGAGGTGTTCTAATATTCAAGCCACAGACACGACCTTCCTGACGGCTGCATCTGTCGCGAAAAGAATATAAGGGAGTGAAAAATAAAGTGTTGAGAGGGAATGGAATGGCTGAGTGGGCCAATGGTGTAAATTGTGGAGTGGTGGGGTGGATGAGGAGAGATACTCTACTTGGTAAGGAAGACGTGTGAGGAGGGTAGAGGATTGGATGACAGAGTGGGTGTGTAGAGGTAATGTAGCAAATGTGTTGAGTAGAGAGACTAAGGTCATGTCCACCCTCACTATCATTATTCCTCACATTTATTCTCTCCCTCTTTGGTCACATTCCACTCACGAAAATATATAATAATAATTGCTTTAGTGAACACAATACAATAGTTCCATTTACAGCATAAAGACAAAGGCTTTATTATATTTAACCTCATACTTAGTTAACCTGAAGCTTTTTACTACAATTATCGAAAACCTTCATCGCTTTACCTGCTTTTCAGTGACAGTTGACGATATATACTTCATACTACTCACTCTCTTATCTCCCACCTTGTTCTCTTCGATGTTCGCGACCTCATTATCATGTGAGGAACATAATTATTGTACTTCTGTGACTCTCTCCATTGTTAATTGTGATCTCGATGAACAAGTTTCCAAGCTCGGGGACTCAGATTATGTTGAATAATATACTTTGTGTGGCGGTTCCCTTGCTGGAGTTACATGATTCCCAGCGTTCTCTTCTTTCTCATAAGTCATTGTAGCGTCAAACTTCACCTTCATGATCAACGTCCAATACACAATACCGTCAAAAGTTTCCTGGCTCGTAAGGTAACGTGTACAATCCCTCGTGGTGTTCTCGTGGAAGTTCATAATCTGGGTACAGTCACTAAGCCCGGCGTCTGTCTTCTCCTTTTTGCTGTTTATTTGTAAGCTTCTTATAAAACTTTGGGCTCATGACTGATGTGTATCGTTGTTAGTGTGTGATGGTGGCATTGTGTTACCCCCCATTGTGTACAACTTTGCCAACGTCAGTCTTTAAGCTCCTAGGAAAAAAAAAAGTACCGACTCTTGAAACAGTGTATAAAGTCCTTCGTCAGTGAAAGGTAACTTAATCATTAAAGAAACAAAAACATAAATCAAACATACACACATGCTTTCATAGACACAAACACAAACATGCATTACTAATCAACGAAGGAAATAGATTACTACACTCCGCTTCTGGCGTAGGTAAACCGTAAAAAAAAACTCTTATGGCACAGCGTATTAGGCATAAGTAATACAAAATACTGTACGTCCATCGGTAATAAAACACAGCACTTAGACCTTTTAAAAGTATCTGATTTTTTGTTTTCCGTAATCAGGAGTAAGCTGAGAGCATTACTGTGTGGAGTTGTCAATCCCGCTTTTAACTCGAGTTCACTAACGTACCTTCATTTGATGTGTTTTTTCTCTTTCTGTAAATATTTTTTCCTCTACCATAACATGACTTACTACAAAACACATCGTAGGCTAAGCTTCAATTTAAAAGTGCTATAAAAACTCGAAGCTACTTTCCATTTTGCGATTTATCTCGGGCTAGTTGCTGTCTGTCTTTATTATTATTTTTATTATTATTATTATTATTATTATTATTATTATTATTATTATTATTATTATTATTATTATTATTATTATTATTATTATTATTATTATTATGCTACAGTAATTTTAAACCACCTCTGATCTAAAGAGGTGACCTGAAATGTTTCTAATTTATTATTTTGGTCAATTTTTATCGACAGTTTCAGAATAATGATGATGAAAATAACAAAGACAAACTTACAATCTACTTGGTGAATATTCGTGGAATAAATCTAAGAAATTTCGCACGGTTATATGATGTAATACATTCTAATTTGGTTTTATTTCGTGAATCCTTATTTTTAAAACCAATCAAAGCCTTTATGCATGTTGGTTTAGTATGATAATAGTTTAACCCTTTATAGATATTGGGTCAGTGTCACGTTGGTTTAACTCTCAGCAGACAAAAGTATTACGAGTATACCGTGATTTTTTTTATTAAACCTTTATCGAATTTGGTGGAATAGAGTGATGGTTAAATCCTCTTTGTAGACGATGGTGTAATCATCTGAGCATAATATAGTAGAGCAATGGCTTAATTATTTGAAGGACGTTAGTTTAACCTTCCGAAGTAGATGGTTTAGTAATGGATTAACCTTCCGAGGAAAACAGTTGAATAGCAGGATGGTTTAATCCTTTGAGGATGATCGCTTAATAGGACGATTGTTTTACCTTTTAACCCTTTGATGTTTATAAATTACTATGACGTTTTAAAACTTATAGGGTAATGGATGTAATACGTAAGGGCAATTATTTAAATCACCGAGAATCAGGTTGTAACCTCTTCAGTTTAAAACAACAACTTTTGATGATTTTTTTTTATTAATTGTTAGCGTCCATTTCTAAGAAGAGGAAGTGACAGTTGCTTGTGTTTTCTTCATCAACCTAAGGTCTTTTTATTTTCGTTTGGGTAATTGTCCCGAAATATAGCAAGTGAGAGAATACCATGTACTCAGTCACAATCATTTCCCTGCTTTATGTATCTGTCTTTGTTACGTATCGTCGGAAAATCACTATAACTATCCCAAAGTTGTTTTTTTATTACACTTAACTCATAAATTATTCGTATCCATTAATTAGTTGATATTTTGATCAACTCTGTGTTAATGTTAAGTTGTTGTTACTTGTTGCTCATACCTGAATAAAAACGAGAAAAAATACGATATACAAACTTGATTCAGATCGCTTAGATAATGTTTACCTTAGAGTGTTGGGTAAAATACATGTATATATACTGTATGATATGAACTCGCTAATTGAACATAAATTTTTAGTATAATTCTAAACGGACTGTAAATGTAGATATTAGTGCTGGTATATGTATGTTGGCTGCTATTTTAATTGAGGGGATGTTTTAATTGCAAAAGTGTAGGTATATGGCCCATATATTCTTATGAGAGGTTAATAATTACAGGGCACTGACCGATTAATGTTATTCAATACCCTATAATTTTAACTTTTCCGCGTATTTCACTGGTAGTTCTCTCTGTTTACCTTTGCCTATCTCTTTTTGTTTGTCTATTTCTCTCTTTCTCACTGTCTCACTCTCTCCATACGTTTTCGTTTTCCATGCCAGTATCCTTAGTGGCCTCTCACACCGCCATTCAAAGTTTTCTATGGTCGCTACGGCAAGTTTCTTTTCACAAATATTATCATCCAGTCAATCTGTAACCAGAAGGGGAAACTCCCGGGTGTTGATTCAGGAAGTTGCCGTCCCTGCGTCTGTCACAAGTCTGAGGGAGACTTTTTATCACACAAATTAGGCAGTTCTCATCTGAATATCGAAATTATTTCTGATGCACTAAGTTATAATCTCAATTCCTGCATCTGCCTCGGGCCCTCGCGCCGGCGGTAAGGGTGGAAGTAGCGCTTCGGAGGGTCTGATATTCGACCGTGTTGTTCAAGGGGTTATACGCCCCTCCTGCCTAGTTTCCCAACTTAATCTGAAAGACCAAAGTTTGGGGGTGAACTCCGGTCTCACCCTAGTGTAAAATTAGCTCAAAGTGGCGCTTTAATTAAAGTTTTGGTTTAAGACATTCATCTTTTAGCTCACCCTTATTTGGGGATGGGAAAAGACCAAACAAGGTGCCAGTGTGCCGGCAGAGGAAGTTGTACACAAAGGCTGAAGGCGGATGTATTGATCACTCTTGTGTAGGGATAATGGAGAGTATAGGTTATTTGCTGTGGGTGATGGGGAAGGCTGCTGCATATAGCGAGGCGTTCTCAAAGAAAACTTTGCATTACGTCTACGGTTTGAATGACTTTAGGAGGCAGCGGGATGAAGAGGTAATATTTTACGTAAATGCCAGCCAGCGTGTACTGTATGGCCGACAAGATAATCCCCTCTTTTCTCTCTCTCTCTCTCTCTCTCTCTTTCTTTATGGATCGTTCTTTTTCCTCTCGGTTTCGTTTTCCCTATCCTTTTTCTTACATTTCGTCTCTTTTTCTCTCTTACTTTCTTTCCCATTATTTAGTTTACTCGGCCTCTAATACCCGGTACTGTATACATAAGCTACTAACATCCCACCCCATGAAAAATCATCGTGATAAATTACACTGTCATCAGATAGCTACATTACCAACACTCACAGATACAACGTGACAATCCGTTTTATATCTACATTTGTAATTAATATCCTGTGTGAGGCTCTGCTATCATCTACGTCGTGGATAAGCCAGTTGGAGGTGCTTAAACAATGGTTATCATATTCCTGGTGTTGAAATATCTCTGGCTCATCGGTGGGAGTTATGATACACTAACCTTAACCGGCTCACATATACAAGGGTTCATATCCCTATTCTGTCTCAACTTACCTGAGGTGTGTGATGGATGCCACTAGTCCTACTTGGCCGACACTCTCGGTTAACTTATAAATATTACAAGCTGTGTAAGGAAAGTCTATCTTAACTGTAACTCACATTGTTTAGTTCTACTGTCATGAGTGTCTCCTGTACTGTAATCCTGTATTGTAATCTATCACAACGTATACAAAAATATAAACTATTTTGAAAATGAAATGTTGACCTGTTGAGGAAATTACATATTATTTTATTACTGGTGTGTGTGTGTGTGTGTGTGTGTGTGTGGTATGAATACGAAGCATACTGTTGATTTTAATATTATGTACAGTACTTCAGTGGCCTGGGTTATAAAGAGCCTTTCACCTAGTATTAACTTTTACTAAACACAACAGACACATTAAATAAAAGATAAAATACATATGATTACTGTGACTAAGTTAAGGAGATGCATTTCTGTTGTATAAAGCTAAAGCTCAGAACCTTATTGCATTTATATTGGAAAAAGAATATTATACAGTTGCAGATAATATTCCTTCGGCAAATTGTGTAATGTCTGACATCTATTTGAGGGTCATCTAGATAAAGGGAATTATAATTTTAACGTAAATTTCGTCAGATATTTTCTGTACTAGAATTTGTCTTTTCATGTTGTCCTTCTGGAATAATTTTTAATAAAACATAACATAAGAAAAAATCTTACATAAATGCCAGATATTACCGAGAGTTGAGTGAGCAGCAACAGTAACTCGCTCCAAAAAATTTCTTTATGGTGGGGTCCGATAAATTTCAAAATGAACACTGCAACTCCTGTTGTCTGGGTAGAGTTGCCAAAACCCTTCGTCTATTGTGTCATATTGTTTCACACAATATCATAAAGGTACTTTTTACCTGTACCTGTACTGTACTTGTGTTGATGACCCAAAAGGTTTTAAATTTAAGTATTCCATATGACTACCAATCCTATAAGTACAGTACTTGGAGGAGTGATGTGTGTTCTAGCTAATGGTGCTAATTGGAAGTGGACAGTGGGGTAGTATGGTGAAAAAGACACAGGCAGCCAGGAGATCTTAATGGAGGGTAAAGGAAGACACTAATGGGGTAAAAAATGGCACGATGGTAATAGAGAGTGGATGAAGCCACTACAGGCAGACGGAGGGACGGACGGATGGATGGATAGAAGGACTGACGGGAGGATGGGAGGACGGATTAATGGACGGATAGATAAATAAACTGGCGGACATATGGGCGGAAGGACTAACGGACGGATGGATAGTCGGACTGAGGGACGGACTGGCGGACGGACTGACGGACTGTCAGACGGATGGGCGGGCGGATAAAACGTTAGCTGTGTGTTCCAAGGATTTAGAGAGTCGCCTGAAAATACAGAGCATTTTCACCAGCCACGCGTAGTTGGTGCTTCCATTATAACGTTCATTTATTATTTCAGGTTTCTTTACTGTTAATTACTACGTTCATTTCTCAACACTGTCAACCTGAAGTTTTTGCTCATTGTTTTTATTTTTCTCTTTTTACTTTTATTCTTAATTGTATTTTTCGTTAATGTATATTTATGTAGACGTTTTTATTGACTCACTTTTTCAGACATTGTTTTGTGTCGATTTAATGTTCAAAGCAGAATTTAATATATCTATAAAAAAGTACCGTACGTGTTTGAGTGTGTCGTTGTGTGGCGGGAGGCTCGTGGGAGACAGACAGAGGTCCCTTATAAAGCTCCTTGTGTTGTCCACCCAGCAATAATTTCTTTATATTCTCATCACCGAATTTAACATAAAATTTGTAGTATCAAGCTTTTTACAGGAATGACAAAAATTAAAAAAAAAACAAGAAACATTTCATAACACAAAACTGAAACGCGGTAAAAGATTACCGACTCTTTCATAACACAAAGAATTTCTTAAAATTAGAAAGATGTTGTTAACAAAGATGAAGAGGAGAGACTTGGTGAGTACAAAGCCTACAGCGACAAAAGGGGTGCTGTGTACATCCTTTGTTTGGCGAGTTAGCAGTTATTATTCGAGAAAATGGCTTACTCACTATAAATACAGTGGAGGAGCACAAGGTTCTATGTACACGTGCAAGGTGCGTGAGTGTGACGGACGCACACTGTGACAAGTAAACGCACCTTAACGAGGCCTCACAAGCGGCCAGGTACAGGGACCGCCTCACGTCATGGCCACCCCCTGCACGCACACCCTCAACATTTTAACCAAATTACCCCCAAATTGTGTACGATTTTGTTAGTCTCCCCGCTGTTTCTGTCCTAACCCGTTTCATTTGCATATTTTGATGTGTTTATTAAGTCTGATACACATTTACACACGTCAACACTTTATGATTTATTATTCCATTTCTTTTTTAACTATTTTTTTTCAGTGTATACCGATTCATCACCTGGGCGGGTGCGTTCCAGTGGGTAAAATTTAGAGCCTAATTTCATTGTATGGCATTTAGAATTAATCTGAAAATCGTAGATGATGGACTGGTAGATGATGACCTTGTTTTTATGGTTCCTCTCAATAAATTTTCGTTTGTTTTAGTAACTTATTTTAGTAATATTGTTTAGATAACCTATACTTAAGATGCAGTCTTGAAATTCTGCATATCTTCCAGAGTTTTTTTATAAAAAGAACGATATGTCAGTGTTCAGTTATTTATCCACTGACAATAAGAAACGAGTGAATTTACCATTAGTCTGATAATTAAGTTCAAATGATAATTTTATAGTAGTACAAGTATCGTTACACGCAGAGTGAAATAATTGTTATAATGACACAAATAAATAGTACAAGAGTCACGGTTAGTATTTATTCCTGACAACATTACAAAACATTGCATGGTGAAATAAATATAAACAGTGAAAAGGGAATGAGTATAATAAAGTCAACAAAATTCGTAGCACTTTTCAGAAAACTTTTAAGATAAAATAAATAGTGAGGTCAAGATTAACACAACTAACCAACATTTTATCATTATCTGAGACTATGGTGGTGTGTTTCGCGTGATACTACACATTATCACCGTGATATAGTTGGTGTTTGGAAGTATGGGTGTATAGCATTATTTTAAATGTTATTGTTTCTGATTGGTTGTTAGTTTTCTAAGGGGGAGGATGAGAGCAGAGACCTGTTAGAGAGACGCTGTAAGGGGGTGGTGAATGAGGGCAAGAGAGAGCACGGATAAGGGACTTGTGTCCACAATATAATTAATGTGCAAAGCAGCACAATTTCAAGCATTATTTTACATAGATACACAGGTTTGTGTTGGTAGCTTATTTAGTTTGTGTATCTGTGGACATAATTATAAGCTAAAACTGTGTTCAAAGGAATACTAACGTCCAACATACCATGTTTTTTTGTTTTGTTTTTTTGGTGAGCTGGCACGCAGTAGCCAGTGGCAAATAAAACATATCTTGCAGGTGTACATTATAGTACACTCCCCCTGTGTTCTGTGTGGACGACTTTTAATGAGTCCATCGGTTGTTGGTGCACTGACAGATGACCCAGAAGCAAAATATTTCCTGATCCCTCACAAAACATAAAATTAGTGTGCTATAATACTTCTTCCAAGAAAGAGCAAAGACTAAACAGAAATTCAAACGTCCATAAGAGGTACAGTACAGTGACGGAGAGTCTCTAAACTGGCGCTGGAGTAGTAGGAGAACTGATAACACAAGAGAGAGTGTGTTTACCATTAAAGATATAGGATAAATTCAAATAAATAATATAAAGAAACGTTAGGTAAAGAAATTTAAGTTATCTTTAAATAGGAAGGTGTTAATGAGAAGCGTGTAAAGGACATGGGTGATAAACTTTATAAAGCAGAAGAAATATGAACTGTAGCAGGGGATGTGGGGGAAGAGTCGGCATCGTTGATATAAGAAATAAAAAAGACAATCACGATGCAAGAGGTTTTATAGAATAAGGATCACACACACACATGACTAAAGAGGAAGAACAAAATAAATAAAAAAACATACAGATTTGAGAAAAAAATATTGTAGTAAGGAGTCAGTGAAGCAAGGATGAAGTTGAGAAATTTCAGAAATACTCCAACGAGGGAAAACGGGATATACATTAGGGAGATTATATTGAAGACAAAAATACGCCTAAATTGGTGGGGGAAACCATGATATTTACATTGAATATAAAGGAATGACAGACAGACAGACAGACAGACAGACAGATGCTCGGGCTAAATGAGTATAATAGGACAAAGGAGACAATATACAATGGTTGAATATGGAAATAAAGTAGACCCGGTGGCAGGAAAAGTGTCAATGGAAGGCCTCATGTGGTCACAGGAGTTCTTGATACAATATGAAGGTGCGGCAGGAGTGAGGTTAGGTGCAGGCGGCTACTGGATGTGCAAAGTGATGAAAACGAATTTATGTAGTAATGAAAAGCAGTATCGATTGTTGTAGTCCTGAAGTTTGAGTGGGTGGTAAGATACGTAAGATACACTCAGTAAATGAGAACCTAAAATTGTTCACGGTTGAGAAGTTTGGAAATAAACTAAAGGCAATATACAGAGATGTGTGTGATGGTGTGACTAACATATTGATTTCAGAATAAACAGTTGAGGAAATACTGGAGAAATAAGAACCTGAGTTGTCTGTCTTATGATACAGAGAAAAACATCTGATAGTGTTATCATGTTAGCTCTATTAAGGCAATGCCATTTATAGTTATATATGACGAAGATTAAAAGCTTTCAGATGCATTTTTAGTAATATTTCGGTTAAAGCACCAACACCACTAAGAGTGTATGATTAAGTAAAAAAAAGATAGATACAGTCTTATATATATATATATATATATATATATATATATATATATATATATATATATATATATATATATACTATATATATATATATATATATATATATATATATATATATATATATATATATATATATATATATATATATATATATATATATATATATATATATATATATATATATATATATATATATATATATATATATATATATATATATATATATATATATATATATATATATATATATATATATATACTTTATATAAAGATTTAGATTAAATCTTTGGAAGAGGAAGAACGTATCTCCAGAAAAAAACTAGAACGTGACTAACTTGTTCAAGCTTAAAGTTGAAGGATGAAACGTGTGTTTGTCTCCGTTGGTAGTTAATGACTATAGCGTGAGTCTTGGGTGGTGGTGTTAGATGGAGTGTTAGTGGTAGAAGGATAAGTCAAGAACAGCAGTACATTGTGAAAGAGGAAGAGTTGAAGATAAATAATGACAAAAAACAAGGTATTGAAACTGACATACGAGAGAATGTGATATATTCTGAGGTGGGGAGAAGGTGAAGAGGTTTTGATGCTCTAAATACAGTCTGCTTATTGCATGATTATATACCTATTCATTTTACGGTCCACACACACACACACACACACCCTACATATCTTGTCATGTATACAATCATATGTGAGCGTCTCGGTGGTGTGTGTGTGTGTGTGTGTGTGTGTGTGTGTGTGGACTGTCGCCCTAACCCGCGATGCTCACTCACCCGAAACTCTGATAATGAATATTTGACGTGCACTGGCAGAGCTCCGTGACACGTAAATGGGCTATTAGTATTCATGACATTGTTTTTTGCATCAGATGGAAATGTGCTCTAGTTTACAGTTTACTCCTCACATGTTACACAGCATGAACGTAAATTAAAAGGAATTATTTTATTTATATTCGATATCAGACCTAAAGATTACAGCATTAGTTTCAGACAATTACATAAGAGTACAGCCGAGTCTCACCACTTATAGTCTCGTCAAAACAATGTAATAAATTCTACCCAGCTGAGATGTTAAAATATATGTTAAAATGTTATTGGTAGTTAACAACACTGTACTGGGGAGGAGCGTCGACAACGAGTACCGGGTGTTGACTGATGAAGTGGAGAATTAGAGTATATCTATCAAAAACTGTAATGTACACTGATAAATCAATGTAAACAATTATCACCTCTAAGTGATTTAAGGGAAAATTTACATGGAGAAAAAAAGAAAGTAAAAGACATAATGAAATACAGGAAAGAACCAAGAAGGGAATGAAGTGATGTGAGAGAGAGAGAGAGAGAGAGAGAGAGAGAGAGAGAGAGAGAGATGTATTGT
The DNA here is from genome assembly GCF_018991925.1 of Homarus americanus. NCBI lineage: Eukaryota > Metazoa > Arthropoda > Malacostraca > Decapoda > Nephropidae > Homarus > Homarus americanus. The sequence goes on from NW_024737042.1 coordinate 19,097,660, forward strand.
CGATAAATTTCCTTATGTAATATACACAAGAGCCTGGGATGAGGGTAGGTCACTAAAATGAAAAAGATTTGATGCAATAACTGCACTGTACCTGTTTAATACTCCACAGGTGTAACAACAGGTCAGTGATAAATTTCAAACAGGGGATCGTAGAGAGCTCATCCCCCCCTCCACCTACCTCCCCTCAACCCCCTCCCTTCTACAGATTTATTGTCAAAGTTTAATTTTTTCCCTCTGAGAGAATTTTTACTACATTGGATCCTTTTCGACATCGGGATGCCTTTGTGTCCTCTGGCTTCTGGGGATCAATACAAGTACCCAAACCCCCGGGACTAATTCAACGCCTTCGGATTACAGGGCTTTAAACAGTCGCCTCTTTTCCCATTCCTGTACCATATTTCCTACCCCCACCCCCTGCCCATTCAACCCTCCTACTACCCTTTCTACTACATCTCCTCTTTCATTCCTCTCCCTTCACCCTCTTCCTTACTGCCCCTTTTCTCTTATCTCCCATCCTACCCCCTCCTCCCATTCTTGTTCCTTCACTCTCTCCCTCCTGCCCCTTCCCTTCCTGCCCCGTACCTCATTTCCTTCATGCACCTTACCCCTTCACCTCCTGTACCCTCCTCTCCTTATTCCTTTTCCCTCCTTCCCTGTTTCCTCTTGACCCTCCTTCCCTCTCTCCCCACCCTGCCCTTACCATTTTCTCCATCCTGCACCTTCCCTTTCCCCCTGCCCTCCCTCTCCTCCCCGTCTTTCATCCTCCCCTTCTTCCATCCTCTCCTCTTCCCTTCTACTTTCTCCTTCCTCCAACCTGGAGTCCTCCTGATTTAGTCCTCCAGATGTATGTAAAAATTATTATTATTTTTTTTTTTTGGTGGGGGGGGGTTGGTGAATTCAAAATAGGCAGCGAGGTATTTAATCAAGTGGTAAATGAGAGAATTTATTAATGATACAAGTGACAGGTGAAGGAAATGGCTTAATGGATGATCGTGGTTGTGTGAGTCAGATCATATACTATGTGGATCATAAAGAAAGAGGAACCCACTTGAGGATTTGCCACCCCTGTCCTTATTGCGTCTGGTGATTAACCACCACAAGGTTAACCTAGTCTAAACTAACTTAACATCTACTAACCTAACATAAATTTAATCTACTCTAACCGTGGTAACATTATGAGATGTTCTTATGACAACCATGCTATTGTACTATTCCAGATGTTACTAAATGTTACATAATACTTCCTTGAGATAAGTGCATAGTATATATCAGGTGCCTAAAAGAGAGCTCAGGTTCTCAACTGGCTCAGCCATGTTAATATTGTTATTATTATCCACTCTGTATCTGTGTTTTTTCTGGCAAAATAAACTGTTTCACTTCAACTCAATTCAATTCAAACATCCCAGGTAGCGTTAAGGTGTTTAATCACCAGGTGAAATAATCTGAAGGGCTCCAGATGATAAACAATAAATATAAATAAAAAATAATTAAAATAATATATATATATATATATATATATATATATATATATATATATATATATATATATATATATATATATATATATATATATAAGCCCATCACTTTTATGTGTACTTTGATTATATATCTATACGTGAACAAAAAAACAAACCCGCATATATTGTTTTTATAGACGCGAACAAAAAACAGGAGTGTGCACATTGCTTTTACGGTCGTGAAATAAACAAAAGACTGTGTACATTACTTTTATGGACGTAGAAATGTAGACAAAAGAGAATGTACATTGCTTTTATAGACACGACAAAAAACAGGAGTATATACATTGCTTCTATGGACAAATGTGGAATTAAACAACAGGAAAGTGAGTGTGGATGAAGGGTATGTGGTTTGAGAGGTGTGTGGGTGAGGGGAGTGTGGGTATAGAAGGGTGTGAGTGGGAGGGGTGTGGAAGAGTGTGGATGAGAGGAGTGTAGGGAGGCGATGATATGGAGTCAGAGGGTTGACTGTATCCTCCAGCTTCTCACACCTGGCGGGAGTCATCATAACACCTGAATATTTTCATTTCTCTTTCAGTTTGTTCAATTTCCAGGAAAATATTTTTATTGTAGCTGGATATTTCATTCCACAATTTCAAGTGAATTCGATACAATAGGATATAATTTTGAGGACACCAACCTGACTGGAAATTGACTTGAAGTTGGCAGTCATCAGCAAAAGTCTTAACTTTGACCTTTGGTATTTGAAAGTAGAAGTCATATCAAAATGTCATGATATCGTCCACGAATTCCTTCGGGATAAAAATAAATCAACAATGATAAAAATTTTCACTACCTGATATAATTTCAATCATTTTCATGATTCACCGCCATTGATTGCTGATGACGACATAACCTCGGTCCGTCGAGAGGTATTGTTATAAACAGTTGTTTGTCCTGTTGTCTCGTCTCACCTGTAAGTTTTATTTGCAATACACATACATTCCCCTCGTGGATCACCTTGACGATCATAACCAGATTCAGATTTGCCCCCGAGGGGGCTAGTTTATTGAGCACCCCCTTACATCCTGTGCAAGGTGAAGCGAAGAAGCGTTTACAGCGCCCAACAGGGAAGTATGAAAAGTTGACGATCATAACGTAAATTAAAACTTTTTTCTTTTATTCGGCTTTTTTATTTCCCTTGCCCAAGGTCAGAGGCACTTACAAAATTATACACTTGTAAAGTTTCTTGGGATACAGTACAGTGTATTCATATAGTTTTATTATAGGTTAATTTACATTTATTATCATATGTGAAACACATTCGGTCGTACCTGGGGTCATTTATATAGCGAATTCAAGTTCATATTATACATAAAACATACACTTTGTTCTGTGAGTGTGTACCTCTGTGTCAACACTATCGACTCATGAAAATGTATTATATGACTGCAAAGGTGTCCTGTGTAGCTTTCAGTACAATGTTTTTTACTGGATAATTATTGGCCTTAATATTATGTTCAGTATATTTACGTCACTGTAAATTGTACATCACTGCGTTGACTAACTTGATTTTCCTTTTTATTGATTTACAGGCTCGTTCAGCGTTCTTGGATTACTCCGTACAGAACATTTAAAACTAACGCTGTACAGTATATCAATGCACGTAAGGATCAGGTCAGGTGGCTGAGCAAACAAGGCCGTGAGTGGCCGACGTACTGTGCACGATCAATTAATGAGCGGCGCGGCAAGAAGCACCTCATTAAAGAGACAGTATTAGCTCGTTTGTTAATGGATCCTCGTCACGCACATTCTCCTTTACATTACATATAAATTAATGCTGCTTTTTAGTGTAATAGCTGAGTGTAATTATCGTGAAGTAGAGGGTTAGCGGGAGTTGTTTTAGCGTGTTAGCGGGAGTTATTCATTACCGTCACGCACTCCGTACTTTACCTCACAGTGTAATTCCTCGTGTGTCTCCGTGTAAGTGCTGGAGGTAGTCTGTATGTTGGGGAGATTGTGTGATGCGATGGGATTTTTCTCAGTTGTTAAAAAATATCCATATAAGTGTAAAAATGTGTAAATGTGTGTTACACTACTGTGGATTTTCCATACCCACTGTTTATATAAGGTTGAGGGAGATACCTTTAGCACTATACTATTTTTAATTAGGTATTATGTTATATATAAATCCACGGAAATAAGGACAATATTGACTTAGCCTGAAACACATCCAACTAGTTTAGGCTTATCGGAGAAAACGAAGAAATCGGATTTAAAATAATTTTCGTTTACCCCGAAAATTCGCAGGAAGGATCAGACACACGGAGGGATGAGAGGCGCCCACCACATCCTGCAAGACGACGTTTTGTCACGTTTTTTAAGGATACATCGGACACGGCGAGATAAAACCACGGGAGCGCAAGAGAGGTTGTTTTTATTGGATAGTTTTACCCCCCAAATTTCCCACCTCTTCAGTAAGTTTTTCCTTTAAGTTTTACTCGTAACATTTTTGGATTTAATTTAAGTTAATCAAAGAAATATCGAGTGTAACTGTTTGTCATTGGTGGATGTAACACATGTTTATAAATATGTAATTCTTTATTGCATTAAATTAATTATAATCTTCTTTAATACGGCTTTGAAATATTAACTGCAATAAACAATAAACAACACCTCAATAAATAATAACAGCACAATAAACAAAACAGCACAATAAAGAAAACACTTTAATAAACAATAACACCACAATAAATAATAACACCACAATAAATAATAACAGCACAATAAACAATAACAGCACAATTGATAACACCACAATAAAGAAAACACTTTAATAAACAATAACACCACAATAAACAACATCACAATAAAGAAAATACCACAATAAAAAAATAACACCACAATAAAAAAATAACACCACAATAAACAATAACACCCCAATAAACAACACCACAATAAATAATAACACCACAATAAATAATAACAGCACAATAAACAATAACAGCACAATTGATAACACCACAATAAAGAAAACACTTTAATAAACAATAACACCACAATAAACAACATCACAATAAAGAAAACACCACAATAAAAAAATAACACCACAATAAACAATAACACCCCAATAAAAACACAATAAAAAAATAACACCACAATAAACAATAACAGCACAATAAACAAATGCACAACAAACAACAACACCACCACAATAAACAACACCATAATAAAGAATAACACCATAATCAACAAGAAGAATAAAGCAAAAGAGCGTCTCACCAGATAATGCTGTAACTCAGCCAAGATACAATAAGGCAAAACCTCTTTATTTCTTGGGTTCTACTCCGTATAGTTCCTCAGAAGTGGGTGTGAAGAGCTTCGAAAACATTCAGATACTCCTTTGTCAAGTCCAAAAGTTGTTGAAACTCTGTTGAGGACCACAGTCCAGTAAGTTGGCCGTCCACTACAACACTGTGAGATTTCTTGGTGGTGGGTGGGTGGTGATGGTGGGGTGGGGGAGGCTGGATAGTTGGTGGTGTGGAGAGAAGGAGGATGACAACAAAGTAGTAAGTAGTGGTAGTAGTGGTGGTGGTGGTGGTGGTTGTGTGAAGGAGGAGTAGGTGGTAGTAGGGGTTTGTGTGGGTGGTGGTGGTGATGGTGTGTGAGAGCGGTGATGCTGGTGTGAAGGGTGAGTAATAGTGGTGGTGTGAGGGATGGAGTGGGTGATGGTGGTGGTGGTGTGATGGAAGATGGTGGCAGTAAGAGGTGGTGTGGTGGTGTGACGGAGAGGTGGGTGGCAGTAGGGTGGTGTGGATGGTATGAGGGAGGTGGGTGATGCTGGAGGATGACTATGGTGTTCTTTTTTTTTTTTGAGAAAGGAGGGGTGAAAAAAGATTAGGGTGGAAGAAAGTTGTAGTTCTGAAATTGAAGAAATTTAGGAGGAGGTAAGAGAGGGCGGGCTGACCGCCTAGCTAAGCTAATGGTGTGTTACTGTTGTGTCATGGGTTAGATAATGTCTGTCGGTACAGGCACTAGACATCCTACTCCTGCCCATATGTAGGTGTTTTGAGGGCCTTATTTCATATTCCGCCGACCCTACTGGCTGATGCTGGTCTAGGGAGGTTGTCTATTGCTTGGCCGTATAGATCGGGGGTGGTAATGGACCTTTTGAGATTTGGTAACTTTTTGGGAACCATGTATGGTTGTTGTCGTTATCTGGTAGGAGTCTTTGAAGGAGTTCTATCTTTTGCCAGATTCTGCTGGCCAGGGTGTGCAGCTGCTGGTTAATGGGTTTCATTCTCAGGTCTCTCTGTATCTCGGCTGTGGTTCTGGTGAAGGGGTATCTTTCACCTGTGACGAATCTTAGGGCTTAATTTTGGACCAACTGTAATTTTTATATTTGAGTAGTGCTCATGGGTATGAAAAGTACTGCTGGGTAGTTAATATCGGTATGATAAATGAGTATCACCAGGTGGAGTTTTATTTTTCTCAGGAAGCGCTTTAAGCGGTATAGTTTTCTCAGCTCTCTTCTTTTCCTTCCTGGTGTGGACATGATGGGAGTAACCTGCGGATATATAGGCCTGGAGGTGCCTCTGCTTTGTATCTATCTGGGCATTGTTGGTTACTAATGGATGGGTTTTCCTTCTGCATAGTGGGTGGTGGTGGTGGTGTGAGGAGGAGGGTGGGTAATGGTGGGGTGAGTGGCGGGAATGGTGGTGGTGTGAGAGGAGGTGGGTGATGTCAGGTTGGTAGTGGTGTGAAGGAGAGGGTGGGTGGCAGTAGGGGTGGTGTGGGTGGTGATGGTGGTCTGAGGGAGGGTGGGTGGTTGTGGTGTGGGGTGGGTGGGTGGTGGTGGGGTTAAGTAGGGTGGGTGATGGTGGTGGTGATGGGGTTGCAGTAGTGTGGTTGGTGTTAATGGTGGGGATGGGGGTGGTGGGAGGTGATGGAGGGTAGTTGGTGACAGCAGGGATCGTGGTGTGAGGGAGGGTGGGTGGTGGTGTGGGGTGAAGGAGTGGTGGGGATGGTGGAGGTGTGGGAGGGGAGAGAGGGAAGATGGTGGTGGTTGTGGTATGGTGGAAGGAGGTCACATGGTGGTGGTGGTGGAGGTGGAATTGATTGGTGGTGTTGATAGTTGTAGTGGTGAAAAGAACGGATGTTGATAGTGATGGTGGTGGATACAGGGAGGTGGTGATGGTGATAAGGAGGCGTGATGGTGGTGTTCTGTGGTAGTAATGGTGGTGAGGCTGTCAGAGGGGGTGTTATTGTGTGCAGGGGTGTTAGTAATGATAGTCTTGTTACTAGTTGATGAGTTGAGTGAGTGTGGCTACTTTTCCTCTCTCTCTCACTATCGATTCTTTTTACCACTCTTAAAATTCCTCCCTCTCCTTTCGCTTCTACACCCTCTCCCTCATCACCCACACACCTATCTCCCTCTCCCTACCGCCTGCAACCCTCTATCCTCTAATCACCCTACCATCTCTTTGCCTCTCCACCGTACCTTTCCTCCCCACTCCTCCTCCCACCTCCTCATCAATTCCATCCAAAACCTCCCAACTCACTTGCGTCTACCTCTCTCATACCTTCTCTCCTCCTCCTCACCACCCACCACCACCACCCTTCCGTCTCCTTACCCTCTCCTTACAATCACCCCTTCCCCCATCACTCCTCAATGGCGCCATGACAATCGTGTAAGTGTTGGGAGTCTCATAACCAGTTAGCAAGTACAATGTAAGACAGGTGACCTCCTTTAGGGCGTGTTGAACGTCTTAAAAGAACCAGGTCTTCTGGATACGAAAGAATAAAGAATTTTTTTTAACTTTTTCAGGATCTGTCAAAACCAGATCATTGTTGGTTGGCTCTTGTCAACATAAAGGATTCTAACAAGCCTTTTCTTCATGTCATCATTATTTCACTCTTAATGATGGGGGGTGGCGTTATAGCCACGCTATGTAAGACTCTCATGACAAAGGCTCTTCTACAAATATAACAAAAAGAAACCGTATGACATTTACACACACACACACACTACTACTTCGCTGTCACCTCGGAATCGGGTATGACGATCATCCAGCTCTGTGATACAATGATATGAGTTATTAAGGATGTCACCTTCATTGGTGAGTTTTGAGGTAACTAAAGTGACTGACCGCATAAAGATGACCTTACTGGATGCAGTTTGCTTTGATCGAGTTGTTTTTTAGGCAGGCTATGTTTAGGACTCTTCTAGCCCCCTCCCGTATTGGGGTGAGCAGAGTGGCTCCTCGAAAAGGATGCTCAGTCGCTGTAGACAGGACCGGGTTACGGTGCTCGCTGAATCCCAGTGTGCATAAACGACCATCTTATCTATGCCGCCCATGTGAGTTGTGACTAAGTCTCCCGGCAGTCACCTTTGCCTGTCCCCGTCGCCACTCGTCCGTTGTCAAAGGACTTTTGGGGTATAGGGGTTTGATGATGAAAGGTATGATGAACTGGATGATGGCTGTGCGTGAGTTGATTTATGTGGTGGGGGCAGGGGCGCAGGCTGCAACCACACATCTTGGCTCTCCAGTGTGCAAGTGTTGTAACGGCTGGGGAGAGAGTTGCAGTGGTTGGTAGACCTTGGACGTGTCCACATGCCAGTGGGCCTATGCGCCGTCCCTCTGGGACCCTCTTTCTCAAGATCGCCTGTTGGTTTAGCCTGGGCCACAGTACACACACCTTTCGCTGGAAATATGTCGACGACTCACCATTGGGATCGCGTCATGAATTCTGCTACCGACTATACCGCCCTTCGAGTTTGTTGAACAGTCTCAAAAAGCTGGGTACCAACATACATCATCATCAACCAAACCAAGACCATGGTTGTCATCAACCTCTCCTCCGACATTGTCCCACCTTCCATTAATTTGGGTCGGAACACTCCAGGTTGTAGATTCCTGGCTCCTCGGCGTCACCATAGACAACAAGTAAGTTGGAAACCACACGTCAGTGAAGTTGTCAAATCCTCCGTTTCTCTTCACCTCCTCCGCCGTCTCAAGTCCTCGGGTTCCTGCGAGCTCCTCAGTGTTTCTCAAGCATTCATACTTCTAGGTTCTGCCTATGCTTCACCTACCTGGTCTTGCTCCTTAAACCTTTTTAGCAATAAACACCTAGAAAAAGTGCAAAGGAGGGCATGCAAGATTATTTTCTCCTTTCCTCTCCCTGCTCAGGCGTTCTTTTGACCATTTCGACTCACTGACTATAACCCACGACCTCATCTGCAAATTTGGTAGAAAGCTTCTGCCATCCTCGACTTTCGCTCCTACTACCTGAGATCCCTAGCCCGAGAATTGCTGTTGACACCTGTGCATCCAGCCCTTACGTGCCGGAACTGATCGCTATAGAAGACAGCCCGGTCCCAACCATTGTAAAAATTGTCAATAACCCCTTAATAAACCAGTATATTGCTCCCAGTAAATACTAAACTATTGTGCTATCACTATATGTTGAAATAGACTTTGTAGTTTGAGAGCTTTTTATCTAGTCATTATATATCTTATACATATCACTTATATTTATTTGCCCATATTGTAATTGAAACATTCCCCAATTATGTAACATATATTTTTCAGCCTTCTGGCCTTAAACTTCTTCAATAAACCGTTAATTATTATTATTATTATTATTATTATATTATTATTATTATTATTATTATTATTATTATTATTATTATTATTATTATTATTATTATTATTATTATTATTATTATTATTATTATTATTTACTAGGAAGGGCACATGATGTCAAATGTTAATATTATTTTTGGTATTGTGTATTATTAGTATTATTATTATTAATTATTATTATTATTATTATTATTATTATTATTATTATTAATTAATTTTATTATTATTATTGCAATAATAATAATTATCATCATCATAATCATTATCATCATCATCATCATCATCATCGTCGTCGTCGTCGTCGTCGTCAATATTATCACCATCAATATTGTATCGTACATCAATATTATCGTCATCAATATTATCATACATTAATATTATCGTCATCAAAATTATCGTCCTCAATATTATCGTCATTAATTTATCGTCATCGACTATTATCGATAGTGATGTATCGTCATCAATGCTATCGTCATCAATGTTGCATCATCAATATTATAGTCATCAATATCGTAATCCTCAATGGTATCGTACTATTATTTAGTAATTCATCATCGTATCGTCATTAATATTATCGTCATCAATGTTATCGTCCCCGTATTATCGTCATTAATATTTTCGTCATCAACAAAGACTTCATCAAATTGTTGATATTATTATAATTTCTATAATTTTCCATAATAACTGTCATATTCATTCTGTCTACTCTGGCGCGGTGACTGTTGTCAGCTTCGAGACACCAACTGTCAACCGACTCATTCTCTTGACCTTGGGACACTTAAGGCGGCATACATTGCTTATCTCTTTTGCATCCAAATTTTCTACGAATCGTCGGAGTTGTCGTTGTCTGCTGACAACTCTCGTGCGACAACTTCGACAACTTACCAGGAATCAACCAGGATCCTAATTAATTCTAAATAGCTATAAAATAAGCCTGGCCCTCTTCTTCCCCTTGACATTACTCATGCAATGTTTGTTTTATGATTTTAAAACATTAGAAAATGTCATTTTATTTGTTTTGGCTGACCATAGAAGAATAACATGGCAGAACAAACAGATAAAATAATTTCCTGTGTGTAGACGCCTCTCCGGGGAGTTCTTGGTGTAACTGATGAGACTGGCGCCTTTGTCTCTGAGATCAGTAGGACTCTTATACGCAAAATGGTGTATTGCACATTCACTTCGTGATTTGGATCCATTTTGTTTGTGCGTTTGTCAGACAGGGAAACTGGCGAGTTGGTTCTAAACACATGTGTAAGTACACAACAAATGATTTTTCAAGAGGTTGAAAATAAAAAGTTGACGAAAAGGAATGCCAGTGTTATGCCGCTTTTGGTGATGCCAGCTCACAACACCTGCTACCAGCTCTACCAAGTGCAGCATCATGTGCTTTTCACCAGGTCATAAACCTATTGCACCAGTTCACTACACCGCTTACATCAGCGTAAAACACCTATACACCAGCTCAAACTACCTCCTGCACCCAGCCTCACACACCCTGTTCACCAGCTCACAGCACCTGCTACAGCAGCTCACAGCACATAGCACCAGCTCCACAGCACCTACTACACAGCTCACAGCACCTGCTACCAGCTCCACAGCCCCTGTTACACCAGGGGTCACAACACCTGCTACACCAGGTCACTCACTAAGCCAGCTCGGCACCTGCTACCAGCTCACAGTACCTGCTGCACGGTTATAAAAGCCTGTAAACCAACTCACAACTCCTGCTACAGGTCCACAGCCCTGCTACACCAGGTCATTGTGCCTGCTTCACCAGGTCACAACACCTGCTACACCAGGTCACAACACCCACTTCAGGGTCACAACACCTGCTAAGCCAGCTCAAAACACCTGCTACACCAGCTCACAGTACCTTTTACACCTGCCCACCAGCTCTCCAGTACCTGCTACACCCAGCTCACAGCACCTGCGCCACACCCAGGTCATAAAACCTGCAACACCAACTCCCACAACACCTGCTACGCAAATCACAACACCTGCTACACCAGCCTCACACTACCTGCTACACAAATCCAACACCTGCTAAGCCAATCTGCACCTGCTGCAGCTCCCACCTGCTGTCACCAACTCACAACACCTGCTACACCCAGCTCCACAGCACCTGCTACAAACTCCCCAGCACCTGCTGCTAGCTCCCAGCATCCTGCAGCTCTCGACACCTGCTTGCCAGCTCCCCAGCACCTGCTACACCCAGCTCACAGCACCTGCTACACCAGCTCACGACACCTGCTACACAACTCCGGCACCTGCCTGCTCACAGCTCACCTGGCCAAGCAAACACCTGCTACACAGCTCACAGTACCTGCTACACCAGCTCACAACACCTGCTACAGGTCGTAGTACCTCAACACCAACTCTGCACACCTGCTACACCGGGTCATAGCTGTTAGGTCTGTACCTGCTTCACCAGGTCACAACACCTGCTACACCAGGTCACGCACCTGCTACACCTGCTAGCACCTTACAGCAGTTTGCCTTGCTACACCAGCTCCTGCCTGCCGCAGCTAACAACACCTACTTTGGACACCATCTAACAACACCTGTCACCAGCTCACAACCCTGCTACACCAGCTCATATACCTGCTACTCCAATCCAGCACCTGCTGCACCAATCTGTTTGCTACGCAGTCACACCTGTTTTACCGTCTCACCTTTCATAAGCAAATCACAACACCTGCTACACAGGTCACAACACCTCTTTCACCAGCTCGACACCTGCTGCAACTCACAGCACCTGCTGCCAGCTCACCTTGCTTGCTGCACCTGCCTCCTCGTACCTGCTACACCAGCTCACATTTCCTGCTACACCAGCTCACAGCACCTGCTGCACTGCTCACGACACCTGCTACAACTCACAACACACGCCACCCAGCTCCCAGCCCTGCCACCGCTCTCGACACCTGCTGCACCAACTCCAGCACCTGCAACAGCTCACAGCACCTGCCACCACCTCTCAGCACCTGCACCAACTCCACAGCTCTTCTGCACCAGCTCCAGCACCCTGCTACACCAACTCCACAACTCGCTCTCACCCAGCTCGACACCTGCTACGCAGCTCCCACAACACTTACGCTGCACCAGCTCCTCGCACCTGGGACGTGGATCGTTGACAATTTGTTGCCAGGCCAATAACTCCAGGGTGTTCATCGTCTAACAAGGTCAGTGGTTATACTAGTCCAATAATGATAAACTGCAAGGGCAGAAAAGGCTTGTAGTTTTACAGAGAATTCGTGCACACAGTGCACGTTGACAGGGACTGGCTGTGGGGCAGTAGGGGGAGGTCAGGACCGGGGTGTTGGGACGGGTGTGGCGAGGGCGAACACGGGACTATTGCGGATATGAGACTAATGGGAGGAATGGAGAATAGAGCAGTACTGGAGGATGGGGAAATTGGAATGGAAGAGAGGCAGAAGAAATAGATGTGGGGGACGGGAGACTGGATCGAATGGGGGCAGGTTGGTAATGAGGGAGAGGCAGCGGTGTCAGGGGCATAATGGTCTGGTTTTGGATTAGCTGACAGTGATGGAGGGGTGGGGAGGCAGTGAGCTTTTTTAATCTGTTTGGATTAATCTTATATTTTCGGAAAAGTCTGGTAGATGCTGTATTTGTTATGAGATGAAGAATTCGATATGTGTTTTGACTGTTGACTGGTTGGAGTAAAATAATAAGTACTTTATGTCGTTTGTTATGGTACGAGTTGATGTGGAAGGTCGATGGGTAGCTGATCTTGACAAAGTCTTAAATGGTATGTCATTTGTTGATTTATGTTTATGTGTCGGTACTTGGCTTTGTTAGTTGTGATGAAGGAAATAAAATAAAAACATTGACTGATGTCGTCTTTCTCAGTATCTGACGCTGCACTGATTGAGGCTGGAATATCTGATCTGCGGTTTGAGTCATTCGTTAATTAACAAGGCAGATTGGTTACCTGGGAAGGAAAGGATTTATCCCTCCTTTGCTGTGCCTATAACTCTGACCGATACCTAAGTTATAAGACATTACCTTCGTGGTATTATTTTGGTTCATATTGTGCAAATACCCGACGATCCTGGAGAACAGCTGACAACTTACTGCTGGGATAAGGTAAACCCGTCCTGCTTTGATGACACAGGCGAGTGAGTTGGCGAGGTGTCTTAAACGATGTGTGTGTGTGTGTGGTCACCAGATCGCATAGTGTATGTTCAGCCTTCACCAATATCGTCGCTACTAATGGTTTTACGTTGTGTCGTGATGTAAGTTGGCTTAAGACAAATCCCAGCTCATTCGCAAAGTCACTGGATTACGACAGGCGTAAGAAACGACAGGCAAGACCTTGTCTTTACTTCTAAATATATTATAATATAGTAGTAACAATAATGCTTCGCCAACTGTCGTTACATCCTTCACATTATTAAGGAGTATAGTGAAAGAGCCAGGTATAATAAGGAGGTAAATGTCTATTAATGGCGAAGGTAATTTCTCCCAGTTAAGAGAGTCACATCAGTCAATTGAGGCCAATTTCATATCTGGACCATAAATTATTGAAATCGCTCTGAATTCTCGTTTAGCCAGTGATCAATGTGTGTGTGTGTGTGTGTGTGTGTGTGCTGAGTGTGTGTGTGTGTGTGTGTGTGTGTGCGTTTGTCCACACACATCCTCTCCTTGCAGACATGCGATCTCTATATATTCGGTATCGATGCAATCGTCTTCGTAACAGATGGTTCTTAACTGGTTTCATTTCAAAATTTGAGTCTGGGGTCTGGGGACCTTTTCTCCATCTCGAATCTGCGGTTAATGAGTCTCTTGGATCCATCTCAAGGGCGGCTAATAGCGTCTCCCAGAACTTACGATTAGCGGCGGTTATGTGCTATCTATAACGTCTTGCACAACGGTTGATGGAGTCTCCTACAAAAATAATTTAATATAGATCATGGTGGCGCTGGTGATTCTCCTAAAACATCATGACAAGGGCTTTGGCGTCTACACAGATGTAGTCGCCTGTTAATGGCGTCTTCTAAAACGTCTATTCTGCTTATTTTGGCGCAACAAACACGCTTTACTCACCTTCGTCTCGACACCAGACCCCGGTAGCTCCCAGCCTCACCTGCAGAAAATAAATTAGCAACTTTTATTGTTTTACTAAACTTCTCTCAATACACTAAATATAAGCTACTATTCGTAATTTGGTTAGAAAGTTTGTATGAGATCATGAAGATGTTATTAAAAATCAATGGTTATATGATTTTATTATGAGCGAGTCGTGTGAATGGTATCGAACGCGGCAATGTTTTATTGACACGTTACCATCAACAACACCAGATAAGTGGCTGGGATCCTTATTGTATGTAAGATGTCGAAAGTGAAGAAAATCTCCATATTATTTTTTTTATTGTTAGTATTGATATTAGTATTACTATTATCTTAATACCAATGTGGTACGTATCCTCTTAAACACTTTTATAGTCAGCACTTTTAATATTTTTATTTGGCTAAATCAGACTATTTCATTGAGCTCTGAAAGTTAATGATCTCTCAGTTATTGTCGTGTAAAGAGACTAAATAAAAGATAATATAAAATATAGAGAGAAAGTGAGAGAAAGAACAATTAAAGAACATAACAGCACTATCCTACGTCACCAGAGGTAGGGGCGGGAGAGGGTGGGAGGTGGGGGGCGGTATGGGGAGGTGAGGTGAGGTATAATTACTTGGAAAATGACATCTCAAAAATTTTAATTACTTTTCTGAGTTAATTACTCGCCATAATGGTTTCAAGGTCACTTTTGGTGTTTGTGTTATTCTGGATGTCTGAAATAATTAGAGGGAGGGCAGTAGAAGGAAAGGATGGAAAGAAGAGGTACCAGGAAGGGTTGGAAGGAAGGAGATGGGGAGGGAGAGGTGGGGGGAGAGGAGGGTGGGGGAGGGAGGGGGTAGAGGAGTGGGGAGGGAGAGGGAGTGGGAGAGGGTGGGAGGAGAGGGATGGAGGAGATGGGGAGGGAGGGAGTGGAGGAGGAATGGGGAGGAGAGGGAGTGGGAGGGTGGGGAGGAGGAGTGGGGAGGGTGGGGAGGAGGGAGTGGGGGAAGGGTGGGGGGAGGAGAGGGGTAGAGGAGAGTGGGGGAGGGTAGGAGGGTAGGGGAGGAGGAGTGGGGAGGTGGGGAGGAGTAGAGGAGGTGGGGAGGGAGAGGTAGGATGGGAAGAATCAAATAATAAAGGTGCAAATTTATTACTACAATTATAAAAAGGTTGGAATCATTACAGTAAGTGGGTGTGTGAGGTAGTGGTCGGTGCCATTGCCTTCCCATGTGCCTGGCCAGCGAGATCACCTGTAGGCCGGCAGGTCACCTGTGGAGGCCAGTGAAAGGAACGTGGGTTGTCTGCAGGTTAACTCGGCCTTGGAAGATCTCTCTCTCTCTCTCTCTCTCTCTCTCTCTCTCTTCTCTCTCTCTCTCTCTCCCTCTCTCTTCTCTCTCTCTCTCTGCAACACACACACACTTTAGCATACAAACTACGCACTGTTGCTCCAATAATGTGGCTTTACTACCTCCTATTATTTCATCCATAATTAAACTCAGCTCAATCAAACATTTTTCTCAATATTTATTTCTGACTTTTGTATTAAACTTTCTCTCTTCATCTTAATTATTAAACTTTATTATCATCTATTATTAAACTTGTTACTTATTTTTCTTATCAATGTTTTATTATATAGTAAATAATATATATATATATATATATATATATATATATATATATATGTATATATATATATATATATATATATATATATATATAAGTTAGGTAATAAATTTGTAGATACGAAAGTTTTATTTTCTGTGCTATAAAGGTAGGGCTTTATTTCTCTTTGTTGCGTAAAATAAAAATAATCTCTTGTTACATTAAAATAAAAGTTTCTTTATTACAGTTAAAATAATTTTTTATTCAAATCCTAAAACCATTTCAAAATATTACGACCTTTTTTTTTAATGAAGTATTTTTATTGCAGTATTTTATTAAACAAGTTGAAAATAAAACCACCCATCTCTGACATACACACACACACACACACACACACACCCACACACACACACACACATACACACACACACACACACACACACACACACACACACACACTACCATCTCTCCATCACGTCTCTCCCATTCCTCACACTGAATTTTTAGGAGAAAGTCAACATGTGCATACTGGGTGCACACACACACACATTCACGTAGACACATACATACTGTATGTACATTCACAGACACACATACACACATGGCTTAGTTTATATTACTATAAGTTATAGTTAGAAATAATGTTAATAGAGACATACAGAAAAGTTATCACATAAGAGAGAAAAAATTGGATTTGTCATGGTGATAAGTGTGTGGTGCCTGTAGTGTAATTGCCTGTAGTGTGTGGTGCCTGTATAGTCAATTGCCCTGCTCAGTAATTACCTACCGTGTGGTGCCTGTAGTGTGGTGCACCATGTAGTCGTAATTGCCTGTAATCAATAGTGCCTGTAGTGTGGTGCCTGGTGTAGTGCCTGGCGTGTAGTGCCTGTAGTGTAATTGCCTAGCGTGTAATTGCCTGTAGTGTGAGTGCCTGTAGTGTGGTGCCTGTAGTGTGGTGCCTGTAGTGTAGTGCCTGTAGTGTGGTGCCTGGCTGTAGTGCCTGTAGTGTGGTGCCTAGCGTGTGGTGCCTGTAGCAGTGTAGTGCCTGGCGTGTGGTGCCTGTAGTGTGGTGCCCTGGCGTGTGGTGCCTGTAGTGTGGTGCCTGTAGTGTGGTGTTGCCTGTAGTGTGGTGCCTGTAATTAGCCAGGTGCCTGTAGTGTGGTGCCTGGCGTGTGGTGCCTGTGAGCCAGCCAGTACTGTGTGTCGTTGCCTGTGGTGTGGTGCCTAGCGTGTGGTGCCTGTAATTAATGATGCCCTGGCGTGTGGTGCCTGTGGTGTGGTGCCTGTAGTGGTGGTGCCTACCGTGGCGGTGCCTGTGGTGTGGTGCCTGCATGTGAATTGCCACCGTGTGGTGCCTGTGGTGTGGTGCTGGCGTGTGGTGCCTGTGGTGTGGTGCCTGGCGTGTGGTGCCTGTGGTGTGATTGCCTGACGTGTGGTGCCTGTAATTGTGGTGCCTGGCGGTGGTGCCTGGTGTGGTGCCTGGCGTGTGGTGCCGCCAGTTGGTGGTGCCTGTAGTGTAATTGCCTGGCATTAACCAGTGCGGCCTGTCAATTGCCTACCGATAATGGTGCGCTGGTACTGGTGCCTAGCGTGTGGTGCCTGTGGTGTGGTGCCTGGCGTGTGGGGTAGCGCGGTGTGGTGCTGGCCGTGTGGTGCTTGTGGTGTGGTGTCTGTGGTGTCAGTGCCTGGCGTCGTGGTGCCTGTAGTGTGGCGCCCTGGCGTGTGGTGTTGTGGTGTGGTGCTAAGCCGTCAATGGTGCTTGTAGTGTGGTGCCCTGGCGTGTGGTGCTTGTAATTATGGTGTCTGGCAGTGTGGTGCCTGGCGTGTGGTGCCTGTGGTGTGGCGCCTGGCATTGTCGGTGTTTGCCAATTGTGGTGCTGGCAGCGTGTGGTGCCCTGGCGTGTGGTGTACCAGCAATTGAGCAATTGCCTGGTGTGTGGTGCCTGTAGTGTGGTGCCTGGTGTGTGGTGCCTGTGGTGTGGTGCCTGGCGTGTGGTGCCTGTTTATGGTGCCTGGTGTGTTTATGAAGAGTTGTGAGGTGTTGTTCACCTGACTGGAAGTTGTGGTGTAGTGGTAGTTAGCTGTGGGAGTGTTGTGTGATCAGCTGTTGTTCTTACCTCTCACACACACCTCTCCACTCCACACTCACACACACACACACACCTCTCCTCACCACACATTTTTGTCATACACACACTCTCTCACACACACACACACACACACACACACACACTCTCACTCACTCACACACACTTCACACCTCATATCGTTAATGAACTCGATGTAGAAGCAAATTTGCATCTGGACATTTAGCGCCGTGGCAGCTACTACCAACTCTCAGGAGCCATTTGTCCGTTATATTCCCAGCAGGGTGTAAGATGTATTTTTTACCTTAACTGTGATGTGGGCTCCCTTCCTCTCTTCCTCCTTCTTCCTCCTCCTTCCTTCCTCCTATCTTCCTTTGCTCCCCTCTGCAGATATTCTCCTCCTCCTCCCCTCAGAGCACGACTACGGGTAATTCTCAGAAGGTCTTGGAGGTACATTTGAACTGTGATATAATGGTGGTGTTTCAGTCAATACCAACTTGCAGGAGAAGGCTGTCTATCTATCTATCTGTCTATCTATCTATCTATCTGTCCTATCTATATATATGTCTATCTATCTATCTATCTAAGTAGAAGGGAAAATAAGCCGATGTAATTTGGGGTACTGTGGACACAATTGCTTCAAGTAAACTGTGAATAGTGTACTCCCCCCCCCTCCTCTCTCTCTCTCTCTCTCTCTCTCTCTCTCTCTCTCTCTCTCTCTCTCTCTCTCCTCTCTCTCTCTTCTCTGAAACGTAGTAAGCTACTGTCCGGATCATCACACGATTGTAACCATGAGATAATATTTGTCTTGCTGCTGTAGTGTGCGTGTGTGTGTGTGTGTCTGTCGTGTGTACACAAATTAGAGTTCGTGATGTGGTGTCCTTTCTTCGTAACATAATGGTGCGTCACTAAAGGATTGGGAGTGGGGCAGGGTACTACTACTACTACTACTACTACTACTACTACTACTACTACTACCTACTACTTTTGTTTTTATAATAACATTACCTCTGACGTGCGTGGCAAAGAACTGTATTATTGGATCTTACGTGACATTGAGGGGTGAGGAGAAGGTAAAGGCTGATTGGAGGAGTAGTCGAAGGAGAGACAGGTGAGGAAGGCAGGAGGATTATGAGGGAGAGGTAGGACAGGAAGGAGGGTGATGGTGGCGCCACATGACCACTGGCAGCAGACACTGACACTGCGTCACCATCTGTCTCTGTATCTTTGTCGTCGCTGTTATCGTCTGACTGCTGTTTGTATGTTATGTATGTATGTTCTTTGGGGAGGTCACTTTTAATGCCCTCCCTGCCCACACACACACACAGAAGGGCCATCACACTGACGCCAGAGTCAGGGATCGACCGGTAGCTGTCAGGTTGCGTGTTGAGTCCACTGTCTCATGTCTCTCCTCACGCCAGAGGTGGTGGTTAATGGTGGTGGTGGTAGTAGTTGAAATGAAATTAAGGGTTGGTGAAGGAAAAAGATGGAGTAAGAGGAAGAAGATTAAAAGATAAGGAAGTGGGGAAATGAGGAAGATTAAGAAGGGGAAGGAGGGTAAGGAGAGGGAAGAATAAGGAAGGAAGGAGTGGGAGGAAGGGACGAAATAAACGTAGGGGAATCGACCGGGGCGTGTGTGTGTGTGTGTTTAAACTGGCTGCATGACGTTGCACAGTTGGACTACCTCCTCACACACACACATACATTTTTCATTCCCCAGATTCTGTCGCAGTTATTCTCAGTCTTCAAGACATTCTCTGAGTGTTTGTTTCTTAATGACAAAGTTTGATCGACTGTCAGTGGTAAGTGAGTTTTTTTTTCTCTCTCTCTCTCTCTCTCTCTCTCTCTTGGAACACTTAGCGTGAGGGTAATCCACTATCCATCATCTCCATGGTTCTCTCTGAGGAGGAGGGGGTGAGATGAGGAGAGAGGAGGAGTGAGGAGAGAATGAGAGGGATAGTGGGAGGGAAAGGAAGAGGGTCGGTGTTCTCAAATCTCATGATAATTTTCTTAATGTCACCCCAGACTTCAATGTTCACTTTTCTCAATTGCGTAAATCGTTTTTTTTCTGTATATAAGTTGGAATTAAAAGCAATTATTTGGGGTAGGTATCAGCTCAATATGGTCGCAATTTTGCCTGCATCTCTTGTGATTGGTTAAATGAATCGATTATTAATGCGTTGTTACGTCACCAATTAAGAAAATTTTAGCATGAACTTTTAATAATCCATCTTTGTATCAGACTTGGTGTGGTATGTGGTAATAACTTAAAAAAAAGATGGCTGACAAATATCTCGAACCCGCCTTCCGAAATTTACTGGAAAATTTCGTATATAAATAAATGTTATTCTCAGAATCCTTTGAGGATGTCGGCAAGACTGTGCGTTACTGGAGAATTTTCATTGACAACCTTTTGAAAACTGTTGTGTGGTGGTAACGTAAAAACATGTTTGACAAATAGCTCCGAGACTCAACAGGACGAAAACTGGATAAATTTGGATTAAACGAAATATATTTAACAAAAAGCCTCTGAGATCTAAACTCTGGCTGTATATTGCTGGAACACTGTTGACAACCTTTTAGAAGATTGTTGTGGGGTTAGAGTAAAAAACAGGGAGTTGAGACTGCTATGAAGGACCTTTGCTTTTACTGCATATTAAGTGAAGTTTATGCTGTGCATCGTCAACTTAATATCCAACATGTCTCGCAAGTTAGTGAGACTTGAGCTTGATGCTATATGTGTTTATTATGTGAGACGATAAATATGCGACATATTGTGATAGATAATATTTTTGTGGAAGTTGTGTTGCGTGTGTTCACCCACCAACGCTAACACAAACCTTAGCCTAACCTAGCCTAACCTAACCTAACCTAACCTAACCTACTTCTTCTTAACCTAGCTTAATTTTGGCCTAACTACTAACTAAACCTAACTACAACCTAACATCTAACTTAATCTAGCAAACCCTAACTTAAAACAAATACCGACTTTTGCTAAATTACAAAGTCATTGTTTGTCTCCAAATGTTAGGTCAGGAGAATAAATGTTTAAACAAGGTTAATGTTGCTGAGTGTGTGTGTTGTGTTGTATGGGGGGAGGATAATGTTTGTGGTAATGACTGAGTTTGTTGTGTGTTTGGCTGGGACAAGGGCGTGTTACTGCTGTGTGTGTGTACAGTGCTGTTAATAGTGGGAAGTATATTTCTCTCCTCCTTCTGTTTCCTCTCTCCCTCAACCCCCCCTCCCCCACCTCCGGCTTTGTGGCGCTCAGACCCGTGTTAGTGGCGCTGATATTAAAGGTTTAGGAATAGTACAGTTATTCAACACTGGCTGTCTCTGGTCAACCAGCTCTAACTGTCATTCTCCAGTAGGACTTTGTAAATGTTAACTTCTTGTGGTGTTTTTGAGTTGAGTTGTGTGGGTGTTTGTTCTCTCTCTGCTGTGGGTTAGTCAGAAACGGGAGTGAATGATATAGGTACACAGACAGACTCTACACACATACATAAATACATGAACATAAATCTCTCTCTCTCTCTCTCTCTCTCTCTCTCTCTCTCTCTCTCTCTCAAAACAAAAATAATGTTGAATAAAATCAGTGTTGTGTGTTTTGATGTAAGGAAAAGTGTTGATGTACTGTGTAGGAGTAATGTATGTGTGTGTGTGTGAGGTTAGATGAGGATATGTTAGGTTAATTTAGGTTGGGTTAGGTTGGATTCGGTATGTTAGGTGGGATTAATTTGGTAGTATTAATCCATAGTGAGAAAAGATTAATATAGTCGTGTTATATTTTAAATTACCTCACACCCAAGATTAGTAAAAAGACAGATTAAATAATTTAGAAATAAATCAAAACACAGGTATTGAAAACGCCATTTCACTTAACTAATCCTTAGGTAAATTAATTAGAAAATATTAATTAGACTTGCTAATTAATTGTTATGTTGATAATTATGTGGATATACAGTATATTGCTTTATAATGTAGATGTATAGTAGATAAATTATGTTAAGAGTGTGATATAAAATGGCTTAGTTTGTTAAGAACATGCGGAAGAAAAAATAATAATTAAAGCTAGATCCACACACACACACACACACACACACACACACACACACACACACACACACACACACACACACACACACACACACACACACACACACACACCTCACACACACACACACACACACACACACACACACACACACACACACACACACACACACACACACACACACACACACCTGTTATGTTAAGTAAGTTAGTTTAAGAGTTAATATTAGAAAACAAAGTTGATGTTTAATACGAGTGTGAAATTAACTAACTGGCAACCTCTCTTCTTATAAGCCCTTCTTCCGTGTAGAGAACATTTTTATTTTCTTTCTGGGTGTGTTAATAAGTGGAGGTCTTATGAAGAATTTGTTGTTGGTGAGTCTCTCTCTCTCTCTCTCTCTCTCTCTCTCTCTCTCTCTCTCTCTCTCTCTCTCTCTCTCTCTCTCTCTCTCTCTCTCTCTCTCTCTCTCTCTCTCTATCTCCATCTCTCTCTCTCGTTCACTCCTTCACATATCACTAAATCTCACCTTCTCTCACTCTCACACCATAACTCTCTCCTCTCTCCTCTCTCTCTCACTCTCTCCACACCACTAAACACACCTCTCTCTCTCTCTCTCTCTCTCTCTCTCTCTCTCTCTCTCTCTCTCTCTCTCTCTCTCTCTCTCCCATATCCTCTCAATCTCACCTTCTCACTCTCCACACCACTTCTCTCACTTACCACTAACTCTCTGCTTTTTTTTCTCTCTCTCTCCTCCCAGGGTTGTGTGACAACATCAGTTATGTGGTGATTTTGTTATTCTCCATGATGGGACCTTTGAGTGTACATGCAGCAAGGTTACTCCCTCGGCCTGACGGATGCTGGCTTCCAGTATGTGTCTGTCCAGGCTGGGGGTTTGTACCGGGACCTGGAGGGGTCTCACTGTGCCAGGGACCTGTGGAGGGGGTCTCACTGTACTGCCAGGACCTGGAGGGGTCTCACTGTACCGGGACCTGGGGGTCTGACTGTGTCAGGAACTGGGGGTCTGACTGTACCAGGACCTGGAGGGTCTCACTGTACCGGGACCTGGAGGGTCTTACTGTACCAGGACCTGGGGGGTCTCTCACTGTACCGGGACCTAGAGGGGTCTCACTATGCCAGGGAAGTAGGGAGTCTCACTGTGCCGGGACCTGGAGGGTCTCACTGTACCGGGACCTAGGGGTCTGACTGTCAGCACCTGGGGGTCTGACTATACCAGGGACCTGGAGGGTCTCACTGTGCTGGGATGTGGAGTCTCACTGTACCGGGACCTGGGTAGGGGTCTCACTGTACCGGGACCTAGAGGGAGTCTCACTACTACAGGACCTGGTGGGATACTCACTGTGCCAGGACCTGGTGGGATCTCACTGTACCAGGACCTGGTGGGATCCTCACTGTACCAGGACTTGGTGGGAGATCTCCTGTGCAGGACCTGGTGGGGGTCTCGTGTGCCAGGACCTGGAGGGTCTCACCGTACCGGGACCTAGGGGTCTCACTGTGGCCTGCCGGGACCTGGAGGTCTTACTGTGCCGGGACCTAGGGGGCCTCACTGTACCGGGACCTGGTGGGGTCTCACTGCCCAGGGACCTGGGTCTCTCACTGTGTACAGGGACATAGAGAGGTTTCACTGTGCAGGGACCTGGATGGGTTTCACTGTGCCGGGACCTGGGGGATCTGTTTGTACCAGGACCTGGTGGGGGTCTCACTGTACCGGGACTTGGTGAGGTCCTCATATGCAGGGACCTGGTTGGGTCTCACTGTGCAGGACCTGGAGGGTCTCACTGTGCAGGACCTGGAAGGTCTCCTGTACCGGGACATAGGGGGGTTTCACTGTACCCGGGACCTGGAGGGGGGTCTCACTGTACCGGGACCTGGAGGTCTCACTGTACTGCCGGGACCTAGAGGGGTCTCACTGTACCCCGGGACCTAGAGGGTCTCATTGTACAGGGACCTGGGGTCTCACTGTGCCGGAGACAGAAGGGATGCAACTGTACCTGGAGTAGTATTAGTGCCCACCATGCACTGTACCGGGGTTAGAGTTCTCCCATGTACCGGGGTTAGAGGGTCTGTGTGCCCGGGGTTAGAGGGGTCTGACTGTACCTGGGTACATTAGTATTAATGCCTGTCCCACTGTACCGGCGTTAGAGGGACCTTATTTTACCTTCACACAAAAGTTGTTCAATCACAACCCAGCTGAGAG
>NW_024737042.1:19121894-19285649 GCF_018991925.1 Homarus americanus
AAGTTGTTTTATAGACGCGAACAAAAAAACAGGATGCGTGCACATTGTTTTTACGGTCGTGAACAAACAAAAGACTGTGTATACGCTTTAGGACGTGGTGAAATGCATAAAAAGAGAATGCCAATGCTTTATAGACACGACAAAAAACAGGAGTATATACATTTGCTTCTATGGACAAATGTGGAATTAAACAACAGGAAAGGAGGGATGAAGGGTATGTAATGGAGGAGGTGTGTGGGCAGGAGTGTGTAGAAGGGTGTGAGGGAGGTGTAAAGAGTGCATGAGGAGGACAGGGAGGCGGCGATATGGAGTCAGAGGTTGACTGTGGTCTCCAGCTTCTCACACACCCAAGGGAGTCATCATAACACCTGAACATTATTTCTTTCAGTTTGTTCACTTCCAGGTAAGTAATATTTTTATTGTAGCTGGATATTTCATTCCACAATTTCAAGGAATTCGGATACACAGATATAATTTTGAGGACACCAACCTGACTGAAATACCAGTTGGCAGTCATCAGCAAAGTCTTAACTTTGACCTTGGTATTGAAAGAGAAGTCATATCAAAATGTTTGATGGATGTTCACGAATTTTCGATAAAAAAGAAAATCAACAATGATAAAATTTTCTACTACCTGATATAATTTCAACTATTTCATGATTCAATGCCATTGATTGCTGAGACGACATAACCTCGGTCCGTCGAGAGGTATTGTTATAAACAGTTGCTTGTCCTGTTGTTCCTGTTCCCACCGTAAGTTTTATTTGGCAATATAATATTCCCCGGGAATGCCCTGGACGATCATAACCAGATTCTTTAGATTTGTTCTCGAGGGGCTATTATTGAGCACCCCTTACAATTCCAAAAGGTGAAGGAAGAAGCGTTTACAGCGCCCAACAGGGAAGTATAAAGTTGTTACCATAATGTAAATTAAAACTTTTTCTTTTATTCGGTTTTTTATTTCTTGCCCAAGGTCAGAGGCATCTTTACATAAAATTACATAATTTGTAAAGTTTTATGGATATGCTATGTATTCTATATTTTTATTATAGGTTAATTTTACATTTATTATCATATGTGAAAACACATTCGAAGTCGTACCTGGGGTCATTTTATAGCGAATTCAAGTTCATATTATACATAAACATACACTTTGTTCTGTGAGTGTACCTCTGTGTCAACACTATCGACTCCATGAAATGTATTATATGACTGCAGTGTCTCGTAGCTTTCAGTACAGTTGTTTACTGATAATTATTGGTCTTAATATTATGTTCAGTATATTTACAACAATAAATTGTACATCACTGCGTTGACTAACTTGATTTTCCTTTTATTGATTTTACAGGCCTGGTTCAGCGTTCTGGATTACTCTGCACAGAACATTTGCGAAACCAACGCTGTACAAGTATGTTTGGCCCACGTAAGGATTCAAATGCGGCTGCTGAGCAAACAAGGCCGTGAGTGGCCGACGTACTGTGCACGATCAATTAATGAGCGGCGCGGCAAGAAGCACCTCATTAAAGAGACAGTATTAGCTCGTTTGTTAATGGACCCTGTCACGCACATTCTCCTTTACATTACATAAATTAATGCTGCTTTTAGTGTAGTAGCTGAGTGCAATTATCGTGAAGTAGAGGTATTATGGGAGTTGTTTTAGCGTGTTAGCGGAGTTATTCATTACCGTCACACTGGGTACTACCTACAGTGTAATTCCTCGTGTCTCCGTAAGTGCTGAGGTAGTTTGTATGTTGGGTATTTGTGATGCGATGGGATTTTTCTCTAGTTGTTAAAAATATCCATAAGGTAAATGTAACGTATATACTACTGTGGATTTTCCATACCCACTGTTTATAAGGTTGAGGTGAGATACCTTTAGTAATCTATACTATTTTTTTTTAATTAGGTATTATGTTATATATAAACCACGGAAATAAGGATAATATTGACTGCTTCTGAAATAGACATCCAACTAGTTTAGGCTTTATCGGAGAAAACGAAGAAATCGGATTTTTAGTACTTTTCGTTTACCCCGGAAAATTCGTGGTGAAGGATCAGACACACGGAGGGATGAGATGGCGCCCACCATCCTGCAAGACGACGTTTGCCGTTTTTTTAAGGGATACATCGGATGACAAGAGATAAAACCACGGAGCGCAAGAGAGGTTGTTTTATTGATAGTTTTACCCCAATTTCCTTACCTCTTCAGTAAGTTTTTTGCTTCTATCGCAAATATTTTTGGATTTAATCTAAGTTAATCAAAGAAATATAGAGGTAAATCGTTTATCATTGAGATATAACAAAGCATAACTAAGTAATTCTCGTAAGAATAAATTAATTATAATCTTTAATACGGCTTTAAAATACAACTGCAAAAAACAATAAACAACACCCTCAATAAATAATAACAGCAATAATAAACAAAACAGCATAACAAAGAAAAACACTTTAATAAACAATAACACCACAATAAATAATAACACCACACAATAATAACAACAATAATAAACAATAACACACAATTGATAACACCACAATAAAGAAAACACTTTAATAAACAATAACACCACAATAAAAAACATCATAATAAAGAAACACTACAATAAAAAAAAATAACACTACAATAAAAAATAACACCACAATAAACAACAATAATTCCTAATAAATAAATAATTACAATAAATAATAACAATTTACATAATAAATAATAACAATAAATAATAAATAATCAATAAACAAATAATTACAATAAAGAAAATACTTTTAATAAACAATAAATCCAATAAACAACACTACAATAAATAATAATAGCACAATAAATAACACCAATAATAAAGAAAAATATACAATAAAAAAATAACACCAATAAAGAAAAACACTTTAATAAACACAACACTACAATAAACAAACAACATCATAATAAAGAAAATAATACAATAAAAAAACAATAATAATAAAAAATAACACCATTAATAAAACAATAACATCTCTAATAAACAAACAATAACAATAAAAAAATAACCACAATAAACAATAACAGCACAACAAACAAATGCATCAACAAACAACAACACCACCACAATAAAACAACACCATAATAAAGAATAAACCATAATCAACAAGAAGAATAAGAAGCAAAGAGCGTCTCAGATAATGCTGTAACTCAGCCAAGATACAATAAGGCAAAACCTCTTTATTTCTTGGGTTCTACCCGTATAGTTCCTCAGAAGTGGTGAAGAGCCGAAAAACATTCAGATACTCCTTTGTCAAGTCCAAAAGTTGTTGAAACTCTGTTGAGGACCACAGTCCAGTAAGTTGGCCGTCCACTACAACACTGTGAGATTTCTTGGTGGTGGTGGGTGGAGATGGTGGGGTGGGGGAGGCTGGATAGTGGTAGTGGTGTGAGGGAAAGGGTGGGTGATGGTGAGGAGGGTGGTGGGTGTGAGGGATGACAGCAAAGTAGTAGTAGTGGTGTGAAGGAGAGGGTAGGTGGTAGTAGGGGTTGTGGGTGGTGGTGGGTGGAGTGAGGAGGGTGGTGGTGTGAGAGGGGATGACAACAAAGTAGTAGTAGTAGTAGTAGTAGTGGTGGTGGTGGTGGTGGTGTGAAGGAGAGGGTAGGTGGTAGTAGGGGTTGTGTGGGTGGTGGTGGTGATGGTGTGAGGAGAGCGGGTGATGCTGGTGTGAGAAGGGTGAGTAATAGTGGTGGTGTGAGGGATGGAGTGGGTGATGGTGGTGGTGGTGTGATGAAGAGGGTGGGTGGCAGAGAGGTGGTGTGTGGTGACGGTGAGAGGTGGTGTCAGTAGGGGTGTGGATGGTAAGGAGGAGGGTGGTGATGCTGAGGATGACTAGGTGTTCTTTTGAGAAAGGAGGGTGAAAAAAAGATTAGAGGTGGGGAAGAAAGTTGTAGTTCTGAAATTGAAGAAATTTAGAGGAGGAGAGGGGCTGACCGCCTAGCTAAGCATAATGGTGTGTTACTGTTGTGTCATGGGTTAGATAATGTCTGTGTACAGGCACTAGACATCCTACTCTGTCCCATATGTAGGTGTTTTGAGGGCCTTATTTCATATTCCGCCGAACCTACTGGCGGATGCTGGTCTAGGGATGCATTGTTTATAGATCGGGGGTGGTAAATGGACCTCGAGATGGTAACTTTTTGGGAACCATGTATGGTTGTTGTCACATTGTAGGAGTCTTGAATGTTTCTATCCTTTTGCCAGATTCTGCTGGCCAGTGCAGCTGCTGGTTAATGGGTTTCATTCAGGTCTTCTGTATCTCGGCTGTGGTTCTGTGAAGGTATCTTTCACCTGTGACGAATCTTAAGGCTTAATTTTGACCAACTGTAATTTTTATATTTGAGTAGCCCATAGCATGAAAAGGTACCTGGGTAAGTTAATATCGGTATGATAAATTATACTGTAGAATCTACCAGGAAGCGCTTTAAAGCGGTATAGTTTTCTCAGCCTTTCTTGCCTTTTTCCTTCCTGGTGGGACATGATGGGAGTAACCTGCCGTGGATATATATGTAGGCCCAGAGGTGCCTCTGCCTTTGTATTCATCTGAGCATTATTGTTACTAATGGATGGGTTTTCCTGCATAATGGGTGGTGGTGTGAGTGAGTGGAGGGGTGGGAATGGTGGGGTGATTATGGAATGGTGTGGTGTGAGAGGAGGGGAAGTCTGTTGGTAGTGGTGTGAAGAGAGGGTGGGTGGCAGTAGGGGTGGTGGGCAGTGATGCTGGTCTGAGGGAGGGTGGGTGGGTTGTGTGTGAGGGTGGGTGGGTGATGTAAGTACAGGGGTGGTGATGGTGGTGGTGAGGATGGCAGTAGTGTGGTTGGTGTTAATGGTGGGGATGGGGGGTGTGGGAGGTGATGGAGGATAGTTGTGACAGCAGGATCGTGGTGTGAGGAGGGTGGTGGTGGTGTGGGGAAGGAGGGTGGGGATGGTGGAGGTGTGGGAGGGAGAGAGGAAGATGGTGGTGGTTGTGGTATGGTGAAGGAAGTCACAGGTGGTAGGAGGTGGAATTGATTGGTGGTGTTGATAGTTGTAGTGGTGAAAGAACGGATGTTGATAGTGATGGTGGTGGATACAGGAGGGTGATGGTGATAAGAGAGCGATGGTGGTGTTCTGTGGTAGTAATGGTGAGTCTGTCAGGGGGTAAGATTGTGCAGGTGTTAGTATGATAGTCTTGTTACTAGTTGATGAGTTGAGTGAGTGTGGCTACTTTTCCTCTCTCTCTCACTATCGATTCTTTTTACCACTCTTAAAATTCCTCCCTCCCTTCCCTACACCCTCTCCCCTCACCAACCTCCACCCACACTCTCTCCCACTCTCACTACCACCCTCCCTCCCTGACCCTCACCCTATCCCTCTCTATAATCACCCTACCATCCTCTTTGCCTCTCTCCACCATTACCTTTCCCTCCCATACTCCTCTCTTCCTCACCCACTCCCACCCACTCCCTCATCCAATTCCATCCACAAACCTCTCCAACTCCACTAGCATCCTCCTCTCCCACCACCTCTTCTCCTCTCTCACCCCACCACCACCTTCCGTCTCCTTCCTCTCCTACCATCCACCCCTTCCCCATCACTCCTCAATGGCGCCAGACAATCGTGTAAGTGTTGGGGAGCTCACTTAACCCAGATTAGCAAGTACAGTAAGACAGGTGACCTCCTTTAGGGCGTGTTGAACGTCTTAAAAGAACCAGGTCTTCTGGATACGAAGAATAAAATTTTTTTAACTTTTTCAGGATCTGTCAAAACCAGATCATTGTTGGTTGGCTCTTGTCAACATAAAGGAACCTAACAAGCCTTTTCTTCCACGTCAACCATTATTTCCACTCTTAATGATGGGGGTGGCGTTGTAAGCGCACGCTATACAAGACTCTCATGACAAAGCTCTTCTACAAATATAACAAAAGAAACCGTATGACATTTACACACACACACACACACACACACACACACACACACACACACACACTACTACTACTACTACTACTAGTACTTCGCTGTCACTCGGAATCGAGTATGACGATCATCCAGCTCTGATACAATGATATGAGTTATTAAGGATGTCACCTTCATTGGTGAGTTTGAAGCCTAAAGTGACCGACCGCATAAAGATGACCTTACTGGATGCGGTTGCCCAGTCAGGTTGTTTTTTTAGGCAGGCTATGTTTAGGGCACCTCTTCTAGCCCCTCCCATGTGGGGTGAGCAGAGTGGCTCCTCGAAAGGGATGCTCAGTCGCACAGACAGGACCGGATTACAGTGCTGCCTAGATCCCAGTGCATAAACGACCATCTTATCTGTGCCGCCCATGTACAGAGTTGTGACTAGAGTCTCCCGGCAGTCACCTTTGCCTGTCCCCGTCGCCACTCGTCCGTTGTCAAAGGACTTTTTGGGGTATAGGGGTTTTGATGATGATGAAAGGTATGATGAACTGGATGATGGCTGTGCGTGAGTTGATTTATGTGGTGAGGCAGGAGCGCAGGCTGCAACCACACATCTTGGCTCTCCAGTGGTGCAAGTGTTGCAACGACTGGGGAGAGGGAGAGTTGCAGTGGTTGGTAGACGCCAGGACGTGTCCACATGCCAGTGGGCCTATGCGCCGTCCCTCTGGGACCCACTGCTACTCCAAGATCACCTGTTGGTTTAGCCTGGGCCCACGAGGCACACACACACACACACGCTCGCTGGAAATATGTCGACGACTCCACCATTGGGATCAGCGTCAACAATTCTGCTACCGACTATACCGCCCTTCAGGATTTATTGAACAGTCTCAAAAACTGGGCCACCAACAACCACGTCATCATCAACCAAACCAAGACCATGGTTATGCACATCAACCTCTCCTCCGACATTGTCCCACCCTTCCATTAATTTGGGTCCGACACACTCCAGGTTGTAGATTCCACGAAGCTCCTCGGTCACCTAGACAACAAACTAAATTGGAAACCACACGTCAGTGAAGTTGTCAAATCCTCCAGTTTCCGTCTCACCTCCTCCGCCGTCTCAAGTCCTCGGGTTCCTGCAGGCTCCTCAGTGTTTATCAACATTCTTAAGCTCTGCATTACCTGGTCTTCCTCCCTAAATGCCACACAACGTAAACACCTAGAAAAGTGCAAGAGGGCATGCAGATTATTTTCTCCTTCTACTCCATATAAAAGAACGCTCAACACAGACCGTTTCGACTCTCACTGACTATAACCACCCTCATCTGCAAATTTGGTAAGAAGCTTCCACCATCCTCACACCGGCCTACTACCTGAGATCCCTAGCGAGAATTGCTGTTCTCGACCACAACCGCATCCAGCCCAACGTGCACGAACTGATCGCTATAAGAACAGCCCAGTCCCAACCATTTAAAAATTATCAATAACATAATAATGAATATTTACTCCCAGTAATCTACTTCTTGTGTATCACTATGTTTGGAAATGAACTGGTTTGAGCTTCCATCTAGTCATTATATATCTTATACATATCACTTATGTTATTTGTATATTATTTGTAATTGAAACCCATTCCCCAATTAATAACTGTATATTTTCACTACAATGCTCTCAATAAACCGTTTTATTATTATTATTATTATTATTATTATTATTATTATTATTATTATTATTATTATTATTATTAATATTATTATTATATTATTATTATTATTATTATTATTAATTTACACACAAGGAAGGAGCACATGATGTCAAATGTTAATATTATTTTATATTATTATTATTATATTATTATTATTATTATTATTATTATTATTATTATTATTATTATTATTATTATTATTATTATTACAATAATAATAATTATCATCATCATAATCATTATCATCATCATCATCATCATCATCGTCGTCGTCGTCGTCGTCATCAATATTATCTCATCAATATTATCGTCCTCAATATTATCGTCATCAATATTATCGCCATTAATATTATCGTCATCAAAATTATCGTCCTCAATATTATCGTCATTAATATTGTCGTCATCGATATTATCGTCATTGATATTATCGTCATCAATGTTATCGTCATCAATGTTACCGTCATCAATGTTATCGTCATCAATATCATCGTCCTCAATATTATCGTCACTAATATTGTCGTCATCAATATTATCGTCATTAATATTATCATCAATGTTATCGTCAGCAATATTATCGTCATTAATATTTTCGTCATCAACAAAGACTTCATCAAATTTATTGATATTATTATAATTTCTATAATTACCATAATAACTATCATATTCATTCTGTCTACTCGTAGCGGTGACTGTTGACAGCTTCGAGACATAACTGTCAGCCGACTCATTCTCTTGACAGCCGGGACACTTAAGGCGGCCATTAGCATCTCTTTTGTCAAATTTTTTCACGAATCGTCGGAGTTGTCGTTGTCTGCACTGACAACTCGTACGACAACTTCGACAACTTACCAGAGTCAACTCAGGATCTATAATTGATACTACAAATAGCTATAAAAAATAAACTATTACTCTTCTTCCCAACATTACTCATTATAATGTTTATTTTCGTGATTTTAAAACGGTAAGAAAATGTCATTTGTTGTTTTATTTTGACCACGCCAATAACATGGCGGAGCAAACAGATAAAATAATTTCCTGAATATGGACACGCCTCTCCGAGGAGTTCTTGGTGGAGCAGATAAGGCAGCGCCGCTGTCTCTGGGATCACCAGGACTCTTCATACACCAAAAAAGTCGTAGAATTGCTGCACATTCTTCGTGAGTTAGATCCATTTTGTTTGTTAACAGTTGTCAGACGAGGGAAACTGGCGAGTTGGTTCTAAACACATGTGTAAAGGTACACAACAAAAAAGATTTTCTGAAAGTTAAAAAAAAAAAGTTGACGAAAGAATGCCAGTGTGACGCCGCTTTTGGTGATACACCAGCTCACAACACCTGCTACACCAGCTCACAACACCCGTACATCAGCTGACAGCACCTGCTACACCAGGTCATAACACCTGTTACACCAGTTCACTACACCCGCTACATCAGCGTAAAACACCTATTACACCAGCTCAAACTACCTCCTGCACCAGCTCACAACACCTATTACACCAGCTCCCACCTGCTACAGCAGCTCACAACACATATTACACCAGCTCACAACACCTACTACACCAGCTCACAACACCTGCTACAGTCACAACCCCTGTTACACCAGGTCACAACACCTGCTACACCAGGTCACAACACCTGCTAAACCAGCTCACAACACCTGCTACACCAGCTCACAGTACCTGCTACACCAGGTTATAAAACCTGTAAAACCAACTCACAACTCCTGCTACACCAGGTCACAGCACCTGCAGGTCATAATACCTGCTTCACCAGGTCACAACACCTGCTACACCAGGTCACAACACCCGCTACACCAGGTCACAACACCTGCTAAACCAGCTCAAAACACCTGCTACACCAGCTCACAGTACCTGCTACACCTGCTACAGCTCACCATGTACCTGCTACACCAGCTCACAACACCTGCTACACCAGGTCATAAAACCTGCAACACCAACTCACAACACCTGCTACACAAATCCACAACACCTGCTACACAACTCCTACTGCTACACCCACCTGCGCAACTACAACACCTGCTACACCAGCTCCCCTGCTGCACCAACTCACAACACCTGCCACACCAGCTCTAGCACCTGCCACAACTCTGCCACCTACTACACTCCCAACACCTGCTACAACTCTCGACACCTGCTATACCAACTCAACACCTGCTACACCAGCTCACAGCACCTGCTACACCAGCTCACGACACCTGCTACACCAACTCACAACACCTGCTACACCAGCTCACAACACCTGCTAAACTAGCTCAAAACACCTGCTACACCAGCTCACAGTACCTGCTACACCAGCTCACAACACCTGCTACACCAGGTCATAAAACCTGCAACACCAACTCACAACACCTGCTACACCAGGTCATAGCACCTCTTCACCAGGTCACAACACCTGCTACACCAGGTCATAACACCTACACCTGCTCAAAACACCTGCTACACCAGTTTACAACACTTGCCACCAGCTCACTGCACCTGCTACACCAGCTAACAACACCTACTTTAGGACACCATCTAACAACACCTGCTACACCAGCTCACAACACCTGCTACACCAGCTCACTGCCTCCAAATCACAACACCTGCTACACTAGCTCACCATCTGCTACACCAGCTCCACTACCTGCTACACCAAATCACAACACCTGCTAAACCAAATCACAACACCTGCTACACCAGCTCACAACACCTGCTACACCAGCTCACGACACCTGCTACACCAACTCACAACACCTGCTACACCAACTCACAACACTTGCTACACCAGCTCTCGACACCTGCTACACCAACTCACAATACCTGCTACACCAGCTCACAGCACCTGCTACACCAGCTCACGACACCTGCTATACCAACTCACAACACCTGCTACACCAACTCCCAATACCTGCTACACCAGCTCTCGACACCTGCTACACCAACTCACAACACCTGCTACACCAGCTCACAGCACCTGCTACACCACCTCACAACACCTGCTACACCAACTCACAACATCTGCACCACCAGCTCACAACACCTGCTACACCAACTCACAACACCTGCTACACCAGCTCACGACACCTGCTACACCAACTCACAACACTTGCTACACCAGCTCACAACACCTGGGACATTGGATCGTTGACATAATTTTATTACCAGGCTTCAATAACTCGGGTGTTTCATCGTGTAACAAGGTCAGTAATTATACTAGTCCAATAATGATAAACTATGAGAGCGAAAGAACTATGTAGTTTCACAAAGAGAATTCGTGCCACCACACCCGTACACCAGTTGACAGGAACTAGCTGTGGGGCGGTAGGAGGAGGTCAGGACCGGGAGTGTTGGGACGGAAGTGTAGGGCGAAGAGGCGAACACGGGACTAATTACCGGATATGAGACTAATGGAGGCAGAGAATGGAAGATAGAGCAGTACTGGAGGGATGGAGGAAGTGGGGAGGAGATGGAAGAGAGACAGAAAGAAATGAATGTAGGGGGACCGGGAGACTGGATCGAAGATGGGAGCGAGTTGAAGGAAGCAGCGGTGTCAGGGGGCACTTAATGGTCTAGGCATTTTAGATTAGCTGACAGTGAGGGAGAGAGTCAGGGGGAGGCAGTGAGCTTTTTTTTTTAATCTGTTTTAAGATTAATCATATATTTCTGGGAAAGAAGTCCTGGTAGATATATATTTGATTATGAGATGAAAATTCGATATGATTTTGACTGTTGAACTTTGATTGGAGTACAATAATAAAGTACTGTATCTGTCGTGTGTATGAGTACGAGGTGATGTGTGAGTCGATAGCGTACGCTGATCCTGAACAAAGTCTTAAGTAGTGATGTCATTTTGTAGATTTATGTTCATGTATCAGTACTTGGCACTGCTGGATTAATTAATGAAGTGAAGGAAATAAAATAAAAAACGATGACTTGAATATCACGTCTTTCTCAGATATCTGACGCGGCACTGATTGAGGGCTGGAATATTTCGAATCTGCAGTTGGAATCATTCATTAATTAACAAGGCAGATTGAGTTACCTGGGAAGGAAAAGGATTTATCCCTCCTGTGCTGTGCCTATAACTCTAAGCTCGATACACTAAATTTATAAGACATTACCTTCGTGTGTTAATTTCACAGTTCACTTAATATGCAAATACCCGACGATCCTGGAGGAGACATACTGACTGCAACTTACTGCAGGATGAGGTAAACCCGCGTCCTGCTGATGACACAGGCGAGTGAGTTAGCGAGGTGCTCTTAAACGTGTGTGTGTGTGTGTGTGTGGTCACCAGACCTGAGTCGCATAGTGTATGTTCAAGCGCTACTTCAGCTTATCGTCGCTACTATTGGTTTTGCACGTTGGTAATAGTGATGTAAGTTGGCTTAAAGACAAATCCCGGCTAATTTAACGAAAGTCACTGAGTTATGACAGGCGTAAGAGAACGACGAGCAAGACCTTGTCTTTACTTCTAAATATATTATAATATGATAGCGCTTAATGGCACGTGCTTCGCCAACTGTCGTTACATCCTTCACATTATTAAGGTATAGTGAAGAGCCAGGCATGTAATGAGGTAAATGTCTAATCGTCAATAGAAAGATAATTTCTCCCAGTTAAAAGTCACATCAGTCGGTGAGGCCAATTTCATATCTGGACCATAAATTATTGAAATCGCTCTCAATTCTCGTTTTGCTTGATCAATGTGTGTGTGTGTGTGTGTGTGTGTGTGTGTGTGTGTGTGTGTGTGTGTGCGTTTGTCCACACATCACTCTCCTTGCAGACATACGATCTCTATATATTCGGTATCGATGCAATCGTCTTGACCAACAGATGGTTCTTAACTGGTTTCATTTCAAAATTTGAGTCTGGGGTCTTAGGACCTTTTCTCCCATCTCCAAGAATCTGCGGTTAATGGAGTCTCTTGGATCATCTCAAGCGGCTAATGGCGTCTCCCAGAACACGATTAGCGGCGGTTAATAACATCTATAACGTCTTGCACAACGGTTAATGGAGTCTCCTACAAAAATAATTTAATAGATCATGAGCAGCGCTTAATGGGTCTCCTAAAACATCATGACCGGGGGCTTTTGGCGTCTACAGATCATGATCGCCTGTTAATGGCGTCTTCTAAGGCATCATTTCACTTATTTTGTCCATTTTTTTCATACTATTTCAGTATACAAGAGAAAATTTCAACGCATGTTTGTATTTCTTTTCAGCCTTATAATTAATCTAAACGTTTTAGTTAATATTAGCAGAGTTACTGTATGAACCAGTTGGTTAATTCCAAGTTAACCAGGTTGGTTCACATATTTATTATATTGGGCTTTCGTAACGAAACCCAATTGAAGTTTCTTCTTTTATTAAAAAGTATTATTTGTATAATTTCTGAGTGTAGATGAACCATAAGGTAGTAGGTAGTAGGTAGTAGGTAGTAGGTAGTAGGCAGTTACCAATCGGGGAGGTACTACCGCCTGGGAAGATATTGGAAGCATAATGTATTGTCTAACGGTAGACTGCTGCCATATGGCATCATGAAAATTGTGACCAAGTCCCAGGTTGATGATCTGACTTTCTGCCTCATTTACACATAATTGCAGGGTCTCAATTGTTTCTCTTACTTGGACAACACAACATACATAATGTGTATCGTTTCTCACTCTTGATATATTTTTTCGTTTTTGTATTTATTTATGGTTATTATTATCATTTTTGTATTTGTATTTGTACACTTACACACCATGTACACACACACACACACACACACACACACACACACACACACACACACACACACACACACACACACAATCACAGACATTACACATATTATTATTATTATATTTTTCAGCCCCCAGGCCCTGATGTGGGTCAAGTGACCTGTGCCGTGGCTAATCCCAAAAAAAAAAAAAAAAATATATATATATATATATATATATATATATATATATATATATATATATATATATATATATATACATATGTATATATATATATATATATATATATATATATATATATATATATATATATATATATATATATATATATATATATATATATATATATATATATATATATATATATATATATATATATATATATATATATATATATATATATATATACGTTCTTTTTCTAAAACAGTATGCCACAGTAATGGGGAGACCATGATTCCTCTACCTTTACCAACTGTGTATATGGTGAGATGACTGTTAGTGTATGTTACAACCTTCTTGGGTTGTCACCACTTGTAACAAGCACTTGAGAAGCTATTTCATATAGAGTTTCACCGTGTATAAAGTATTTTACTCTTTAAATACCTAATACAGGAGTTAGGGCGTCTGTATAGAAAACGAGATCCACAGATGGTTCCAGGTGGGGAGTGTTGGGTGGGTAACTGCACTCTTCCCTCCCACTATGAGTAGGGGCACGCTGCATGACGAACGCCGGGTGAATCCACTTCACGATAGGCGAATACCTTCCACAGTATGGTCAGGCGCTGACAGACGCTTTCCTGACCGCCCTCACTTGTCGTTAACAGGGGTATCACTAACTAACTGTATGGTAATTCTACAATAACTCACTTGCGGTTATTGGAATAATTCTGCACCTTCGTTTGGGCGACAGAATGAGAAACACTCCATTACTATCGTCTCACTACGGGATATAGCACTACACTTGGAACTTTTATGTAATACGTCACTGTTTTTTGTTTTTCTTGTTTTCACAAAACACTGATGTTTTGGTATGTAGACTGATCCGTCACCACCGTTGCTGCAATTCCTTATGTGTAAATCACCGTATCTTCCTCTATCTATGAGCGTGAGTAGTGACCCATCGAGGGAGAACGGAATAGACGCGTCGCCCTCCCTCGAGGGAAGACGGAGCCATCCACTGCAGCTCTAAAATAACGTCTTCCTCTAGTCAAGGATATCAAACTACTGCCACCTTTAGGTGGCCAGGAACCGGCTACTTTATGCCTTTACTCAGCATAGTATGACGCAGCTTCCCGTGGGCACACCTTATCACGTGCATTGAACATGTCACCTCATAGCCAGTGGAAAGTTACAAGGGATGACTCAGTATATAAATAAAATGTAATTAACCCATTTATATAATTCTTATGTTTATGAAACAAGGGCCATTACATCTATATAATTATATATCACCCCCAAATGAGGCTCCAACTTACTTAGGTCGTATTTTTCTCAAGGCTGTAAACAAGACCTCTTTCTTTTCGAGCTTAAAAACACACTGTAACAGCTGTAGGGGATGTGCTGGTGAATATATACACGAAGTCTGAATATTTAAATCTTTTTGTCTTCGAGTTTCTTTGTTTTCTTTTCGGTTCTAATTATTACCTGGAGAATTAGAACACCAAACCATGATGAATTTGTTCATATCTTAATAAATATTGTGACCTTTTTTCGATTATTTACGGAAGATCGAAAAATTACTTCCATGTTTCTTAATATAGTACGTCTTTCTCCATGTTCACCTACTCCATTCGCTCACCATTCCTTTCCCCTCTTATTTCCTCTCACTTCCTTTCCTATTTTTACCTAGTCGTGGCAAAAATTAGGCTAGGATACAGACACATCTGGCAAGTTAGTGACGCTCTACCCATACCAGAACACTCAGCATGTAAACCTTGCGGTAAACCTTTAAAGCATATACTTGAACACTATATTATTGAATGTGACACTGTCAAAGACTTCAGGCCACCTGGTTTATTGTATCAGGAACTTTGTAATTATTACATTGAATCAGGGGTGCTTGAGGACATTCTTGCTGTTTATCCAAAATTTGCTAGCCCACACTGAGTAGTCCTCAATTAGAATATGACTCCTAATTACATGAACCACTGTCCTGCGTGGCAGTGAACAATGATACCACCCTTAGTGTCAAGACCTGATTGAATTACTCAGA
Source organism: Homarus americanus (assembly GCF_018991925.1). Classification (NCBI taxonomy): domain Eukaryota; kingdom Metazoa; phylum Arthropoda; class Malacostraca; order Decapoda; family Nephropidae; genus Homarus; species Homarus americanus. Next base: position 19,137,433 of record NW_024737042.1, read on the forward strand.
ATAGGCAAACTGTACTCCAAGCCTTGTCAATAAATTTGTTAACTGTAATTAATCTTCCCTCTGCCTACATTATCGCCATCTCTCTTTCCCCTTGTTTCTTGACCACTCCTTTCCCATGCAATCTTCTCTTTGTTTCTCCTCCTCTTATCCCATCCTTTTCATCCTGTCATCATCTAATGTCTCTTCCTTCTTATTCTGTTTTCTCTTATCTCTTCTTCTCCCTTCCGTTTCCTCCTTTTCACCCTCTCATTCTGCCCCTTCGTACTTTTTTTTCACATTCTTATCTCCCTTCTCCTTTTTTCCTTTCTTCCTTTCTCCACAACATCACCCTTTTTCTTCTCATTTTCCTTCTCTTATCCTTTTCCTTAACCCCTATTCCTATATGTTCTCTCTGTAACTCTTTCTCCCCTCAACTTTCCATAATCTTCCTCTTTCTTCCTCCTATTCCTACTTCCTCTCATTGCTCCTCCTTACCCTTTTCTTTTTCCCCATTCCCCATCACTCTCTTCCCATCACCCTTTAAATCTATCACCCTTCCTTCTTCTCCCCCTTCCACCCCCCACCTCTCCCCCATCACGTCCCAAGACTACCAAGGGACACAGAAAATATTTCACCAACAAGCGCAAGTAATTCTGACCTGCTGACGACAGCCAAGAGAACGTGACGGCAGTTGCGACTAAACGTTGTGTGTGTGTGTGTGTGTGTGTGTGTGTGTGAATTGACGAAGAGCGCTGCTAGAAAATGACCACCATACAGTATTTAAGGGATCACCGGTAGATTTATGAACATTTGTGAGAAAAACGTCTGTTAAGTTTGTGGGAAAAATATTCGTCAAGGTTGTTGGAAAATGTTTATTAAAGTCGTGAGAAAAAATACTTGTAAGTAAATGTCAAATTTATGGGAAAACTCGCGTGAAAACGCTTGTTGAGTTTGTGGGAAAAACATTTCAAAACTTTTTTTTACATTTTTGGGGAAAATTTTTAACCTAACAAAATGTTATTCAGGTTATTGAGAAAAGCTCGTTAATTTTATGAAGAAAAACATTTGGAGGAAATTATTTGAAATTTTGTGGGAAACATTTGAGAAAATTTTGGAAAAACTTTGTCATGTATGTGGGAAAAAATGTATCATTAACAAGGAGTAACGAAAAACGTTCACGAGAACAGCCGCCATTGTGGATTTATGCTTATGGGTAAAAATCATCAGCAAATGTTGATCATCTTAAGTTGAATTCGAATATATGAGAGAAAAATAAATTACAAGTAAAATATATTCATTTTACCTTATCCCGGGGTCAGGAGTCTAAGATGTATGTGGTGAAATACTAACCAGGAACAACGGCTGAGATCAAGACAATGAGGGATATCGTAAACATCGGTAAGTCGTATGTACACAGGGAAAAGAAACAGAGAAATAGATAGAGAGAGAGAGAGATAGGTAGACAGATAGAGAAAGGAGAGAAAAACGGACACAGAGGTAGATGTGTGTGTGTGTGTGTGTGTGTGTGTGTGCCGTATTGACTGTTGCTATATCTGTCTGGGTGTCTTTATATGTCTTTTACCCGCTTCCATGTCGGTCTGTATGTCTCTGTCTATTTATATCTCTGATTGTTTCTCTACATGTCTATTTTTGTGTTCCTGTTTACCTGCCTGCCTGTGTATCTGTCTCGCTGTCTTTACATCTCTCTTCCTGTCTCTACCTGTCTATCTCTCTACATGTCTATAAACTTCTCCACCCGTTCCCGCCTTTCTGTATGTCTCTCTATCTGCTTACCAATCTTTCTCTGTCTTTCTAACTGTGTTGCTGCTTCTCCTTGTGTACATGCGACTTACCATTGTTTACCATATCCCTCCCACGGGATCACCGAGAAGGAGACTGCCGACCTTCATTCATCTTTACTGTGTTCAGTGTCCCATGTGGCTAGTTACAGCTTCATATACTGAGACTTACTTTTAATGACGGTGTCCTTTATTTTATTTTAAGTTATTTTTCCTCTATTTTAATGTTAGTCTTTATAGTACTCATCCTTCGTTTATATTGAAGTTATTGAGTATAATGATTATACTCTTTCCTTTACTTAAATTTATGAAAGAGAGAGAGAGAGAGAGAGAGAGAGAGAGAGAGAGAGAGAGAGGCAGAGAGAGAGAGACCGAATTTCCTGTACTTCCACGCACAGTTTGACTCCTCCTCTTCTTGGATGCGTGTGGAACTTTGTAAACCTCTTCGGCGTGGCACTCTGGTTCAAGCAGTCTCTATTACCCTTTGGCACACTTTCTTAACAGCCCCTTTCTCTTGGGTGTCGCCAGGGATGGCCCGACCGGGGAGGATGGGGGTGGGGGGTGTCACCCCTCCAATGATTGGTTTCGAGTTGGTCAAGTTGCCAGAAGTTGGTCACAATGGTCTAAAAAATACAGGGAGATGGTCAAGAAAGGGCACACACACACGCACACACACACACACACACACACACACACACACACACACACACACACACACACACTAGAAGCAAGAGGTAACATAGTGGATAGTGTTTTGAACGGTTATGATGATGCCAGACGTACGATAAAGAAAGAAATAAAGAACAAAACTAAGCACATGGTAGATGTGTTACAAACTGAGAATTTAAATGTTTCTGGAGCTCCTATCTCTATGAAAAGTACATTGAAAATACTTTAGTCAATACGAAGTGATGATGAGGCTGAGAAATATTTGCTGGAGGCTGCAGTCAACTTTGCCAAAATATTGATGTTGATGGAGAAAAAGAGCTCAAGAGAGTTCACCATCAAAGGAAACCGTCCCCCTCCACAAAAAAAACAAACATATGATAATCCAAACTCTAGTGCTCAGTATAATTTATTTCCTATTATTGTAAGGAAATGAATGCAGCTTTAGATAATTATGATGATTTCTTTGTTGACATCTATATGTGAAAATCTGAAATCTTCATTCAAATATTTTGCGGATGTTCTTGACCCTAATGTTGTAGACGATGACTCAGAAAGCTTTATAGAAGACATGAAAAATCAGTCAGAAGCCTAACCATCTGAAATACCTGACACTATATCTTTCTGAGTTGAATTAGAAGAGTTCAACAATAATTTTTCAGGATATGTGGAGCAGCATCCTGATGTAAGAAAAAAAAGTTTCGCTCAGCTGCAGAATGTGCATTTAATGCTCATAGAAAGTATCATTTATTTCCTCACGTAGCAAAAGTTTTCAGCCTATTCTTGACAGCACCACCTTCAGTAGGTAAAAGTGAAAGGTCTTTTAGCAGGCTTAAGCTTTTAAGAACATCCTTACGAAACAGAACCTCAGAAGAACGGTTGCATAAGCCTTTTGTTCATAGTTTGTGAAAATGACATAACTGATCAGTTAGATCTTCAAAAGATTGAAGATAATTGAAAGCTTAAGAATACTAGGAGAATTAAAATTTAACTTAAATTTTTAGGAATAGGTTAATGCAAGTAAATCACTGTAGGTGTGCGTGATCCAAGCATATGCTGGTAACCACAAGGAAACAAGAAAACAGATTTTACTTTATCCATCAAATTTATATGCTAATTAAACATTCAATAAAGAAAATTTCGTAGTTCGCTTGGATATTTTTTTAATCTTCATTAGTTGGTCAAATTTGATTGGCTGAGTGACGAGTTGGTAAAAAAAATTACCCACTCCCATCACAACCACTACGGGCCATTTCTGAGTGTCGCTTATACCACTTTCTCTTAACTCGCACTCAGTGTTCAGTCAGGCAGATGAGACGTTCTTATATGGATATTTGGCCCTTTGGCACCTCTCTGGCACCTTCATGGTCATCGAAATACACGTGATCATTATCTGATCCTTTGGCAATCCCACTGTTGGGTCTCTCGGGGAGCCTGACACTTCACTTTTCGACACATTTAGGGAAGATCCAAGCTGGCTCCCAAAACCGGACCAGGAGCTAGACCCAGAGTTGTATGGTGTAGTAAGAGATTTAGTTAGGCTTTGTTAGGGTTGCATTGTGTTAGATTAAGTTAGTTTAGGTTTGGTTAGGATAACTTAAAGTAGGTTTTCTTAGATTAGGTTGATATAAATTAGGTTAGGTCAGGTTAGGTTAGGTTAGGTTAGGTTAGGTTAGGTTAGGTTAGGTAATAGTAGGTACGATGAACTAGGTCTGGTTCCACTTTCGAGCCACAACAAGACCTCGCTATTTACTTCCTTCTCTCCTGTCACTACTTAACCTCCACTCCATTCATCAACTTTTTTTTGTAGAGAAAGGAGAGGTGAAAGGAGGGGTGAAAGGAGGGGTGAAAGGCGGGATGACAGGAGATTAGAGGTGGAGGAAGGAAGTTATAGTTCGGAAATTGAAGAAATTTAGGAGGAGGTAAGAGAGGGCGGGCTGACCGCCTAGCTAAGCTAATGGTGTGTTAGGGTTGTATCATGGGTTAGTTATTGACTGTCGGTAAAGGCACTAGACATCCTACCCTATCCCATATATGGGTGTTTTGAGGGCCTTATTTCATATTCCGCCGACCCTACTGGCTGATGCTGGTCTAGGGAGGTTCTCTATTGCCTGGCCGTATAGATCAGGGGTGGTAATGGACCTTTTGAGATTTGGTAACTTTTTGGGAACCATGTATGGTTGTTGTCGTTATCTGGTGGGAGTATTTGAAGTAGTTCTTGCTTTGATAGTTCTGTCTTTTGCCAGACTCTGCTGGCCAGGGTGTGCAGCTTCTGGTTAATGGGTTTTATTCTCAGGTCTCTATGTATCTCGGCTGTGGTTCTGGTGAAGGGTATCTTTCACCTGTGACGAATCTTAGGGATTCATTTTGGACCACCTGTAATTTTAATATGTGAGTGGTGCTTACAGTATGAAGAGGTACTGCTGGGTAAGTTAATATCGGTGTGATAAATGATATCACCAGGCGGAGTTTTATTTTCTCAGGAAGCGCTTTAAAGTGGTGTAGTTATCTCAGCTCTCTTCTTGCCTTTTCGTTCCTGGTGTGGACATGATGGGAGTAACCTGTCGTGGATATATGCAGGCCCAGAAGGGTGGCTCTGCCTTTGTATTCTGTCTGGACATTATTGGTTACTAATGGATAGGTTTTCCTTCTGCATAAGGGTATCATTGTGAATTTCGGGAAACTGGTTTGGATTTTCCATTGTTTTTCGTAACAATTTACCCTTTTTAATTCCCGCCTGGTGTTGTCGACCTGTAACGCTCGCTTCTTCCACTCCTTCCCCTCCTCCCCTATACCACCATCCCCCTCCACCTCCCCTATACCTCCATCCCCCTCCACCTCCCCTATACCTCCATCCCCTCCTCCTCCCCTACACCTCCAGCCTTACTCCTACCTCCATCCCCCTCCTCCCCTATATCTCCATCCCCTCCTCCTCCCCTACACCTCCAGCCTTACTCCTACCTCCATTCCCTTCCTCCTCCCTTATATCACCACTCCCAACTTCCACCTCCATCATCCTTCTCCACCCCCTCCTCTTCCCCATTCCTCTACCCCAGCCATCCCTCCCCCTCCTAATTCCCCACTCTACCCCTCCTTCTCTGTCCTGTTCCTCCCCCTCCTCCTACCGCCATCACCCCTCTCCCCCTCCCCTCGTTTACCTTCAGTGTTCCGGCAGAGGGGGATGGTGGGGGGGGGGGCGGAGGAGGTGACGTTAGATTCTTCTTGCTCGTGATCATCTTGCCAACACTAATTAGCCCCGTGAATCACCTGCTCATTACAACTTTTTTTTTCAGCCCTTGTTGTGAGCATCTCATCTCGGACACCCTACGTTAATTAACCATCTATTTTATATCTTAGAAACCTTCGCTGTATTTCTATCTCTTGTCTCTATATTTTAGGGTTTATTACCAATATCTCATCAGGGAGGGGAGGGAGTTGAAGGGTGGAGGGGAGAAGAGGGAGTAAGAAGGGATGGAGGGGGCGTAGAAGTTAAGAGTGGTAAGGGAGGGGAAGACGGAAGTGGGTACAAGATAGGAGGAGTAGGGGAGAGAAGGAAGAGACGGGGAGAGAAGGAAGAGACTAAGGAGAGGAAGGGAAAAGAAGGGGTAGGAGTGGGAGAGGAGGAAGATGGGGAGTGCTGATAGTGAGAGGAATTTGGTTGGTTATGGGAGTGAGATTAGTTAGGTCGAGGGAGAGAGATTAGTTAGGTCGTGGGAGAGAGATTAGTTAGATCGTGGGAGAGAGATTGGTTAGATCATGGGAGAGAGATTAGTTAGGTCATGGGAGAGAGATTAGTTAGGTCGTGGGGGAGAGATTATAGTAGTTAGGTTCTGGAGAGAGATTAGTTAGGTCGTTGGAGAGAGATTAGTTAGGTCGTGGGGAGAGATTAGTTAGGTCGTGGAAGGGAAATGAATTTGATTTTTTATTTTTATTTCCGCAGATAGCAGCTAGTTTATTGTGCAACTCATACTCATCCTGTGAGCGATAGCGCAAAAAGGATTAAAGAGTATAGGCCACAAAGGGTGTCTATCAGACCCCAGTCATTTTGAAATTATGGCATTGAATGTTACAGAGTATTTTCAGTACATTGTTTGTTTAATTTGGTACACAGAATTTTGATTGGGTATTAGATGCGAAGTGTGGATACAGCCTTAGTATATCAGCTATCTTGTCGTCACAGATAAAGTGCTGTGACATTGCATACACAGTGTGCTGGGATCTATCTCTACAAGGTTCTAATTTTTCACAGTGTAAGACGGAGTGTTGGAGTGTGTGGCCATATGTCTGGCCGCACATTTTACATTTGGTTTTGTTCACATCTTCCTGCGGGGCAATTCTGCCAGGGGTACTTATATCCTAACCTTAGTCTAGCGGTTACAACATCATGTAATCTAGTGATCTTGTTACTTGCTCCATATACTGTACATGTTTTATTTGATACATCTCATCATGGTAAACAATGGATTGACTAGTGCCTTTTTCCACTTGTCTGCTGGCTTCAAATTCATCAGCAAGCTCTTTTCTGATTACAGTTTTTAAGGTACTCAACATTGTCATTGTTTGACGCGAGTTCAGCTAAGGCATCAACTCTATCATGTTCACCTGTGCCTATGTGAGAGGGGATCCTCAGCAACTTGATCCTGATACCCCCGTCAACAAGATATATATGCCTGTGTGTGGCTTTAGAGACAAGCGGGTGGCAATCTGAGTTTAGGATAAGGGGTTAGTGATGATGAGACTATCAGTGGCAGTGTCTTCAACAAGTTTCAGGGCTGACTATGGCAAATAGTTCAGTTTGTAGAATGGATGACCAGTTACTAATTCTAGATCCTTTTTCTATTACATTACCGTTAGGCTGAGTCACAATGACAGCACTTTCAGCTGTAGTTTGGATCCATTTAGATTAACCAGTTTCATGACTCATATATTATATCAGTTTCTTAGAAGCAAGTTATCGGGATCACCACGCACGAGCCTCAGTGCTATCATAAGGTTGACTTCAATTATTCTATATTAAGTAATTTAGTGTTCATGGAATAGTCTAAAATAATTCTAAGGGCTTTATTTTGTTTTTGTTTTCGAGTATGTCAATGCCTTTCCTGTCACGAAGGACCAGGGCTGGTGCGTGGTAATCTATCAGAGATCTTATATAGCCTAGGTACATTGTTTTGACAATTCTGATAATGGCTCCATAATGTGGGTTGTACCCCGCTACATATTTAAGAGGTTTTAACCTATCAGTACATTGGCGGGTTAGCTGTTGTATGCCAGGTGAGCTACAGGGGATAGGGCCACCGAGATATTTAAAAGAGGAGACAGAGTCAATGGTGTTGTTACCTATCTTAAGCATTGATGGTCCACGTTTGCGGTTACCAGCTTGTTTGTTGAATACTTTAGTTTTCTTAGTGGAGATGATGAGACCATGGTTCTCACAAGCTGACGAATGACTATACATGGTTCAGGGTGGTTTGCATTTCACGATGAATTTTAGTATGTACTGTATAAGAATATCATCAGCATAGCTAACAGTAATATTGCTCGGGCTGTCTGGGATTGACTTTAATAATGTGTTCATAAGAACATTAAACAAAGTAGGACTAGGTACTCTACCTTGAGGGGTGCCAAGTTACATATCTTTAACTTCGCTTTGTAACCCTGAAACAGCGCAGCAGCTCTTCTGTTTGTGACGTAATCACTTATCCAGTGTAACAGGGGAGAGAGACTGCTAGATAATAGGAGAGATTAGTTAGGTCGTGAGGGAGAGGGATTAGTTAGGTGACGAGAGAGAGATTGGTTAAGTGATGGGAGAGATTGATAGTGGTGGGATAAACTGGGAGATGGAAAGGAGAAAAACAAGCATAAGACCGAAGGGGAGAGAAATTAATTTAGAAAAAGAGAGATTATAAAAGAGAAAGAGGAAGAAGAGGAAGAACTAAAAAGACTACAAAAAGAAACGAGAGATAGAGAAAGGAAGAGGAAGACATAGAGAAAAAAATGGTGAGAAAAAAGAGAAGATGTAATGAAAATAAAAATAATTATATAAGGAATGAACGAGAGACGAAAAGTATGAGATAAAGAGGAATGGAAGAAAGGAGAAAATAGAAGAGAGGGGGAAGTATGAAGAGACGAGTAAAAGAAGGAAATGGAAAGTAAATGGTTGATAATTATATACAAAATGGTAAAAGGAGAGAAAAAGAGACAGACACAGAGATAAATTGGTAGATAGGGAGATGGAAAGATAGATTTATAATGATCATACATACAAACATACATACATACATACATACATACATACATACATACATACATACATACATACATGAAATTCTTTGGATAAAAGAGTAAATCAATTTCAAGAATATACATCCATCAATTTCTTTTCTTACGTGATTAATAAAATACAAAGTTTACCCAAGAAAAGTGTAAGTAATGATTTACCTATGAGAATTTTGAGAGGAATTCGAATCTAAACCATCAAGTATTTATGTGTTATCGATAAGCGTTAAATGTACTGACCGTATCGGTAACAAAATTGTGTGTATCTACAAACACCATCGAGGTATAGATTTTTGTGTCCATGTTGTATGAGTGGGACCTTGTTAACCCAACTTGTTTTGTGAATAATGTATGATGTGTGTGTATGTGTGTGTGTGTGTGTGTGTGTGTGTGTGTGTGCGTACCTGACAGGTAGAAAAGTAGACAGTAAATATATGAACGGATGGACGAACTCACGCTCGTAAATATAGGTAATCTGAAGACGTGTGTACTTGAGCAGGTTTAGTACACACACACACACACACACACACACACACACACACACACACACAAAGAAAGTGAAGGGTTCAAGAAGAGTTTTACGCGTCAGCAACGCGTTAATCCGAATAAAATACCCAAGGGCTACATGCCCTCTAAAGCAGTGGTTCTCAACCTTGTTTGCCCCATGCACCCCTTTCACCATATGTCAGAATGTCATTCCCCCCTCCTTTCCAAGATTGTCTGCCTCACAAAGTGCCTTCCAAATAATATGCATATAATACTGAAAATCCTTTATTTTTTCCATATTAGTACATACACATTTACAATTTTACATGGATTATTTTTATAGTGGAGTTTTACAAATTAAATGCTAATTGAAAATGTTGATGGATTTATAAAACTTGAATACAAGTAAAATAGTTTTTTTTTTATTTATAATGAATTACTTAACAGACCAAACTGAAGCATAATGCAATAAACAAAAAGTTCAATAGAATACCAGGATATTGTAAATTTGTAATTAATTTTATTCGGATGAAGATTACAGTCAATGAGAAACCTGTGATTGTTTTTTCTTCGCCAATTCTGGGATACGCGGAGAAGTGCTTGAAAGGGCACAACGCAGGTCATTTTCTACCTCTAATCTACTACGTTGCTTCGTTTTAATTTGCAACAGAGTTGAAAAGCCTGACTCACAATGATATGTCGACACAAACGGAAGCAATGCACGGATAGCTCTTTCTGCCACTTTTGGGTAGGAATCGCACATCAAGGCCAAAATTCTGTGATTGATTTCTCATCGAACATATCTCTTGCTCCCGAATCAGTTTCCCCCCCTGAAAACCTGAATTCCTCCCCTGGGGGGAATTCCCCCCTGGTTGAGAACCCCTGCTCTAAAGGATTTTAAACCTTTTCAAAATACGTATGTTCCGTGTGACTTCATAAAATGATTCGGTATGCATTGGATATATTTATTTTATTTAAAGAAAAATATTTTATCCATTTGTTCTCAGCACTACCTTAGAGATCTTTACATCGATGGACGAACAAAAACTGGTACTTTCCTAGAACTCTTCTATTTCCATTTAAATCACAGATATTTTCGTCGTCCCTGAGACAAGACACAAGACGCTGGAATAATATTAAATCATATTTTACATAAAAGAAAGACAGCATATGGCCTTAGGAAACTCTTGACGAGATGTAGCTGTCATCCTCGTGGGCCTGTTGCCCTTCAGGTAGCCGGAGTCAGACTAACAGTATTACTCAACCATGTGCCCCAAGTCTCACAAGTTCGCACAGTGAATATGTATCGTTCGTAAATGAAAACGTAATAAATTCTTCTGATTGACAGCACTAAACAGCGACTATTATACCATCAAAATGTTTCTGAGACTACATTAACTACATGCGTTAACTTAGGACCAGTTAAGAGACAAAATTCACGTAGAAAATCTTTTGGAAGACGTTCTCCCCCAATTTCGTCTGGTACTATGTGAGGTGATGTAGTTATTTTGTGTAATGATGATGTTTTAGTTTGACTTTCTCAGGTACAATTTTATGCCTTCAATTACAAGGAATATTCACTGTGCGAATCTTGACTCTAGTAACTGACTGTTTAAATACTAACTTCGTTCTTCCAGCTACAAGGAGTCAGTACCATTACCCGGGTCTACAAGGTTCACTCAACTAGACAACTTAATCACGTACTTACATTAACATTGTCATCCAACTCATTCAGCTACACCTTCCAGTCCCTCCAGGTACACCTGCTAATTAGTAACATTTTCAGGACTTCAAGCACCTTTTGCTGTATAGTGACACCGTCCAACATTTCTCATATTTTCCACTAATTACCGACATTATTTTTAGTCGTCTACCTACATCTGCTGGCTGTGTCATGAGAATATTGCAACAACAACACAAAAAAGGTTTAATTCCGGTTATTTTTTCCCAGTTCCCTAACTAACGTAGTACATTACATGTTCATGACGCTAAGGAATATTTTGTTTTACATTGTCATGACACGAGTATATCACTATATTGCTACACTAGTCACAATAGTTCTTTCTTCATAGTCATTATATGAATTATTAATAAAAAAATTTTTTTACGATACTGGAGCTTAATTTATCATTGCCTAAGCAACGTTTATGATCATTATAGTAAAATGTTTTTAGTTCTCTGCTGGTGAACCCGGAGAGGAATTTAAGGGGTAAAATTTTATGTTCCCAGACGTATATTCTCTCTCTTAAAGCTGATGACGAATGACTTTTGAAATTCGATGCGTCATTAAACTTATACCAGGGAAGATGTTTTGCATCCCAGTTGAGGTTCCCACGTGGAGGTTATATACACACATCCTGAAACAGATAACGATGAAAACAGATGAAATAGATCAGGAAGCTATTAAAAAAACTGCTTTGATATTAATACGACTTAAAGGTTTATTATATAGTCGACTATAATGTTGCTTCCTGTTGAGTCGTGTTTGTTTTTAACTCTACCAAATAATACCTGATTAAAAATTATTACATCAGGGTTCGAACATACAAGCGAAACATCACTAGCGAAACCCTGTTCATCATAGTTTTAAACCTAAAAAACTCTGAGGAGTGAAGGTGAGGAAATCAATACTATCATGGATTAAACTTATCTTTTGAAACTGTTTATTATCCATTACCAACAGGTAGCCCATTAATGTAGATTCTTATTACTAGTGTTTTCACATTCTACACTCCACTGATAACGTATTTATAATTATGCAAATATTACGAATCCTCAAAAAACTAGATTTCTGGCGAGTGTTAAAAGGTTTTATAGTATTCTAGTTTTAATTGGATGACTTATAAGCATGTTTTCAAATTAGAGACATTATATCAGTAGTTTTATAAGGCTTTACATAATACTGATTCTTGTTTTAACGGGGCGGCTAACACGCATGCTTATTAAAGTGGGAATTATTACGAGTATCACTTTAATAACAGAGATTTATATGAGATTTATTATAGTTAGATAATGAAATTGCTAATTTTTGCCGAATTATTATCAAAACTTCTGACACAACTCACGTACAGCTCTGGTGAGTATCGAGGGAGGCTCATTTGACTAAACCACAATAAGAAAATCACTCTTAAATCGGCAAATTGTCTTAGATAACGACGATATTTATTTCAGTTGCATTATTTTAACGTTTCACATAGTGTGTCCCAGCACAGGTAACATGTTCCGGCTAGGTAACGCCAGGTGCCAGCTCATTAGAGTGAAGTATTTATTTGATCATATGTATAATTACGGCCCACTTGCCACACACGTGCGCGCGACGATGGCGTGTCGGGGAGTGAGGTGGACATGTTTAATTCTCTTTGATGTTTCGCTGTTATCGCTGCAATTGCTTTCAATGTCTCTATTTGGCTCAGAGGTATTCCACCATCCTTTCCCCCTCCTTCCCCCCTCCCCTCCCCTTTGGTGTATTTCCAACAGTCTGTCGGCTTTGTTTTATGTTTATGTGTATGTTGTTGTTTTTTGAGGGGGGGGGGGTGTTTGTTTAATCCATCTAGTTAGAAGGGAGTACCAAGGGAGTAACGGATAAAAAGACAGAGAACGAGTGAGTGATGGAGAGATAGAGAGAGGGTGCGTGAGACACGGCAAGTGAGAGTAGGAGAGTCCGTGTCAAAGAAAAATATTATTTGTAAACTACTTTACGTATCACTTGGTTCGTCAAGAGTCGGATCTAGACATACATGTATGTATGTATGAATGTATGTATGTATGTATGTATGTATGTATGTGGCCTCAGATAAAAAGGTGGCTCACATAACAGGTGGCTTCAAATAACAGGTGGCCCAGGTAACCGTTGGCTCCAAATAAAAGTGGACCCGGTTAACATGTGGTCTCAGATAAAAGATGGATCCTGGAATAGGTAAGTACAGATAACCCTAGGTAACAGATGATTTCAGATAACAGATGGTCCCAGGTAACAACAGGTGGCCCCAGGTAACAGGTGGTCCCAAGTAACAGGTTGTTCCAGGTAATAGGTAACCCAAGGTAAAAGGTGGCTGCAGGTACTAAATGGTCCCAGGTACTGAATGGTCGAGGGTGTCAGGTAGTGTTTGGTATTCTCGAGTACCTGAGGGCCAGACACCAGAGTTTCCCATAGGTAGTCTCAGGAAATTTCAGGCACTGAGAGATGCCAGGTGGGCCCCAGGTACTGAATAATCCCAGGTCAGATGGAGGAGGGGATGAGTAGGAGTGAGGGAGGAAAAGGAAGGTGGCAGTGAATGTGTGGTGATGATGAGGGAACAAGAGGCAGTGATGAGCCGGCCGGAAGGAAACACACGAAACAAAAAAAAAGTCTCCCGGACCGACACAAACTTGTAAAGAAGAAAATTGCGCAAGAGGGAGAGTGAATTGGGAGAGAGAAAGAGAGATACAGAGAGACAAGCTCGGCCGGTCATTATAGAAGTTTGTTCTGAATTACAGGTATTTGGGCCGGGTGGCAGGCTTGGGTAACGACCTGCCTGAAGAGGAGGTAAGTGCCGCGTCGGGAGCAGCACTCGTCGGATGCTCTGTGCGAGGCGGTGCGGGACGGCGATCATAGCCGAGGGACGCTTCAGAGCACAGATCTGGTGTGTGTGTTCCTCGACGGTAATTGTCGAGCGTTTTGTCAACTTTGGAGAGACGGCAGACGCTGGAGAGCATATGAAATGTAGCCGGAGAATTACAGTTTAGAAGTAGTTTAATGGGTGAGGGAGGGTAGGGAGGGAGAGACTAATAAACGAGGAGTACAACTTGACGGATGATATATAAGTTATTATATATAGCAATTCTGAGGAAGGTTTTTCAGATAGGAGAGAGAGAGAGAGAGAGAGAGAGAGAGAGAGAGAGAGAGAGAGAGAGAGAGAGAGAGAGAACAAACCGATCATCTACTCGTCACCTCGTCACCCTATCCCTTCTACTTTTCCTCTTTATCTCCTACTCCCAACACCCTCGCATTAGTTCTCTCCCTTTCCTTCCCTCCCGTCCATTCACCATCACCCAATCCCTAGGTCTCTTCCTCTACACCCTTCCCTACCAGCCTCCTACTTTCCCCTCTCCTTCTCCATCCCTCCCACTTACTCCCCATCATCGTCTTCCTTGCTCTCTCCCTCTCCCTTCCTCCCTCTCTCCCCTGCTTTCTACTCCCCATTTCACCACCCAGGAATAATGAGCCCAGATAGCATGCCATGAAGACCTTACCCGGGAGAATAACACGGCACGCTCCTGGACGACAAGATTTGGCAGGGCGAAAAAGGCGCCATAGTTCCCAAGCACTGTCACGACGCATAACAGCACCGCCTTGTAGAGCCCAGAGTCCAGGACCTGGCCACCTTCCCACCCACCAACCCACCTACCTACCCATTGAGCCACCCATCCACCCACTCACCCGCTTACCCACCCACCTATCCACCCCCCCCTCCCTCCACCCACATCGGCTTAGGTCTCATAAGAGGATGGAGGGAGATTGGGAGAGGGGAGGACTTTACAGACGCACACGGCCTTGAGTAAGAGAGGTCGACCAAGGTTAAGATGGTGTAGCGAGATGGAAAAAAGACCATTTTGTGTGAGTTGGAAAGAGGAGGAGAAGGAGAAGGAGGGAGAAGGAGAGGAGGGGGGAAATTTGTTCAGGGTGATGGTAAAGGAGAGAGAGAGAGAGATGATTGACAGAGGAGGGGAAGAAAGGAAACAAATGGAAACAACAGTAAGACAGAAGGGAGAGGGAAGAATAAAAAAGAGACAACAAAAAGAAAGCACAGTAAACGAGAAAGAACGTGAAAGATGAATACACAATAAATTAATATAGGAATTCTAAAAAAAAACAAATTTTTTACTATTCTTTTTAAGCTACAGACCGAAATCTTCCCTGAAAATGTCTCCCAGATATCAAAATTCCTCTGTTTACTCGGTCGCTGATAAGCAAACAAAAGAAGACCATTAAGCGAAATAGCTGACCTAACATCTGGGCCCTGTTGCCTGACACGTACTTAGCGGAAGTAAGGGAGTGAGAGGCAGGGGGATGTGTGAGGGGGAGTAAGGGGAGGGGAAATGTGTGAGGGTGAGGGAAGGAAAGAGTAAAGGGGAAACTTGTGAGGATGAAGGGAGGTATTTACGTGAGAAGATGAGGAACGAGACAAAGAGGATTGTGTCAGGGGAAAGGTGAGTGTGTGGGGAGAGGGAGCGATATGAAAGAGGAGAAGAGGGATGTGTGAGGTAAGAGGAAGAGGCACATGAGGTTAAGCAGGGGAAGGGGTAGGCGAGGGGATGGCGTTCATGAGGGAGGCGATGCATGAGGAGGAGTTATGTGTGAAAGGGGAGAGAAAATGTGTGTGTGTGTGTGTGTGTGTGTGTGTGTGTAAGGGAGGGAGGAGGAGCATGAGAAGGGCAGGTGAAGGGGATGTCGACCTATCATTCACTACACTACTGACAGTCCAATTGCCTGAGGCCCCACATAAGCACCTTAAGAAATATTAAATCTCCTATCATTTATTTCAGTGATGCACGCTCTCTCTCTCTCTCTCTCTCTCTCTCTCTCTCTCTCTCTCTCTCTCTCTTATGTACTTTTTCATCCACTATTTCAATAATTTCCCTTGAAAGCTATATTTATACAGTGTTTAGAAGACGCATTTTCACTCATCCTTTCCTCTTCCTCCCCTTATCCCCCTTCACACTGTTATTATTTCACGTGGCAGGAAAAGTGACAATCCTTCAACACTCGTCGAAGAATATATTTTGAAAGGAAAATGACACTTAAAATGGGAATCTCTGATGGCACACACACACACACACACACACACACACACACACCACACCTCACTCATATATCACCATCTGTGAGGGAATTACTACACCACGTCAGGCCCCTCATAACACCATCTGTGAGGGAATTCGTACACCACGTGATGCCCCTCATAACACCACCTGTGAGGGAATTACTACACCACGTGATGCCCCTCATAACACCACCTGTGAGGGAGTTACTACACCACTTGAGGCCCCTCATAACACCATCTGTGAGGGAATTACTACACCAAGTGAGGCCCCTCATAACACCATCTGTGAGGGAATTACGACACCACGTGAGGTCCCTCATAACACCACCTGTGAGGGAGTTACTACACCACGTGAGGCCCCTCATAACCCCATCTGTGAGGGAATTACTACACCAAGTGAGGCCCCTCATAACACCATCTGTGAGGGAGTTACTACACCACGTGAGGCCCCTCATAATACCACCTGTGAGGGAGTTACTACACCACGTGAGGCCCCTCATAACACCATCTGTGAGGGAATTACTACACCAAATGAGGCCCCTCATAACACCATCTGTGAGGGAATTACGACACTACGTGAGGTCCCTCATAACACCATCTGTGAGGGAATTACAACACCACATGAGGTCCCTCATAACACCATTTGTGAGGGAATTTCTACACCACGCCAGGTCCCTCATAACACCATCTGTGAAGGAACTACTACACCACGTCAGGTCCTTCATAACACCACCTGTGAGGGAACTACTACACCACGTCAAGCCCCTCATAACACCATCTGTGAGGGAGTTACCACACTACGTGTCTGGTGTTCAACACCTCAGCGCACAAGATCTACGTAACCGCTACTGCAAACATTAATCTGAATGTTCACTGAATGTTCCTTTACCTTTCTCTAATGAAGGCTTTTGTTAAACCATCAATGTATGTAATAAGTCATTTTTGTCTAATGTATATTTTCAGCCATCGGGCTGCAGAACTTTTTCAATAAACCGTCAATTATTATTATTATTATTATTATTATTATTATTATTATTATTATTATTATTATTATTATTATTATTACACACACATACACACACTTTCTTAGAAATATAGCCAACTGCTTCAATTTGTGCTCTTAGCATCAGGTGAGTGATGTTATCGCGTGCATTCAGCTTATCTTTCAACTTTATGTAAAAGCGTTAAGTCTGTTTTAGTGTTTTAGAATTTATATGTATGCAATATTCGTAAGTTTAATGTTCGTTTGGTATACCATTATTTCTTGTTTATTCTTTTATTTTAATTTAGCTTAAAATTCTCAGAATTATCATGACCATCCTCGTTTTGGTTCTGGTGCAACAAACGTTTTCTCGGGCATCTCCAAATCCCTCATTAGAATCATCATCTTCCTTGAACCTTTAAACTTCTCCAACCTGCAAAGCTCGTCCTATATTACCGACAGCCTTCAGTGGCCTCACTCTTTTTCACAATATTTGGCAAACTAATTTTCCATTTTCACGTCAATTCTTGAGGCAGTCTTTACTCATCACAGAAGAGAGCCTTGGGTAGCAGGACATCACTGTAGACAACCAGTAGTACTTACAGTAACCATTTTCACAAATTATTGTTTAACAGAAACCTTCAACACTACGACAGATATAACCCCCTAAGCGTAATGTCAGGACTCTTTTTCCTTACATAAAGTGCCACGACTAATCCCTATACTAAAAACACTCGTTAAATCCTTCCAATCCCTTAGTAACGCGATTACTGCCTTCCATCTAATAAAGCCATCATTCGAGATTTCTTTATACCGGTCAGTAAGCTCCCCCTTCAATTCAAACCTTGACCTACATATGCCCTCCCTTCCTTTCCTTTCCCCTCAAGAGACTCATATCCTGGATGTCTGCACAGTGCAGAGGAACAGAAGCCACAGTAATCTGGATAATCCACCAGGCAATGTATCGGTTGTCGGGTCTTTTAGGATAACGCGAGTCACAGGGTGCTTCCCCCCTCACTCCGACCACCTCAACATGTCCCATTCTTCTTCCTCCCCTTCCTGACTCCTCCCTTCCTTCCTCTCTCCCTCCCTGCCTCCCTTCCCTGTATCCCTTCTATGTCCACACACACGCGCCTCCTGCCTGCGTCCATTTCACTTAGCTGACTTGTGTTAGAGAGACTTCATGCGGCCAAGGAATTAATGGAGAGCGTGTTTGTGTAGTGTGTGTGTGTGTGTTGCTGGTGGCGGACGAGGGCAGCAAGGAAGAAACAAATGTCTCTTCAGAGTTTAATGGTAATATCAGTTAGGGTGAGATCAGGGTGAGCCTTTACCTTCCCAGCACTGCAATTTAGTTTACAATCGTTAATATATCTGCCTGTACGTTAGAAGTTGTGTCGTGAATGTGTGGTCCTGTAAACATTAACTTGTGTCCCATTATTAGCAGAACCTAAAGGGGACAACACGAACGGCCGATATCCACTCAGCAGCTCTATAAAGTTTAATCATGTAACTCTCGTAGCTTATACCCACACCGCAGCGAGGTGATGAGTAATATAGGCATTATTCTCCCTCTTTCCTGTGTGTGGATGAAACAGCTGCTGGCCATCACTGTAAGGTACGCTGGCAGCAAGTTATAACCTCGTATCATAAAAGAACGTCACTGGTGGGGGAAGATGGGCAGACGTTCATCTTGCGCCTTGTTGTTGTGGGTGGCGGGA
The DNA here is from genome assembly GCF_018991925.1 of Homarus americanus. Classification (NCBI taxonomy): domain Eukaryota; kingdom Metazoa; phylum Arthropoda; class Malacostraca; order Decapoda; family Nephropidae; genus Homarus; species Homarus americanus. Next base: position 19,156,142 of record NW_024737042.1, read on the forward strand.
GTGACATAATCCCAGACACGGAGTGTCTCTTCTGCTCTGCTGGTGTGTGAGAAAGCGACCCCGCTCTCTGACTCGGAGTATTTCACAGTCATGACACTCATAAAACAAGTCAATTCATTATTATTCAGTGTTGACGTTCTCTCTTACCTCTAGTGTGTCTCTCTGAAGTTCTTGTTTGGGTGATGATAACACTTGCGGAAACTTATGGTCCTTGTATAAAAATAATTAAAAAAATTTATCAGTAACTACCTACTCGTCTGAAATATTACAAATAGAAAAATATATGTAAAATATGAGCGGTGAAAAGAAAGCCAAGTGAACAATATGCTGTCAGCGATGACCTCGAGCACTCATGACCGGATATTTTAAGTCTTGTCGTAATTCGAATAAGAAAAATACAGGTGATCTAAAACTGCAAACATGTTTGAAATACTTCACAACGATTTTTTTAATATTTTGCACTCATTTTATTGAGAGAAGAGAAGAAGAAACATACAACATATTCACATTTACAAATAGAAAAGCTCCTCCATCCTCTCTGTGGGATTAATGACAGCCTGGCCTCCTCCACCACCGCTCTTGGCCGTAGTGCTACTTCGCTTTAGAGGCTGAGGCCCCAGCGTGCCCGAGGATGAGTGTCATCATGATGTACTTGGCCAGCAGCCCTCCAGCCACGACGGCAGGAGGGGAACCAGGAGAGGACAGGCATCTCCTTGATATCACATTAGTTTTGTGAGGTACATAAAGCCTGGAAGATGAAATGGGGTGTCTTCATGAGAGGAAGATGTAATGAGATAGAAGTGGGAGTGCTGAACCATCAACAGGTCTTTGTGAAGAGTAACAAATGTACTCCAAGAGGAACACTTTGATGTAAGACTGAAGAAATACACTTCAAGAGAAGAGACATTCAAAAAGAAGGAAATCTTGCTGAAAGAAAATTGCATTGCATATGTTGAAAAGATAGAATATTAGAAAAGAATACATAATTTTTGACAGGAAATCATAGTCAGAAGAAAAGGAATGTTTTATAATACGGGTAAATACGGGTAAAATTCTTGGAGCGGAAGTAATATGTTCAAAGGTATTTTACTGGACAGGACCAAAAAAAAAGAAAACAAAAAAGGAAGAAGAAAAGGAAAACATTTTGAGAAGAATACAAGTCTTAGAGACAGGAGGAGGAGGAGGAGGAGGAGGAGGAGCGTGGGGAAGATACTGGTGGAAGTGATGAAACAGATTGTATTATGAGAGGACAATGCTGGCTGTGAGACTCCTAACAAGATTTGGAGACAGTATCGGACCTTGTTAGGGAGAATAAAATGATTTTTCAAAGAAGAAGAAGAAGATGATGAAGAAAAGGAAGAAGAATGTTTTAATGATGTGAATAAATGAAATGAAGGGAATGAGGGATGGATTATAAAAAAAACTATAAGAAAAGATAAATATAGAGACTCCACAAAAAAGGAATTGAAGTTTTTACAACATTTAACCTATTTTATGCAGTAATAGGCAAAAGAGTAAGGCATTAGAGGAAGCCATGTTTGTATATCTGATGTCATTCCATATAAGATCGTTTGTAACTTGTAAGGTTTTGTTTCCTCTCTGCAGTGACAATGAAAACCAATGTATTTGGTCTGCATCTCATTTGCATAATAGAATGTGGATAATTGAAATTTTTGAAATATAATAGTTGACAACAATGTCAATCGGGAAAAATACAAAATAGAGCAAGTATCCGTTCACTGATAGCATTACAGCATAGAACACATTATTTGTATACAGTTTTACATATAGAGATGCACAGAAAATTAATACGTCTAATAGTCATCTGTGTTATGTCTAGCTGCTAGTTCTTGCTTTTCATCGTCTCTATCTACCATACATCTCTTATTATCCCCATCTCCATCATCATCAACCCTCTTCATTGGCTCCTTCACCAGGCTCTCTCCCTTCCCTCGTAGACTAGAACCAATCCTATTCTTTGTTCTTCGCGTCTTCATCTCCGTCTCACCCTTTGTCTTTCACTCTCAGCCTCGGGAAAGTCTTTGTTGGTCTCTATTCGTGTCCTTTCATCTCGCTCTCTGTATGTAACACCTCCTGAGTTTCCAGATGGAGAATATTTTGTTTCCGTGGTCAACATTACCAGGTGCTCATCACACTCCTCACCAGGTAGTCATCACACTCGTCACCAGGTAGTCATCACACTCATCACCAGGTGATCGATATCACACTCATCACCAGGTGATCATCACACTCATCACCAGGTGATCATTACATTCATCACCAGGTGTTCATCACACTCATCACCTGGTGGTCATCACACTCATCACCAGGTATTCATCACACTCGTCACCAGATGATCATCACACTCATCACCAGGTGGTCATCACACTCATCACCTGGTAGTCATCACAGTCATCAATAGGTGGTCATCACACTCATCACCGGGTGGTCATCATACTCACCACGAGGTAGTCATCACAGTCATAGATAGGTGGCCATCACACTCATCACCAGGTGGTCCTCACACTCATCACCAGGTGGTCCTCACACTCATCACCAGGTATTCATCACACTCATCACCAGGTGGCCATCACACTCATCACCAGGTGGTCATCACACATCATCACCTGGTAGTCATCACAGTCATCAATAGGTGGTCATCACACTCATCACCGGGTGGTCATCATACTCACCACGAGGTAGTCATCACAGTCATAGATAGGTGGCCATCACATTCATCACCAGGTGGTCCTCACACTCATCACCAGGTATTCATCACACTCATCACCAGGTTGTCCTCACACTCATCACCAGGTGGTCCTCACACTCATCACCAGGTGGTCATCACACTCATCACCAGGTGGTCAGCACAGTAGCCAGGAGACACACTACCCAGCCAAACGCCCCACCATAACACTGAGGAGTTCAAACTAATATTGCCGGAAATGTTAAGAAATACATGGCGGGCAGGAGCGGGCTCTACTTACAGCTAATAGCAACAGAAAAGTTTGTAAAATTTTCTTGTCAAAATAATGTAGGAGTGATTTTAACTTTTAATGTGGATCATTTGATATCCCAGACAGGTCCAAACTGAGAAAGTTTTGATAGACATGTGCAATTTACTTAAAACACACACACACTGTATGTTCCTTTACCTTTGTCTAATGAAAGCTTTTGTTAAACCACCAATGTATGTAATAAGTCATTTATGTCTAATGTATATTTTCAGCCTTCGGGCTGCAGATTTTTTCAATAAACCGTTAATTATTATTATTATTATTAATATTTCATATACATATATATATATATATATATATATATATATATATATATATATATATATATATATATATATATATATATATATATATATATATATATATATATATATATATATATATATATATATATGTAACCGGTCGGAATTTACTGGACTTTATTTTCTCACTTGACTTGGGGTTTATTAAAGATTATTAGATGGTAATGGCAGTGGAAGCGCCCCTTAGTGAGAAATCCCGAACCAGCACAAGAGCACTTAAATTTACTAACAAAATGAATTGTCCGTGACCCGTGGAAGGATAGCATCTGTGACTGGGATGAATGAGACACACTGTAAATTTTAGACACTTATATTCCCTCCAACTACAAACACAATCAAATAATGGTGCACCAATATGCGCACCTCTTAACTTGAACTTAAAACACTACTCTGGGGAATAAAAGTTATACATGATATTGAAATTATTAGAAACTCAGGCAACAATAAATTTAAAGTATTAAGAAATGTTGCTTGCACACATGAAACAGGCCTTAAGGGTTTTCACAGAATAATATCCACCACTGCGGAAGTGGTATAAAAATAAGAAATTATTAATTCCACCATGAATAGGCCTAAAGGGCACTCAATATAATTATGTTACACCAACAGATGCAGGCCTTAAGGGTTTTCAACAAAATAATATCAATCACTGAGAAAATGGTATTAAAAAATGAGAAATTAATAACTCTACAATGAATAGGCCCTAAGGGCACTCAACAAAATTATATCAAGCACTGAGAAAATGGTATTAAAAAAATAAGAAATTAATAACTCTACAATGAATAGGCCTTAAGGGCACTCAATATAATTATGTTACACCAACAGACGCACACCTCCTAACCTAACTTAAACACTACTCTGGGGAACAAAGGTTATATCTGAGATTGAAACTATAAAGAAATATTAAATGCACACAGCATACATTAGTAACTGAAAAAATAGTATTAACTACACACAAAAATGTTGTCACTATTATAAAGACGTTACTGAGTCCAGTACCCGTGATCCATGCTTCCTAACCTAACACACACACAGATTCTACCTGCACTCCGTAGTCGTTTAAGGCACAACCAACAGGCACCCGTAGTTTAAGGCCCAAATCAGCCTTTCTCCACCTTGGAAAGTGTACCTCTACACTCCACTGACTCTTAGCCCCAGTGTGCGACCCTGTATCACTCAGCTAGCTTCACTTTACCCCCGGTACATCCATGAAGCGGAAGGGAGTGAGCCAATCAGACCTTGTACAGTTGAGAGAAGCTTTAGCTTCCCGTTAGCAAGAGGGTTTCACTAAGCTGCTTGAGACATGTGGTATTGTGAGCCGAGGTAGAGGAGAGCTGATGACCCCAACGATCGTCCCGTCGTCAGCTGGGCACCCAGACGGCTAGATTCACTCAAGAGATCCTTTGATACCCCGCTAAACAGTGACAGGCCTACACTGATCGGTCCAATGGCGACAATCGCCACCCTCAATCATCAACGGCAGTCTCAAACGGCAGTCAATCTCTCGCAGTCAATTTCTCGCAGTCAAGTGGGTTCTGACGGAAACCCTGAAATGAACTCACTGTTAGCTCTTGTTAACTTTATCACTGCCCTATCTAAACCCTGTCTGAGATCGAATGAGACTTACTTGTTATACTGCAATAGTGCAGCACAGGTGACTAGGCCACGTGACTATTTCTGTGGACGGACGCGCAGGGATGTCCTGTAGTTCCAATCGCTTTCACGTGACTGAGGACCAGCCAGCATCGCGTCTCTCCAAGGCGCTAGCTTAGGCCTAGTGACATATTTTCCGCCTAACTAATAACTCCTTGGGACACCCGTAACATTACTCAGACTGATAAATGATCTATAATAATTCCAAATTCAATAATAGTCCCTTAACTTCATGAATCGCATCATTATTAATTCGGCAAATTACATTCAATATCATATAGGCCTAGTTCCACAACCTCTCACTATGTGCGAGGAGCGCTCTCTTCCCTCAGACGACCTTGAAAGCTCAGTATCGCCAATGGCGCGGCGTTTGAAATTACACTGAAATTTCGGATAATTCAGACAATCAGCTAAAATGGACACCCTTCCCCCCCTATTAATCCGAATTAACGAGGGTCGACTGTATATATATATATATATATATATATATATATATATATATATATATATATATATATATATATATATATATATATATATATATATATATATATATATATATATATATATATATATATATATATATATATATATATTGTGGAGGGCTAAGATGTTAACGTCCTCTGGTTCTTTTAAAGATCACTGTCAGGTGGAACACTTTCGCTTTCACCAAGGATATTGAAGAAGATTATGAATATTTGTAACAAATCTTGTCTATTTACAAGTATTCACACTGGTAATCGGCTTGAAGACAGTACAGAGTAACACAAACATATGTGGTATGGAAGTGCTGGACTGTCGGCCGGAACAACTGTCGGGAGTGTATGTAATGGGCCCCTGTCTCATCAACAGAACATATTATATAAATGGGTCAATACATCTGATATTATATTCAGATTCACCACCCTGTAACTTTCCACTGTCTATGAGTAAGACATGAGTTGTACACGTGAGAGGGCAACTCTCCCAGGAGTGAGAGACCCATCGTCAGCATATCTGTAAGCCCGCACAGCGAGGCCCTTACTCCTTAGTCGCTCACAGAAAGTTATATCGTAAGGACGTGACCTAACGTTTATAATACATAAACGCCGTCCCTTTCTCATTCACTCCTATACAGTGGAACTTACGGTCGATCTACACTCAGGAATTATATATACAATCCTTTTATAATAAAACAAGGAACTACCGTTTGGGTTTCTTTACTAAAATCCAAATAATAAATATATGTGAACGGCCTGGTTAATTGCACAAGTAGCCGATTCATATAGGTGGCAAGTGGTGTGTACGGGTTCTTAAACTGGTAGTTGTATCAAACAGTCAGTGTTTTTGTGAAAAACAGAAAACATACAAGTGAAGCGTTACATAATCTGAGTGTTTAAAACTATATCCCGTATCGAGACGATATTTAGTGAGTGCTCCTTATCTCTGTCACATACAAAAACGTGCAGAATTCGTAATATACATATATCACAGCCTGTTGGTGAATATCCAGTTTGTGCCAGTTGAAGTAGGCCCCACTCAGCATTTTCTAGTTACAGTGTTGCAGTGTTGAAGAAAGGTTACATAACATGGACTAACAATTGATATTTCACAAGCAGCTGAACAGTTTTGTTGTGTCGCCAGCGTTAATTACGAAGTTCCGCTGTCATCATACAGATCTCCATATATACGTAGACTGTGAAGACTTGGCACATGGCAGTCTCGGTAGCGACCTAGCAACGAACAGAGTGATAACCAATCATCAGCAGTTTCTGATCGACTGTGGAGAACCTCCCCTAGTTTGAAGTGGACTCGTCTCTCTCCAAGGTAGAAGCGTCTCTTCGTTGCCAAGGAAACCAGGAGCAGCCGGAGCATCACCAGGAAGAGGCCCCGCCCACCCTCCACACAACACTCGACTCGGAACTCGGCTTGAAGGATCACGTTTTCTATACAGACGTAACACCCTGTATAAATAGGTATTTAAATTACATAATTATACACACATGAAAACGTTCGAGAGATATCTTCACACGGATAGGTTCGTCGGATAGGATTATTTCAATGATAAAGTGTCGAATGTAAAATTAATGTATTGAAATTCTATAATATACAGTGGTTTATAAGTGTCTGTTCCATTATTGATAGTTTAATTATTAACTACAATTCATATTCATTTATCATGTAAATGAGAGGCAAGTAATCTGCTTTTATTGTTAAGTATTCATTGACCCACGAGAGACTAATAGATAATTTTCTAAGTTTCCCATGTCTAATGTTGATGACATTGAACGCCTAGTGCAACTGTTTGCTTATAACCAACTCGTCGATGATCAAGCATAGACTGACATTGATTTTGAGTCAGGAACACAGTTAAACGATTCGGTAGGAAGTAGTGAGAAAGTTATTGAGGAATCATTTGACGACTTAAACCGTCGTACCCTACAATCTGGTAATAAATATAGTACTTCACCTAAGTATACAAAAACAGTTACCCCTGTTACAGGTGATAGTGTGTCTGTTGCTAAATCAGTAACAACCTTATTAACCCAGCCTTCTGTTAGGAGTAAGAATACTAACTTGCTTAATACTAACACTACAATGGCTTCTTCTAACCCTCACGCCAGTACTACTACCGCACCTAAACCTGATAATAATATTAATATCATGCAGCGTGGCGACTATGATCGAAATTTCACGGGTCAAGATGATGATAGGGTCGCACATGTGCCTCAGATGGCGCACACGACTCCCTCCCAGACTCCTTATGCGACACACTTAGCTCCGATTGCACCTCCCCGCCTGACATATAAACAAAAAACATCTTTATGATGCGCACATTGTAATAAACGTGGCCACGTAATGGAAGATTGTTTTCAGCTCCGAGGTAATAGTGCAAATTTTAAGGCCACACCCTGTGCAAAGCCATTCTCAAGGTCATACAGTGAGGCAGCCAGACCAGCACCTCCTCTTAACCAGAAAGCGCGCAAATGGTGCGCCCTTCACAAATTGACATCTCATAGTTCACATGAGTGCGATGTGCTAATAAAGGCTAGGGGTGTGGACCTTAGTGAAACAGAGGTGTCGTATCGGCGCAAGCAGAAACGTCCCCAGGACAAGTCGTCGGGGGAAGACCAGCGCACACCACAACAAGGAGAGGGATAGATAGGGTAATTCCCTCCACTCCTCACAGCACTTCTATAGCGGCGTCGTTGGTAGCGGCGCTTAGCAAAGTGGAAGTGTTGTCAGTGCCGGTGAGAGTGGATAATACCAGATTGGCTCTTGATATAGACACAGGTGCTTGCGCTAATGTATTGGCCTAGACATCATATCACGAGTTACAAAGTAAATTCCCTCACCGCAACTTCAAATGGAGGCCTAGTAACGCTGAGCTCGAAGGAGTTTCAGGTACTCAGCTGAGCATCAAAGGAATGGTGACGTTACCGCTCAGATTCTCAAGACGTGGTACGCTCTTCTACGCGGACTTGCATATAGTCGAGCAGTTTAATTTGCCAGCCGACGGGTTACTTGGTCTACCAACTCTTCGAAAGAACATGATAGATGTTCTTCCACGTAATAATAGTGTTACGTTTAAAGGTGTTTCCTACACAGCAATGAGTCATTCTGAACCTATGCTCACAGCTAGGACGAAAGTGTTGTCTACCAATCCTATTAAGAGGAAGGCGGAGCGTGCGTCAGAGATACCTCTTGACCTCAACCACACACTTTCCCAGCGTGATTACAGCAGCAAGAGTTGGACGATCGTACCAGCAGTGTTGAAGAGTACTCTCCATTACCAAAATGAGGAACTCACCAAAGCAACTGTCGAACTACCCAACGTGTACACGGGCACAGATGTTGTGTGTCTCCCGGAAACATGCAAGGTAAAAGGGCTGTCATGTGAATCTACCCTGAGCACTATACGCTCTGGTGGTTTGACCGACGTACTGATTCTAAATCGAACAGGCGTTCAGCGAATCTTAAAGAAAAGATGTTATTTGTGTGATTTTCTAGTATATCACAACAATGTCGAAGTACAGCCTACTAAATTCCTAATTCGAGGTATTGTTGCGAAATGCCAACAGACTCGACTGGCCAGGATAGATCAAATAGCACCACATGTTAAGGTGATCGATCATCCCCAGGGCAAGACACGCCTTTTAGAGCTGCTTGCCGACTATAGAAATATAGTAGCCTTGCCAGGGGAAACGCTAGGTCAGACAGATTTAACATCCCATCATATAGCCTTAAAGGAGGGAACCAACCCTATTTAAGTACCAGCTTATAGACTACCTCATAGCCAGCGCGCTGTAGTACAAGATATGGTACAGGGTGTATGTATATTATGTATGCTGGATTATATATTATGTATGTATATTATGTATGTGCTCCATTTTTGTATTATTTATTCAGCCTAGCTAGCAGCGTGTGGCAATGTAATTACCATATCCCACATGCTTAATTAATGTGCCTGGCGGCGTATGGAAGCTGCTAATGTCTCACTTGCCATACGTCGTCTATAGCGTAGTTGACAAGCAGCCAAGCTGAGGAGCGGTACTTCCCTTTGTGTACATATCTCTGATCCAGTAAATCGAACCTACAAAACTATACAGGTGTTTGTGTTCGCTCCTGTATATTGAACTTATTACCCAGAACATAACATGGCGCAGTGCGTACTTTTACTGGATAATTACGAGTGATAGTGCAAAGTTTGTGGAAAGCCGGCTTATGGACTCCTTCCCTGCGTCAACCTACCGCCGCCCGCCACCCGTCCTCGAAGAATTTAGCAACTTTGAGCAGTGTCAGTGACAGTGATTTTCTGTGAAGTGTTTAGTGCATTGTGTGTTTCGTGCCATACATGTGTGACCTTGTTATAAAGGATTCCCAAGGTACACGGCATGTTCTGGGCATTTGTAAGGAGTAACGTTTTTCACATCCTCCTCTCATCATTCCTTGAGGGTAACTGATGCTCCTAGTCGTCTCCACCCCCCCTCACAGCTCGAGGCCCCTCATGGCGAGACGCTCTAGCCCGCCCGGCACACACACACTCACTGACATCGGCGGCTTCCTTATATATATTTTATATATATAATCTACTTATCTGTGTATTTAATTAATTTTTTGTCTGAGATCTTGTTGATACGACGGGCTGACCGGTCAACACTGATTTAAGACACAGTACACAGATGAAGTAGTTATGTCTCATGCCTTACGTAGCCGTGGACCCAGCGTCTGGATGAGTCAGGCGGATGATAGCCCCGCAGAGATGGATGACATGGCTGACCACGACGCTCCAGCTCCCACAACATCGCGCAGCCCTTCACCTCGATATTCAGCGTTGTCTCCAGAGATAATTGCTTTAATGAAGTTTATGAGAGATGAAAGGCGCGAGGATGAAGCTAACAGACGTGTGGCGGATGAACACAGAAGGCAAGCAGAGGCAGAGAGAGACCACCAACGGAGATTGGAAGACAGTGCACGGTTTGAAGCCTTGATATCTCGCCTCACTGTTAACCAAGCCCCTGGCTCTAACACTGCCTCGGTACTGACTGGTTCAGATACCTCATCAATGCTTCCTTCACGCCCCCCAGCCCCACCTAAAGCAGCAGCTCAAACACCGCCCATCTTGAAGCCTGATGTGAATTTCCAGACTTTTCGTGAATGGCGGCGACGGTGGACTGATTATTCTACAATGGTGGATCTCCAGAGTTTGTCACAGCCTAAACAACTCATCCAGCTGCGTATGTGCCTGTCCTTGGAAATTCAGCGTGTCTTAGAACATACGTTGCAGGTACCTCCGACCTCTTCGCTGTCTGTAGAGGAGGTACTGGACATTCTACAACGGCACATCAAAGGACAGCAGAATGAAGCTCTGCGCAGGAGGGAATTGTTTAGCTGCAGACAGATGGAGGGTGAGACTTTTGACGCCTTTTATGTACGTCTTAAGAGAGCCTCGGAAGAGGTAGATATATGTCTAGGCCACCACCAGCAGTGCGAGGAGACCCAGCTGAAGCAGGTGATCCTGATGGGTGTTAAGGACGAGGAACTTGTCCAACGCCTCACCTCCCTCGACTCTTCCTCTTCTCTCAAGGATGTGTTGACGATATGTCGCTCCTATGAGGCTGCCAGGTGTGCCACCTCTGCCATCCGAGCTCCCCCTACAGCTGTACGCGCTGTGTCCCGGTACAAGAAGGACAAGAAGTCTGCTCCTACGCCTTCGCCCACCACGTCCACGCCCGGTTCATTTTGTAACAACTGTGGTAAGCAGCACGGAACACAGGCGTGTCCAGCTGCTGAGTCTACATGCAACAGTTGTGACCGTAAGGGCCACTGGTCACTCACAGTACGGTGCCCAGCCAAACGCGTCCAGTGCAATGTGTGCGGTCGTCTGGGCCACTATGACAAGTGTTGCCCTACCCACAAACCCAAGGGACAGCGTCGGCGGAAGCTTCAGCGCCCTTCCACCAGTGAGGGCCGCCCACAGTCGCCAAATCAGAGGCACGACGACCCTGGACAAAGCCCGACCCATATTAGGAGGGTGTACTCCTCGCATCCCAGGACCAAAGTTCCCCAGTACATCAGTGTCATCGTGACCTATGGCAGTGTGTCATCCCGTCTTCAGATGTTGCCTGACACCGGCGCTGATGCTACAGTCATCGGTCCCCAGCATTTGCAATGCTTGGGGCTCTCTCCAAGCGATCTAGGACCGCCTCCCAAGGACCTCTGCGTCAAGGCAGATGGTTCACAGATGACCCCGGCCCTGGGTTCACTCCAAGCACAAGTCACCTTTGGCAACAGGTCGTGTCAAGCCTGGATTGATGTGCATAACGGTGTCCCGACTCCTTTGCTGTCCTACAGACATTGTCAAGAGTTGGCCATCATCTCCCAGGACTTCCCCAAACCTATTCTTGAGGTAAAACACGCCAACAGGGTGCAAAAAGGGAGCAGCAACGACCCTGCTGCCGCCCTACCCCTGCCTCTTGCCAGTGACACCTCTCCTTCGGATGCTCGGAAGTACTTCCTGAAGGAATTCAGCGACGTTCTGGTGACCAAGTCCGCTCTGGAATCCAAGCCTCTCAAGAAGATGGCAGGTCCCCCCATGAGGATCCACCTGAGGGACGACGCGAAGCCCTTCGCTATTTACACCCCTCGACTGGTTCCCCTGGCCTTCCGCGAGGCGGTCAAAAACGAGCTGGACTCCATGGTCGCCCAAGAAATTGTTGCACCAACCGGTGATGACCCGTCTCCATGGTGTCACCCTATGGTTGTCGTCGCAAAACCTAAAGGTGGTGTTCGGATCACCACTGACCTCTCCAAGCTCAACAGCCAGGTGTCTCGTCCTGCGCACCCTTCTCCCACGCCCTTTGCAGCTATACGCAGTGTGAACCCGAAGGCGCGCTTCTTCACGACGATGGACGCCCTGTGTGGATACTGGCAGATAGAGCTTGCCGAAGAAGACCGACCACTCATAACTTTCATCACCCCGCATGGACGTTACAGTTATTACCGTGGCCCCATGGGATTCGCCGCTACAGGAGACGCTTTCTGTCTTCGAGGTGATATGGCTCTACAAGGTCTGGCAAACTGCGTGAAAGTGGTCGACGACATACTCGTGTACGATGAGGATTATATGGATCACCTCTGCCATATCTACGAGGTACTCAACAGGTGCCGGAAGCATGGCATTACCCTAAATGCCGACAAGTTTGTTCTGGCCAGCTCTTCAGTTGACTTTTGTGGGTACACCCTCTCAGGGAATGGTATCGCAGCTGACCCGGAAAAGGTCCGCGCCATCACGGATTTTCCCACCCCTGCTAACCTCACCGACTTGAGGTCCTTCATCGGTCTCGTCAACCAGTTAGCAGAGTTTTCGTCGGACATCTCCGCAGCTGCCCAACCACTTCGCCCCCTGATGAGCCCCAAGAGGACATTCCTGTGGACCCCCGACCACGACAAGGCCTTCCAGCAAGTGAAACAGGCCCTGTCTCGTCCACCTGTCCTCGCCACGTTTGACCCAGCCTTGCCGACAGTTCTGCAGACAGATGCCTCACGCTTGTATGGCGTGGGATACGCCCTACTGCAGGATCATGGTGGAGGGCAGTTCCGGCTCGTCCAGTGTGGCTCGCGTTTCCTCTCTGACACTGAGACGCGCTACGCCACTATTGAGTTGGAGCTGTTGGCTGTGGTTTGGGCGATGTCCAAGTGCAGGTTTTACCTCATAGGCCTGCAACACTTTCACCTAGTGACCAACCATCGCCCGCTTGTGCCGATCCTCAACCACTACACGCTAGACGCCGTTGAGAACCCTCGCCTCCAGCGTCTGAAAGAGAAGCTCTCTGCGTACATCTTCACAGCAGTGTGGCGTGCTGGTAAGGAGCTCTGCATCCCTGATGCCTTATCCCGCTCTCCTGTCAGCCGCCCTACTCCAGAAGACCATGTGCTCGACGCCGACCTCGCTCTTTCCGTCAGGACTGTGGTCACTCTCCATGCCGTCCAATCCCTTCGTTCGGACCTGTCACCAGATGACGACAAGGCAATGGAGGACCTTCGAACAGCGGCCCGAGATGACCCTTCCTACGTCCGACTTGTCGAGTGTGTGAGGAATGGATTTCCTAGCAACCGCTACGATCTTCACAACACCCTGCTCCCGTATTGGAAACTCCGCGATGAACTCTACTGCGACGGAGACCTTGTTCTGTACGGAGCACGTGTAGTTGTCCCTGCTGCATCACGTCCCCACGCCTTGGCTCGCCTTCACGACAGTCACCGTGGAGCTGAGGCCACCAAACGACGTGCACGACAGACTGTGTTCTGGCCCGGCATCAACTCCGACATCTCCAATGTTGTCCGTGCGTGTGAGCCCTGCCAAGTATTACAACCCAGCCAGCAGCAGGAACCCTTCATGAGTGACGACAACCCCACCCGCCCCTTTGAGTCTGTGTCGGCCGACTTTTTCTGTGTGTCAGGAAAGTCCTTCCTTGTTATCGTCGACCGTCTCTCTGGTTGGCCGGTTGTCATCAAGTGCGGTAATGACACGACGTCTGCCGCCACCATCAGCAAGTTCCGCCACTACTTCCGTGACGTGGGCGTTCCTGTACGCCTGCGAACCGACGGAGGGCCTCAGTTCACAAGCCGGGACTTTGCTGTGTTCCTTGACCGATGGGGAGTCCGGCATGTGTTGTCATCGCCCCATTACCCGCAGTCCAACGGCCACGCTGAGGCTGCTGTCAAATCCCTGAAGCACCTCATCCTTAAGGTGGCCCCTTCTGGGAACATTGACTGCGAGGCCTTCGACCGGGGTCTTCTTGAACTCCGCAACACACCTAACTACACCGGACGCTCCCCTGCCCAGGTTTTGTATGGACGCCCCCTTCGTTCTTGTGTCCCTGCTCACCCTCAATCCTTCTCCAAGGAGTGGCAGGCCAAGACAGAGGATTGTGATCGCCGAGCCGCCGAACGTGTTCAGGACGTCGTCGCCCGCTACAACGACCACGCCCGTTCTCTCCCCAGGTTGAGTGTCGGCACCCAAGTCCGTGTTCAGGACCCGACCTCCCTACGTTGGGACAAAGTAGGCGTAGTCATGGGTCTCGGTAGGTCACGGGACTACCAGGTGCGGTTACCCAGTGGTCGTGTGTGGTGGAGGAACCGCCGTTTTCTCCGCCCCGTAACAATGCCTTCTGCTGGCCCCGCCACCAGTGTTGAGTCCCATACCCTTCCCAGTGATGAAGTCCCTCGACGCTCAGAACGGATCCAAAAGAAAAGGTCCCATATCCCACATGCTTAATTAATGTGCTTGGCGACGTATGGAAGCTGCTAATGTCTCACTTGCCATACGTCGTCTATAGCGTAGTTGACAAGCAGCCAAGCTGAGGAGCGGTACTTCCCTTTGTGTACATATCTCTGATCCAGTAAATCGAACCTACAAAACTATACAGGTGTTTGTGTTCGCTCCTGTATATTGAACTTATTACCCAGAACATAACACAGGGTATGTTAGATGAGAATGTTATTAGACACTCAAAATCCCCCTTTAATAGCCCATTATTCCTCGTCCCGAAAAAGGATGGTGGATGGCGCCCTGTTATAGATTTCAGGCGCATCAATGATCAAACGATCCGTGATAGGTACCCTATTTCTATCTTGAGCGACATATTGCAATCCTTAGGCAAGGATAATGCGGTATTTAGCAACTTAGATTTGCTTAGTGGGTATTGGCAAATACCACTCGATGAGAAATCACGAGAAATCACGGCATTTAGCACGCCTCTAGGCCACTTTGAGTTTCTACGAATGCCATTTGGTCTCAGAAATGCCCCACTAACATTTCAAAGAATGATCAACACCCTGTTTGCCGGATTGATTGGTACCACAGTATGCGCTTATTTGGATGATCTTATAGTAGTCAGTAAGGACGTCGATTCCCATCTGATTAAACTGCGTGAAGTGTTGGACAAACTTTCCACAGCAGGCCTCAAAATAAAACTCTCGAAGTGTGAGTTTTTAAAATCCAGAATCCATTTCCTTGGTCATGTAGTTGACGGTGAGGGCATACATACAGTTAATGATAAAGTCAAAGCTGTATCTCAGTTCCCGCTTCCTACCTCAAATGATCATGTGCGTAGCTTTCTTGGCTTATCTGGATATTATCGTTCCTTTATCAAGAACTATGCAACATTAGCATCGCCCCTAACAAGGTTGCTCAAAAAAGATGCAATGTTTATATGGGACGCTGAACACGAAGATAGTTTTACGGCATTGAAGACAGCGCTTACCAATGCCCCGGTTCTAGCATTCCCAGACTACACTCAACCTTTCACTCTCTGTACTGACGCTTCCGGAATTGGAGTCGGAGCAGTGCTCATGCAAGAGGATACGCGTAGGAAGTTTAGATTGATAGCATTTGCAAGTCGCAAACTAATTGATGTTGAAACACGTTATTCGGTGACGCATTTAGAAACGTTAGCCGTTGTGTGGGCACTTAAGAAGTTCAAAGACATTATCTTTGGCTACAAGATAACTGTTTTTACTGATCATGCGGGAGTCATCGAACTGTTCCATGGCAGAAACTTATCAGGCAGATTAGCACGCTGGTATCTGACAATTCAAGAGTTTGACCCCGAATTTAGGTATTTACCTGGGAGGGCGAATGTTGTCGCCGACGCTCTGTCAAGAAATAGAGCACCAGTCATGCCTGTATCAACATTCACTCTTTCGCAACTGGAAGATGAGCAATGACGCGACCCATATTGGTCAGCTGTTATTTTTGCTCTCGAATCGGGTGAGGATATTAAACTCCCCAAGTTAATTCGTCCCTTAAGTCAGTTTGAATTGCGACATAACATACTCCACAGGACGAGAAAATCACCTGAGGGTAATGTGTCTCAAATAGTCGTACCTGACACGTTGTGCAAAGCAGTAATGACATTGTTCCATGATGTCCCACAGGCAGGTCACCAAGGTCGTGATAAATGCTTAGCGGATTTACGAAAGAAGTATTTCTGGAACACTATGAAGAAAGACATAGAATTACACATAGCTAATTGTTTGGCGTGTGCTCAACATAAAGGTTTTACAGGATCACCAGACCCGATTCTACAATATCCTACACCAGACCGTCCGTTTGACACAGTCGCTATTGACTTGTTACAACTCCCAATGAGTCATCAGGGATCAGCCTACGTCTTAGTGTGTGTGGATCATTTTTCAAGGTTCGTGGTCTTGGTCCCACTAAAAAGCAAAACGGCCGAAGCAGTAGCCTATGCATTAGTGATGAATCTTATATGTCCATATACTACGCCTAAAGTTCTGCTCTCTGACAATGGCACAAAGTTCAAGAATCAGCTAGTAGCGCATATATGTGCACAATATGGTATTAAACAAACTTTTGTGACAGCTTATCATCCACAGGCTAATGGCCTTGTTGAGAGAACCAATCGTAAAATCCTAGAAATACTGCGTCCAATTGTCAGTGGTTTTCAATACGCATGGGAGGATTGGTTACCGCAGGTTGCAGCGTCTATAAATGGGTCAGTTAATAGCTCTAGGGGCAAAACACCCTACTACATTGTCTATGGTACAGATAAACGTCTACCTTACGACATCCTTACAGATGCGCCATACCCGGTTTATTATACGGATGATTTCGCGGCAAAACAAATTCATGACTTTACAGATATTCATGCCCAAGTACGATCACATCTAGCGGCGTCACGCGCCGAAATGATCATCAAACAACATAAACAAGCTAAACCTGTCGCATTGAACGTTGGGGACGCTGTTATGTTAAGAGAACCTGAAAGGACCTCCAAACTTTCGGCAAAATTTTCTGGTCCATTCCGCATAATCTCAAAAGAAGCAGGCAACAAATTCAAAATTTGGAAGCCTAATGCACAGATTGCAGATGTCGTGCACGCGGATCGTCTGAAGAAGACCCAGATAAATGTATTAACACCAGTTGATGATGATGTGATTGATGCATCCTTACAGATTGTCCAGAAGCAGTGTCCCAAATGACTACTGTATGAAACTTCGTTCTGCGAGTAGACGTTAAATCGTTTGTAATTCCTTACAGAATGGCTTGGATCTTCAGTGTGTTCCTTCTACTCTGTTGTGGCACCGTTGTGTTGACAGACATGTCCACTTCAGTCCTCAAACCAGGTGCACTTGTTGCACCTCTCGGACGCTTTCTCATAGTTGAGGACGTGGTGAACATCAAGTATGAACTACATCCACTACTCCAACTTCCACGTCAGATGGAAAACGTCGACGGCCAACTACAATCAGCATTGGACATCCTTCATGGTCTCAGCACAGCTTCTAAGAATTCGACAATAGTTTCACAAACTATAGACCTTTTACACTTTCGTCTCCAGAACCTTCGCGAGTTTCTCGTCGATGTTGGGAAAAATCTACCTGCGTCTCAAGCGGATCTTGCTAAAGAAGTGCATTCTCAGGCACGACGAAAAAGGGGTCTCATTAATTTTGTGGGTCTCATCCAAAGCGCCTTGTTTGGCACGGCAACGGCCGATGATGTAGCTAAATTGGGGGACCGAATGAACGTTGTCGTTCAGGCTGTATCTCAACAGAATCGTGTTATTTCTCAAACCTTTCACGCGATTACTGCTCTAGAATCAAAGGTTAATGCAATCATGGTGGAGTCTAACCAAGTTTCGAGGAGTGTTACTAGGTTACAGAAAGCAATCCCGACATTAGAATGGCTCCTTTATTTCACAGAATATTTGCATGCTGCTGAAATTTCAGTTCATAAAATTGTAACCTCTAAAAATGAACTAATAGACAGCATTGTAGATGCCGGGATAGGACGTGTGGACGCGAAGCTTGTGCCTGTGCAGACGCTTCTTGAAGCTTTAAAAATAGCCAAGTTGCAGTATCATTTAACTCCTATTTTTAATGACAATGAGGTTCACTATTATTACCCACTGTTGGAGTCAACCCTCATGCACAATGCAATTCTGATCCACATTCCTATGCGAGGGCAACATGAGTTTAATGCATGGCATTTAGAACCCTTCCCCTGGTTTGTGAACGACACACTGTACACCCTGGATAGGCCTAAAGATCTTTTCTTAGTAGATGAAGAGTATTCTTTGTTATCAATAGAGGATTCTGAGGTACTGTCACGGTGTAAGTCGTCTTATCTACACCTACACGTATGTCCAGCCTACATGTTCGCATTTATTCCTGCTGCAGAGGGAATATGTGAATTGGCAGTCATACAACCAAATGTACGCACAGCGCTAGCGCAATGCAGTTATAGGCCAGTTAGTCTAAAGACTATGTTCCACGCTCATCTTCACAATGTGCAGTATTTGTTCTTTCCAAATCTCACTACTGTCATTTTAAAATGCCATGATGGTGTTAAGCAGCTAGTTGTGAAAGGGCATTACAAGGCTCCTGATTACTGTGAAATCACTTGTAGTACATTACGGACCTTGCCTACTCATCAGCATTTTGCTTTACATCTAAAACTCAAGTCTGCTTTAATTCAACTTCCTGTAATGAATTTCACTATTAAGGATATTCAAATAGTATCAGAGAAATTAAAAGTTTTAGCTTTCTTGAACGAGACACATTTTGCTGATTTGAAAAATAACTTGCCATTTTACCTATCACGGGAATTTGCACTACCAAGTCTTACAATTCCCTCTATTTTGTTAATTCTGGCAATTATGTTCCTGTTCTGTTATTACAGGGCAATGTCATTCAAATTCAACATTGTTCATAACATACTAAACCGTACGACACTAAAGTCTAGGTGCCCTGTAGTAGCTAATACCCCTACAGTAGTAGAATCCTCAGCTTAGTGTCTACATATCTGTTTATAACATGGTTAGGGTTGTCTAGGATGTACTGTACTCTGTGAGTTATTTAGGCCTCACGGAGCTCGGCTGGTAGGTGACCGAGCGATGTAATGGGCCCCTGTCTCATCAACAGAACATATTATATAAATGGGTCAATACATCTGATATTATATTCAGATTCACTACCCTGTAACTTTCCACTGTCTATGAGTAAGACATGAGTTGCACACGTGAGAGGGCAACTCTCCCAGGAGGGAGAGACCCATCGTCAGCATATCTGTGAGGCCCTTACTCCTTAGTCGCTCACAGAAAGTTATATCGTAAGGACGTGACCTAACATTTATAATACATAAACGCCGTCCCTTTCTCATTCACTCCTATACAGTGGAACTTACGGTCGATCTACACTCAGGAATTATATATACAATCCTTTTATAATAAAACAAGAAACTACCGTTTGGGTTTCGTTACTAAAACCCAAATAATAAATATATGTGAACGGCCTGGTTAATTGCACAAGTAGCCGATTCATATAGACACTGGATGCCAGCGCAGGGTCTTGTATATACACACGGCACAGGTGGTAAATTGGTGTCTTCTCAACAATTTCACAGAGAATCAAGGAAAAGCACAGAGGCTAGAGCTAACAGTGTCCTAGCTGGTGTGCTGACATACAAGGAAAGGAGTGCAGCAGTTCACACCAACGTGACCATGAATAAAAAGAGGTAGCAGATGACCAACTGGGTCAGAGGAAGGGAGCCAAGTGACCAACCATAAGTTACACCTGATTCAAATACAGAGAACAAACCCAACACTGAATAACTCAGCTCCAACAATCATTGAACGCCGAACCACGTGGTCCCTGTGAATGTAGGGGAATATTTTCCAGGTTTGTGTTGAGTGAAATTCAACAAAGTGTTAAACACCTCAAAGAGGGTAGTATTATACAACTTCTGATTTGTGAGGCTTAAAATTATAAGAAGCGATCAAGTGTTCACTGCGTAGCGTCCTAACGCATATATATATATATATATATATATATATATATATATATATATATATATATATATATATATATATATATATATATATATATATATATATATATATATATATATATATATATATATATATATTGTTACGAGTTGGGGATTTAGAATATAGTTAAAAGTCTACCCAGATCCCAACAGGCAACAACAATAAAAAAACTTAAACAAACAAAGACAATCGGACTATAAAAGGGTAGACAAAGGATGCGAGTTTTTGTTGTGTATAATAAAGTACCATAAATTCCTTAACAAAATATTCAGCTTTCTATAATTTACCCTTAACCAAACTTAACCTAAACATACGCAACATTGGCTTAACAGTATATACATATTTATACAACATACAACAATCTGAAGCAAGTGGAGGTGGGAGGTAACATAAAATACTCAAGTGCGGTGCTGAGGTGTCTGACGAGTAAGGCTGAGTATTGAAGAAGATGGTAGGTAGTCACTGTGCCGTAGGTTTCCAGGATAGGTGATCCTAGTGTGGTCACTTCCCAGAGTGAACTGAACTCTCCTCGATCCGGAGCTGATGAGGAAGACTTGGAGGAGGTGACGCAACAACCAGGATATGGAGAAGGAAACCCCGGGAGTGGTGACTAAGACTAGTCATACTCGGGTTTCGTCCCTAGATGGCGTTGCTCGTGGTGCTGGGTAGGTAGATCATGACAATAGATGGCGTGGTTCGTAACACACCCCCCCTCCAAAGACCTCCTAGCGCGGGCGCGAAGGAGGTGATCACCTGGTGCGTCTGGAGAGTAGCTGCTGCATTTCCACTGGAGCTCGGGATAAGGAGTCCGCAATCAGGTTGTCCACCCCCTTTATGTGCCGGACTTGTAGATTATAGGGCTGGGTGAGGAGAGCCCAGCGGAGGATTCGCTGGTTGGAGGTCTTGTTGGTTTGGATGAACGTGAGCGGGTTATGGTCGGTGAAGACTAGGATTGTTTGTGGGCGAGATTGGAGGTAACATTCAAACTTCTTTATTGCCAACACCAGAGCCAGGGCCTCCTTCTCTATGGTCGAGTAGTTGGTCTGATGTTTTTTCAACTTGGCGGAGTAGTATGCCATAGGGTGAAGGACATCAGTGGTTGGGTCGGGTTGTAGGAGCACAGCCTCCACTCCGACACCGCTAGCGTAGATTTGCAGATGGAAGGGCAAGGTGTAGTCAGGGGGGTGGACTACAGGTTTGGAGGCAAGGAAGGCTTTGAGGCGGTGGAAAGACTGGTCGCACCTCTGGTTCCAAATGTAAGGGACCGCAGAACTGGTAAGGTCTGTGAGGGGTCCGGTCACGCTGGAGAAGTTACTGCAGAACCGACGGTAGTAGCCGCACATCCCCAGGAAGCGCATGAGTTCCTTCCTCGTCCTTGGAGTGGGGAAGGACAAGATGGCTTTAACGTTTGCGTCCTTGGGTCTCACCATACCATGCCCAACGATATGTCCCAGGTTAAGTCACTGAGGCCCGGCCAAAAGCAGATTTAGCCAGGTTTATGGTGAATCCAGTCTCTTGCAGTCGTGCGAACAGTATCTCCAAACGCACCAGATGTTCGTCCCAGCCGTCCGACACCACCACCAGGTCATCCAGGTAGGCGAACGCCCCATCTAGGTCCTGAATCAGGTAATTGATTGCCCTCTGGAATGTGGCCGGAGCATTAGAAAAGCCAAACGCCATAACCAAATATTGAAAAAGACCAAATGGAGTTATAAATGCTGAGACTATTTTTGCCCTATCCGTGAGTCCCACTTGATAATATCCTTTCAATAAGTCCACCGTAGTTATAAATTTTGCACAGCCTATGCTGTCTATTATATCTTCAATCAAAGGTAAAGGGTAGGAGTCCGAGACAGTGACCTGGTTCACTTTACGATAATCGGTACAGAAACGAAAACTGCTGTCGGGTTTTGTTATGAGAAGGCAAGGTGAAGCCCAGGGGGTGGTACTAGGCTCAGCTAAGTTATGTTTTAACAAAAAATCTACCTCCTTTTTCATAATCTCTCTTTTTTGTGGATTTAGCCGATATGCTGATTGCCTAATGGGTTGTACATCATCTGAGATTAGCTTAATATCATGTTTAAGTATATTGCAAAACCCTGGGAGGTCTGACGTGACTTTAGGAAATGTTGATAATAACTTAGTGAGATCTTTTGCTTGAGATGGATTCAGAACAGAAAAATACTCATCCAAGTTGTTGAGTATGTGACTGTTAGCAGGGTTTTCTTTTGGTAGAGGGAAGTCTAAATTCTCCAATAGGTCCATGTCATCTGTCTCCGGCTCCGGCCCTGACAAAGCCTTATGCAATACAGGTAGGCTTATAGCCTCTGGGATGTCTTCCTCTGACTGCCTGGAATGGTAAAGTTTCATGAGATTAATGTGAACAAGTTGTGAATCTTTTCTGCGATCAGGAGTATGGACTATATATTTGAGAGGAGATAGTTTATTAGCAACTATATAGGGACCAGTAAACTTACTTTAAAGGGGAGAGCCTAGCATTGATTTGAAAGTTTGATGGAACCGTTCCAAGCTACCTTGGGATTGTGGGTGGTAAGCCGAAGATGTACAATGGTCCACACTGAGGTCTTTCATCACCTGTTTGAAAAGATTGCTTCTAAAATTGGTGCCCTGATCGGATTGGATCTCTTTAGGAATGCCCACTGAAGTGAAAAGGTGCAAAAGAGGTTTGATTAAATTTTTTGAAGTGATGCTTTTAAGGCGAAAAGCCTCAGGATAACGTGTACTGGTATCCATAACTGTGAGCAGGAATTGATTTCCCTTCTTAGTCTTTGGTAATGGGCCCACACAATCCACAACAATCCTTTCAAATGGTGTAGAAAATACTGGGATGGGCTTAATGGGAGCGTCTGGTATATTTTCATTTGGTTTTCCTACCATTTGACAAATATGACAAGATTTTAGGTACTTTGACACATCCTTCCTAAGTCCAGGCCAGTAATAGTGTTGGAGGAGCTTTTTATATGTTTTCAGGATTCCCAAATGTCCTGAAATACCATCATGGGCAAGGGCAATTAATGCTGGTCTGACTGAGGAGGGAATTACCACTTGATGTATTTCAGATTACGTGTCTAGATGGGTAAGCTCAGGGGGTCTATAGGCCCTTATCAAAACCCCTTCCTGATAATAAAAACAAGGAAGGGTGTTAAAATCTTTACCCTCAACTGCCGCATGATGAAGTTTATTCAAAGATGGATCAGATTGTTGGGCTTTAATGAGCTCATCCTTACTAATGGTCTTATTGTACAGATCTTCTGTGGGTAGGAAGATATTGGAGGTGGTTTTAGATGAAGAGGGCCCATTTCGCACACTCTGTGACCGGGTGACAGCACAAGATGGGAAAAGGTGAGGAATAGTTTCTTCAAGGTCAGTGGTGGAGTTGACAGGTAAGGGAGAGTCGACTGTCTTTATGTTGGGAACCACTAGATCTCCTACCAAGTCATTACCCAATAATAAATGAATGCCGCTCACAGGCATTGGATCTTTCCTAATGGCTATTTGCACTTCCCCAGTAATCAAGGGACATTGGAGGTGCACTTTAGCTAAGGGATAGGAAGAATGGGATGAGAGATCTGAAATTAGAACACTCATTAGTAAATGCGGTAGATATATCAGGAATGACGTTAAACAGGAGGATAGATTGTGCTGCGCCCGTATCACGTAGTATACGAATAGGGAAAGAACGAGACCCCTCTATGATTGAAATTTTTCCCTCATAGGTGAATGAAGAGAAGAGATCCTGATGGGGCCTTTCCACATTGGTGGTTGCTATTGGTTTGAATTTGGGATCCAGGGAACTAATTTTAGAAGTTCGATACTTTGGGTGTTTACAAGACTGGATCGTATAGCCTGGTTTTTTACAGTAAGAACAATAAAATTTGGTTGCATCAGGGGGGGGTAGGTGTGGGACCTTTCGACCTATCACTCACGTCCCCAAGGTTATCATCAGAGGAGGACCTAACATGCCGGAAAGTACCAAGTTCTCTACTGCCCAGTGACTCCACCAGCAAGGCATACGCACAGGCCAGCTCAGCCGCACGCCCTAAATTAACCTCTCCACGCTCCTCCGCATGCTTCAAGATGTGAAATGGTATCTTGCTCTTCCACTCCTCCAGGACTACCAAGTTTAACAAATCCTGAAATGTGGAGGTCTCTGTAGCCTCTAACCACTTCTTGAAAAACCTAAGCTTCTCTTGAGCAAACTCAACAAAGGAGTGTGAAAAAGTTTTGGTTAGTTTACGAAACTTCTGCCGGTATCTATCTGGCGTGATAGCATAAGAGGTGAGGATATTCATTTTTACGTTATCATAGTCATCAGTCTGGTCTAAACAGTTATAAACTCTACGAGCCTTACCACATAATTTAGGAACTAACACCGACACCCACTGGTCCTTAGGCCACTCATTCTTCCCGGCTATTTTCTCAAAAGTCCTAAATGACCCGTCCATATCGGATTCATCAAACTCGGGAACAAGGGAAGAAGCATTAGCAGGGTTAAAAGCAGCTAGTCTCTCTTTTAATGCCACTTCTTTTGATTTAAACTCCGATGTTAAGGTGACTTCTGTCTCTTTCACCTGTAGTTCTTTCAGTCTAACCTCCTGCTCCAACTTGGCCTGTTCCAACTTTTCCTCATGCTCCAACTTGGCCTGTTCCAACTTTCCTTCATGCTCCAACTTGGCCTGTTCCAACTTTTCCTCCTGCTCCAACTTGGCCTGTTCCAACTCGAGTTCTTTCATTTGATTTGGAACTCGAACCTAGCTCGTTCTAGTTCTAAGGCGTCTACTCTTTGTGTTTTTTCTTGAGGGCTAGCCAGACCTGAGGCAACTTCTGAGTGAGGAGGGGTGGTGGATAGTGGTTGAAGTATCTTGGACATGGGCGTTAATTGGTCAACAGCGGATTCTTCTAAAACTTCTTGTTGAACCAACATTTCAATTACCCGATTTTTTAACATTTCCTTAGTCAGTTGCTGTGAATATGGGATATTGTAATAGGTGGCTATACTTTTCCATTCTTTCTTCAGGATGTTAACACGTAATTTAGCTACGGAAGGATTTTCAATAAAATCCTGGAGATCAAAACCTGAGGTGGCCATTGTTAAGAAAAACTAGATAAATTAATTAATGGCCAAAAAGATAAGATAAGTGGATTACCCTAGAAAATATCACGGCAGTGGATAACCAGAAAGTCCCGGAAACTACCGAAGTTATACCTAGGGAAATTACACTTATGAATATTGTTCTTCTAATAAGATCCTTAAATAAGGATAAGAGACTTCTTAAGATACTTGAAACAGGAAGGGCATATTACGGCATTAATATAAAGATCCGGATAAACAACCCTTGAGTTACTTTATTAATGACCCCGAATGAGATAATGAGAAGTACAATAATAGAGGCTTTATAATTATGGGGTCCTGGTAGAGGGGGGCGTCCCAAGATATCACTTCACCCTAAACTAGTGACTATGGAACAGCCTAATCTGGAGCGAGGGTACGGCATTAAACAGATCCAGATTCTTCCCTACACTCGATAAGACTTACTACACGACTGCCTACGTGTAATAACAGGTAAGCCTTATGACACTCGGAACCTAATATCCTACGTCTGTCACTCTTACTGTACGATAATACCAATATATGCACAAGCATATGAAGGGAACTTTAAACCACTGTAAAGCAATTGTGAACAGAAGTGACTGGGAGGAATAATTAACAAGGAGTAACAAGGGGGGAAGAAATATGGCACTTAAGGTTGTGTCCTGTCACGGTCGCCATTTGTTACGAGTTGGGGATTTAGAATATTGTTAAAAGTCTACCCAGATCCCAACAGGCAACAACAACAAAAAAACTTAAACAAACAAAGACAATCCGACTATAAAAGGGTAGACAAAGGATGCGCGTTTTTGTTGTGTATAATAAAGTACCATAAATTCCTTAACAAAATATTCAGCTTTCTATAATTTACCCTTAACCATACTTAACCTAAACATAAGCAACATTGGCTTAACAGTATATACATATTTATACAACATACAACAATCTGAAGCAAGTGGAGGTGGGAGGTAACATAAAATACTCAAGTGCGGTGCTGAGGTGTCTGACGAGTAAGGCTGAGTATTGAAGAAGATGGTAGGTAGTCACTGTGCCGTAGGTTTCCAGGATAGGTGATCCTAGTGTGGTCACTTCCCAGAGTGAACTGAACTCTCCTCGAACTGGAGCTGATGAGGAAGACTTGGAGGAGGTGACACAACAACCAGGATATGGAGAAGGGAAACCCCGGAGTGGTAACTAAGACTAGTCATACTCGGGTTTCGTCCCTAGATGGCGTTGCTCGTGGTGCTGGGTAGGTAGATCATATCAATAGATGGCGTGGTTCGTAACAATATATATATATATATATATATATATATATATATATATATATATATATATATATATATATATATATATATATATATATATATATATATATATATATATATATATATATATCGTTTCGTGGTGATCACTTGAACATTTCGGGCAGTCGTCCAGACGACGGATTTTAGGAGCTGTTAAAAAGTCAAAGATTATATATAATGGTTCTAACTCACATATAATGTAAAAATAACCTGAAACTTGCCCTGTAATCGTTGAGATAGAGTTATCTAGGGGTGATGATCATCACCTTTTATTATCCATTCTGTTGACTTACATAAGTGTTATTCTTATGCAAGAATATTTCGAGTTTAATGTCTTTTTATACGACTTTGGTATGACTGTGATTATGGATAATTACTCACATTACTGTACTTGTTTTTATATTACAAAATGTGTGACCACGCTTACTACAGATTTATCAGGCTAGCTAAGGACCTTCGTCTAATCACTCGTAACTTGCGGGAAATTTCAAAACGCAAACCGCTGTAGTAATCATTCATAAAGGGTTAAATTAAGGTTACATAATTCTTCAAGGAATTAAATATTTCTATGTTCTCTCATTAGTAAAAGGCATTTGTTTTAATAATTTTGATCATCAAATTTTTAATATGTGTTTTCAATACTTCCTCTAGAACAAAATCGTTCTATAAACACCAGCTGACGTAGGCTTCTTTCACGTCACTCACACTCACATCCTCTCAAAAACAGAACCAAACGGTGTACAGCATATGTCAACATATATTTGCTGAAAAGTTCACCACCTTTACGCATCTTTATTATAAATCATGATGACTTAAGCCATAAGGTATATCTTTATCACCTCTCACGCCGTTATATTACAGAATATATTAATCCTTACAGCTATCATAACATGAAACAGTAACTCCAAGATAACTACAATAATAAAAATTCAAATATCTAAATCATTACACGTACACACACACACACACTACTACAACTTTGCTGTCATTCGGAATCGAGTGTGATGATAATCCAGTTATGATACAACAATATGAGGTATTAAGGATGTTACCTACGTTGGCGAGTTCTGAGGTGACTAAAGAGGCCGATACGGGATCGGCGGGGTCGTTCACAGAGGTTGCACATGTGGAGGGCTACATCTAGTGTGGGAAGGGTGGCGGCAGCGTCTTTGCGGTGTTGGCGCTTTTCTGCCTCGGTCTGCAGTCGGGCTAACTCGAAAGTATTGACATCTTCTTGTGTGGTGCTCTTCCAAGCGATACGGTGTGGAGTAATCGTCTCCCAGGTGAGGAGGGTCGATTAGGCGCTTTTTCAGGTTTGTCTTAAGACTATCCTTTGTAGATAATCTCAGCTCCCGGCGAAGTCTGCAAAAGGCTTCAGACGGACATCTGATCAGATGTTGATTCTCTTCATCGATGTCTGCGGTGGTGGACATGTGGTAGTCAAGTTATTGAAAGTGAGTTACGTTAGAGAGGATAGTACCATTAACCTGAATGGATGGTAGAGGTGTGGCTGATCCACGAACGGGCTGAAAGAGAATCTGAGTCTTATGTACATTCACCTCAAGGTCGAAATGTACATGCGCATCTGCACAGGTGTTCAGGATCTCCTGTAGGTCACGTTCAGTGTGAGCGACGAGGGTGAGGTCGTCTGCATACTAAATTTCAGTGATTGAAGTGGCAGACACCTTTGTTACTGTCCGGATTCCTCTTTTGTTGAAATGTCCCTTCATGTGGCAGTGCCACATTGTGGCACTGCATATCCACCCTGCCGGCTAAATTGGCACTAGTAAGAGTAAGGAAGGCAGCCAAGAAATTGGAAAAGAGAGTTGGTGCCAGTATGCAACCTTATTTTACACCCTTTTGGATAGGGAAGAACCTAAATTGGGTGCATTGTGCGGGACACTACCGTTCATGCCATCGTGGAATTGCCTTGCAATGGCGATAAATTTTGTAGGGCAAACAAAACGACTGAGGGTCCGCGAGAGTGCTTCCCTGTTGACTGAGTCGAAAGCCTTCTTTAGGTGAATGAAAGCCATTTACGAGTCACGAAGATGTTCTCTGCGCTTTTCCTGTATCTGGTGGGCAGCAAAGATGATGTCAGTGGTGCCACGTGATGGTCTAAAGCCACATTGAGATCCTGGGAGGAAATTTCCAGCCTCAGGAAGAAGTCTGTTTAGGAGGACTCGGGCTATGGACAGAAGCGAGATCCAGCGTCTGTTGCCACAGGCTGACCGGTCTCCCTTGTTCTTATAAATATTGATGATGGGGGCGGTTTTAATATCTTTGGGGATTTCCTCCTTCTACCATATATTCTCCTGGAGAGAGTGGAGACGGCTGGTAGGGAGAATTCTTCCTGTTTTATACATCTCGGCTGGGATTCCATCAGTTCCAGCGCCTTTGCTATTTTTCTTCTCCTTGATGGTAGGAACTATCTCTTCACAGGATGGAGGATAACTGAGGTGGGTCAGCTGTGGGTGCTGAGGGACCTGCTGGGTAGTTAGGGAATCCATGAAGGTGTTTCTTTGAGCAGGGAATGGTAGTGCATTTTCCAGCACTAAAGGATGCCTTTATCGTCTTTAATGAGGTACTGTCCGTCCGATGAGCGGAGGGGGCTGTACCATGCATAGTTGGGACATACACCTATTTTAGCGAAATTTAAAAATTCACATATTTTATGTTGATCCGCAAATTTTTGCATTACACACGCCTTTTTTGTCCACCATTCGTCCCTTAGGTTGCGAAGTTTGCACTGGGTCATCTCTTTCTTCTGGTGGCAGGTATCTGCTTTGGTTGAGGGTATTCTGCCAGTCAGTGAAAGCAGCACGTTTATCATTGAAGAGTACGTCGACTTCCTGGTTAATTTCTTCAAACCAATCCTGGTGTTTTCTTTCGATCTTGCCGAGAATCTCGCTGCAGGTTTAGTGATGACAGCATCAAGGATTGCCCATTCGGCATTCGGATTTAGGTTGCTTCTTCTTGGGTTGTTTATCAGCCCATTGTCGAGGAGCTCTCTGAAAGCATGTTATACTGCTTGAACCTCTAGTCGCTTGGTGTTTAAACCTCATCTGGAGGCTTGTTGTCTTTGCCGTTTTAGGGCGACTTGAAGGGAGAGTTTGGCTCTGACGAGCTGATGATCTGTGTCACAGTGGACTGAGCCACACATGGCTCGGATGATAAGGACAACTCGGTGATCTCCATAAATGCGGTTTCTCTCCGCAGCAGGCTTACCCTTCCAGAAGACGGTATAGCCAGTCCCCCGTTCTGTGAGCTGGCCCTCATCTGGGAGCCGGGACTCACTGATGGCTGCTATGTCGATGTTATACCTAACCAGCTCTTTTGCCATTAGGGCAGTTCTTTCAGGATGCTCATTTGTGCCAGTATCCAGAAGGGCCCTGACATTCCATGCAGCGACCACAAGAGGTTGTATGGTTTGTTTTTGTTTGGATCTGCGATTTTGACTGTGTTTTCGACCGCATAAGGATGACCTTACTGGGTGCGGTTGCCCAGTCAGGTTGGGTTTTTAGGCAGCCTATGTTTAGGGCACCTTTTCTATCCCCCTCCCCATGTGGGGTGAGCAGGGTGGCTCCTTGAAAGGGCTGCTCAGTCGCACAGACAGGACCGGATTGCACTGTTCCCTAGATCCCAGTGCATAAACGACCATCATATCTGTGCCGCCCATGCGCAGAGCTGTGACTAGAGACTCCCGGCAGTCATCTTTGCCTGTCCCCGTCACCACTCGTCCGTTGTCAAAGGACTTTTTGGGGTATAGGGGTTTTGATGATGATGAGAAGTATGATGAGCTGGATGATGGCTGTGCGTGAGTTGATTTATGTGGTGAGGCAGGAGCGCAGGCTGCAACCACACATCTTGGCTCTCCAGTGGTGAAAGTGTTGCAACGACTGGGGAGAGGGAGAGTTGCAATGGACTCTCGATAGGTCAGTTTGTTGGGTTTCGCCTTAGTAGCCTGTCCATCAGGCATTGCCTTTGTCAGCTGGTGTAGTTGTTGGGTTTCCACGGTGGTCACCTCTTCCGCCTATACCGCCGTTGGGGACTTGTTGGAGCTCTGTAAGCATGTCTGTCTGATACGGGGCTCCACCACAGATTTTTCGTTCGGGGTTTACTCCCGTAGCCTTATACCTACCAAGGTTAATCCACAAGGCAGCTGGGTAATGGCTGGTAGTGTAATAGCTGGATATCTGTAGCATTCTGTAAAAGTTAATTAGGCTGGTACATTTATATTATATTGGGTTTTAGTAGCGAAACCCAATTGTCTGTTTCTCCTTTTACTGAGGAACTGCTATTGATATAATTCCAGAGTGTAAATCAACCGTAACTTTCACTATAAATGAGTGTTAAAAGAAAGACGGAGGCTATGTAAATAGACAGGTTAATCACGTCCGACTGGTGTGAGGGATTGAGTAACAATGCCTCCTGGTGCCGGCTTCTCCATGCTGATTCAAGCATTAACTGGCCGCACCTCAAGGAAGCTAGCAATCACGTGATAAGAACATTACAACTCATAGCCAGTGGAAAGTTACAGGGGATGATATTGTATATAATTCAAATGTAATTAACCCATTTATATAATCTTTCTGTTGATGAGACAGGGGCTATTACAGTAGGCGCCAGAACGTGTCCATGTGCCAGTGGGCCTATGCGCCGTCCCTCTGGGGCCCACTGCGACTCCGAAATCCCCTGCTGGTCTTGCCAGGACCCACGAGGCACCCAGTTACTGTGTGTTGCCACGAGGAGGCACAGCAGGCACACACTCACACACACACACACACACCCACATACACACCTCATCCTTGACCACCGAAGGGTCAAGACGTACCTGGCGCTGCTCTGACAGCAGCCACGTCAACTGTTATGTTGGCCCATACCAACTCCCACCCACGAACCCTCCTCCCCACCGAAATTTCAACAAGTTCTCGCCAGAAGTTACTATTTCACTTACGAAAGGAATGGAACCAGTGTTGAATAGTGGTGAACAGTGCTTATTTTTTTTTTTTTTTTTAGGTTAAGGTGGGGAATGGATGGAAGGCATGCTGGGGTTAAAGGCACAGCCAGACATGAGGGATAGAGAAGTCACAACATATAATCGTGAGGGGAAAGGTTGGAAAAGAAGATTAATGAGTTAAACAGAGGGGGACCACACCCCTTGTTTTGTTTTACATATTACAGAGTTTGTTGGCTAACTAAGCTAACCTAGGATTAAGGATGAGGTTGCACAATGGATACTTTAGTAGACAATGACTAGATTGATTTTACAATTACAAGTTTATTAAAATCTTATACTGTATTACATTATGGACTCACTAGAATGTGACTTGTTAAATGCAAATTTATATCATCTAAGTTTTAATCTAAGGTGGATCACTCTGGTGGACATAGATGGGTTGCGGGTTGGGTTGTTGTAGTGCGGGCAGACTCCGTGGCCACCAGGCGTGGGGTCGCCCTCCGTTGATGTCTTCCCCGCGTAGGTGGTCTGGGCTGTGAGAGTCATCCAGGAGCTTGTCCCAAACCTTCTTTCCTAGGCAATGGAACCTGATGTTAAGGGCCTCTGTTTTATTTCTTAGGTGGATGGTTTCCACTGTCTCCTGATAGGGTGGCGCTTGGCCACTGGCTGACCTCAAACACTTGTTTTGGAAGCTCTGTAGTTGTTGTAGTCTAGTCTTCCCGAGTGTAACGAGTAGTATATGTGGGTACTCCAACACAGGCCTCACCAGCGCCTTGTACAGGTGAACTTGTATCTTCTCAGGCATCAGTTTAAAATGTTTTAATTTGGATGCGGCGACTTTGCCTTTATTTAGTCTGTCCTTCATATGGGAAATGATGCCCATCCGATAGATGGTGAGGCCGAGCAACCTGCCTTGCTTAGAGTACTCAATCTCTTCGTCGTCGATCATCAATGGCGCCAGCTTGAATTTGGCTATGGGTATGACCTCGAAGTTCATTTTATTTGTTTTTATTTTCATACTCCGAGATATCCTCTATTGCCCGAGCAGTGAGTCGCGC
Source organism: Homarus americanus (assembly GCF_018991925.1). Lineage (NCBI taxonomy): Eukaryota > Metazoa > Arthropoda > Malacostraca > Decapoda > Nephropidae > Homarus > Homarus americanus. Next base: position 19,188,884 of record NW_024737042.1, read on the forward strand.
CATCCTTGCTGTGGACCTTCCTGGGCAGGTGACGATCTGTGTTACATCGTCGGCATACATGACGTACTCGCTGCCGACGATTGGGGGTGGCAGGTCAGCCGTGTAGAGCGTGTAAAGGGTTGGTGAGAGACAAGAGCCCAGAGGCACGCCGCTCGAGAGTGAGAATTCTTCTCCAAAATGTTCTTGCATCTTGATTTTGGCTCTGCGTTCCGTAATGAAGTTGCACAGCAGGCGCATCAGGTTTTCGAGTAGCCCCAGTTGTATGATCTTATACTGCAGCTCAGCGTGCCAAACTTTGTCAAACGCCTTGCTGACGTCCTTCAGTGCTATGTTGCACTGCAGGCGGCCAGTCATGACATTGGCGATCTGCTCGTAAGCCTGGGCTATGGCGGTGGATGTGCCTCGGTACTGGCGGAAGCCGAACTGGCGGGGATTATGCATGTCTTCGTCCTCCAGATACATCCGCAACCGCTTGTTTACTATATTTTCGAAGATTTTGGCAGGTACCTCTAGCAGCGATATTGGTCGAAAGTTTACGACTTTGTTTGGAGGCTTCCCTGCTTTTGGTATGAGGCGAATAACGGCGATTTTGAACATCTTAGGGAAGTATCCAGAGGCGAGGTAGGCATTGCATATATGAGAAAGCCTCTCTATCATGTTGTCGGGGAGTTGTGCCAGGATCTTCTTGTTAATATGGCTTTGCCCAGGTGATTTGTTTTTAAGCCCTGGCATGACGGCTGACATATTTGCAGGAATTATGTGCTCCGTCAGGTAGTTTTCGTCCACCAGTCCAGTGAAGTCAGTCTGTGGGAGCGGCTGGAGCAGGTGCTGATGGTCCTGCAACTGACCTAAAATCTCCCCCTCAAACTCCCTGTCGAAGCCCTCGTTCTCCTGTTCACTAATGGTAAAGATCTTCCGTAAATATCGCCGATGTAGTTGTTTTTGGTCTTCCTCCTAGAATATTTTCACGTTGTTTTGGTCGAGCAGGTAAGGGACCGTGCTAGAGGTGGAACCCATTAGTCGCTTGATCCCTCTCCAGAATGCAACAGAATCGTGGTAATTGTTGGTTGCCTCCCACACCAAGGCGGCCCACTTTTGTTCATATAGACGTTTGCTCTCGTGCTGGATGTCCGTCTGTAGCTCTCGGTACCGGTCTCTCAGCTCTTGCGTCCACCCGCGGATACTGGCTAGCTGTCTCACGTGATCGTACTGGACACTGAGCTGCCTCAGCTGGTGACTAGTGTGAGGATGGGGAATGGTCCTGTGGGTGGTGGTCAGGATGTTGTTGTCCATCTCCGTCTTCACATCCGTGTACAATTGTTCGACCGCGTCAGCGAAGTCATTGGGGCTGGCTTCTTCCAGGTTCCTCTCCTGCTTGAGACTGAGAGACTCCTTGAAGGAGTCCCAGTCTGCCCGTTTGAGGTTTGACCTGATGTTGGCGGGGATCATAATGGGATTGGATGAGAGCGTCACGACGACTGGCAGGTGATCGCTTGTACTAATGGATCTGGCGGTAACGTGCCTGTTCTGGACGGCCTCGTTGTTAGAGAGGATTATGTCGAGTGTTGTGGCACTGGCACGTCTGATCAATGTCGAGAAATCTGGCCCGAGGTGTTGCAGTTTTCCCCTTCTGATGTTGTCATACAGCGCCACACCGACGTTGGTCTCATTACCGTTTCCGAGTATGGCGTGGCGCGTATTTAAGTCCCCTATGATGTATGTTGGTTTTCTGTGGCGTAGCAACTGGTTGAGGTCTTGTTCGGGTAAGTAAGGACGTCTGGGAGGTAAGTACATTGTGCATATGATAACAGATCCCCTAGTTGTCTCCACCTGCACTCCCAGAACTGAATCCTCGAAGTCTGGCAACACTCTGTGACTCAGCCGTGACCTGATGGCCACAGCGACACCATAATTCAGCTCACCCGTCATGTTCCTCTGGTATACAGTGTAGCCAAAAATTTTCTGCGTACTTTCGTCTTTTATGCCAGTACTGTTTCACAGAATAATGTCTGGGTCTAATTGATAGTACAAGTTAGACAGTTCGTTACGTCTATTAAGGGACCAGTATAGGACATTATGTTGGACAATTTTCATCCTGCTAACGACTGCCATTTCGTAGACTGTAGATTGGGGCGTTGCTTGAAGTGTTTGCTCGGCTTCTGCCATTTCTAGAGGGACGGAACTTCTTCGCAGAACCTTCGGACATCTGCTTGTCAGTTAATGGCGGGCCCTCGAACTTCTCGTCACCCGTGTACAGGAATGTGTTCAGGTCCTGGGCCTGCGTGTCGAAGTAATCTACTGACGCTGCAGCTCGAGGGTCTTGTTCCTCTGTGGAGTAAGTCGCCATCATCTGGTCGCAACCGTTGACTGTGGTTGCAGTCCGATGGTCACTGTCGTCGCTGGGAGTGCAAGTATTGGAGTCACGGAGATTTACTGTGTCGTTGGAGCTGTGATCCCAGAGGGACTGACTGGCCACGTCGGGGCTACGGTTATACTGACTTTTGCCTAAGTCAGGGAGGTCACGGTCTATTTCTGGCGTGGGTTGAGGTCGTCGATAAGTCATTGAGTTACTGCCTTCTGGATTTCTTTTGAAGGGACTTTGTCGCTTATTTCAACAGGTGCAGTGTTGTTCCTGGTTAGTGTCTCGTTGAGGTGTTTTGAGAATGAACCTAGATGAGCCATGTTCATGTGGTGGGAATGCATGTAAGACAAGTATACTGTATAGTGGTGGCTTTGGACTCGTCCAGCTGTGGAGAGGAGAATCTCCTGATGCTCTCCGCCACTGCGTCCCTCATGGCGTCCATCGACTCAGTAACTGCTTGTTTTATTGAGTCCTTGATGGTTCTTATCTCTGATTGTAGGACTTCCATGGTCTCGGTGACATTGTGGAGTTTTTGGGAGTCTGCTTGAGTTTCTTTCAGAGCATCTTTTAGGGTTTGGCTGTAAGCCATGATCGTCGACTGAGTGGTCATTTCTATGGTGTTAGAAATTTCCCTGGTTTCTTTTTGTTTGGTTATTTCGGTCAGTTTCTTCTCAGTTTCTTGAGTTACCTGTTTCCCGACCAGGCAGGTGGCAGAGAAGGTCCTGTGGCCACCCTCACAGATAACACACTTTTTGGTGGTGCTACGGCAGTCTTTGTAGAAGAGCTGATCAGATGAACTCTCAGACCATATGACCCCTTGCAGGGTGCAGTTCTTGGTCATGTGGTCATTGTATTTATAGCACTTCATACATTGTTGGATGGGCGTATACTTTTCATATTCTATTTGGTGTGATGAGATGGAAGTGCCATATGCATAGAGCCCCTTCTCCTTCATTCATTTTGCATCCGTTGTGTCTGCAAAGCGAACCTTGATTATATTAAGGGCTTACATAGGATACACCTCCACAATCTTGACATTTTTTTTCCTTTTCTATTTCGTCTCTTATTTTCCACTACATCTTTGTCTAGCTTTTTACATACACTACACGGGTGAGCTTGGCGCCGTATTCCCGTGGGACAATGACAATGATCTCGTAACCGTTAGTCTTCATTTTGTCCATGGCACCAGACTTAAGTAGTTTATCAGCATCTTCATCTGTTTCTGTGAGGATGATGTAACCATCTCTCAGATACACAAGTCTATTTATTCTCACCCTTAGGTCGCTCAATAGCCTTTTTAGCCCTATCCGAGACCCCTGGGTCGGGGTTCCGGAGATCTTCACTCTCACCTTGGCCATGGTCAGTAACATACATGAAAATCCTACCTAATCTGTCCACCTCAGCTAAACCCCATGGATGCCGCTCCTTCTGTCCGCTTGCTGGGCGAGTAAAGACGGGTCTAGGGGTAGGGTGAACAGACAATCCCCTTAAGTCAGTGAAAAACAACTCGACAGTAATAGCTGAGTCGTACCCAAGTTAACCTTCACACAGTGAGGTCCCAGGTACCCAGTGATAACTGCCCCTGAGACTCAACAACACCAGCTATGTGTTAATCCGTCCACGATAGGGAGGCCTGGGACCACACCTCACTCGCTTGAGTAGGTACTGTGACACCAGACCGCGTGGTGTCCCCATGATGGTACGACACCACGTAGTGAATGAGTTGCTACAGCATCATGTGAGGTTCCTCAGAACACCATCTGTGAGGGAATTACTACACCACGTGACGCCCCTCATAACACCATCCGTGAGGGAATTACTACACCATGTGATGCCCCTCATAACACCATCTGTGAGGGAATTATTACACCACATAAGGCCCCTCATAATACCATCTGTGAGGGAATTATTTCACCACGTGATGCCCCTCATAGCACCATCCGTGAGGGAATTACTACACCATGTGATGCCCCTCATAAAACCATCTGTGAGGGAATTATTTCACCACGTGATGCCCCTCATAGCACCACCCGTGAGGGAATTACTACACCATGTGATGCCCCTCATAACACCATCTGTGAGGAGATCATCAGGCCCTTCATAACACCATCTGAGGGAATTATTACACCACGTCAAGCACCTCATAACACCACCTGTGAGGGAACTACTACACCACGTGATGCCCCTCATAAAACCATCTGTGAGGGAATTACTCCACCACATCAGGCCCCTCATAACACCATCTGTGAGGGAATTATTACACCACGTCAAGCACCTCATAACATCACCTGTGAGGGAACTACTGCACCACATGATGCCCCTCATAACACCATGTTTGAGGGAGTTGCTACACTACATGTCTCCACTGTAAACATTAATCTATATGTTCACTGTATGTTCCTTTATCTTTCTCTAATTAAGGCTTTTGTTAAACCACCAATGTGGGTTGGGGGAACTTGCTCCTCCCACAGCAAGGTGTGACACTATTTCTCAGATGCCTGTTCCATGTAACAAACGACAAGTCCGCAGATTTTTGGGTTGTGTGGGTTATTACCGGAGATATATTTGTAATTTTGACGAGTTGGCACTACCCCTTACTGATTTGTTGAAGAAGGCTAATATTTTTTGTTGGACTCCAAGGTGTCAGGATTCTTTTCAAAGCTTGAAAAATGTATTATGCTCATACCCTATTTTGACAGCCCCTAATTTTTCTAAGCCTTTCAAGCTGGCCTGTGATGCTAGCGATATTGCTGCAGGTTCTGCCCTGTTGCAAGAGGATGATGACAGTGTAGACCACCCAGTGTCATTTTACAGTAAAAAATTCAATCCAGCTCAAACCCGCTATGCAACAGTGGAAAAAGAATTGCTGTCAATTATCCTAGCTTTGCAACATTTCAGTTATTATTTATTACCAAGAAGGCCTATTGTAATTTATACAGATCACAAACCATTGCAGTTTCTCAAAAAGATTTAAGTTAAAAAACCAGAGTTTGTTCCTTCAGAACTATAATTTACATGTTACACATGCTAAGGGTTCAGACAATGTGCTGGCTGATATGTTATCTAGACCCACAGAATGAACACTTATGTCATATCAAAATTTGTGCAGGCAAAAATTTTATTTTATGGGGGGGGTAAAGTGTTACGACCGTGTCGTATTTTTCTATTATTTTTTATAACATGCTTCCATGTTGTTCCATATTATTCCTGTAATGACGTGTTATATTTACTATTATATATTCTAGTCACCTTACCCTGTGCTGTTAAGGTTTTAACTGTTATTATTTGTTCAAGCCCATCTTATTTCTTCATTTAGTATTGTAACAAGCATTCTTTGTTTCTCTAACGACCATCTGCAACGTTAAACGACCCATGTTTCACAGGCGTGTCGCACTGGCAGGAGCCCACCTTATATATAGTACCCCACCAGCAGACGGAGTTCAGTCCAGTCCTCTTGTCATTCAGTTCACGTACTTTTGAGTGACACCCATCACCTGTTACTTATACTTTATTTTATTTCTGTGTTGTTCCTGTCTCCACCAATGTGGTATAACTATGTGAGTACCTATTCATGTTTCTTATGTGTCCATCAGTGCTTGCGAAGTTACATTTAAGTAATTCAGTGTTGTTTCTCGATAGTTAATTTCAGTGTTAGTTATTTTATATGTTTATGCAGTGTTAACGTAATCCAGTGCTTTATTTTTATTCTATATATTTAAGCAGTTCTTTTGATGTTTCTATGTTTTAGTATCATTTGTGTCTTAAAAGTTTCGATAGTGAATCAATTTGTTGTGACAGCCTACGAGGCTCTTTATAGTGTTAGTATTTAATTTAATTAAATTCTTAAAGGTTTACTTTATTTATTTTTATTCCCTTTTGATTTACTTTACTCTTTTTTGTTTGGTTGCGCCTAGAACCTGGTTATTAAAGTAAATTAAGAGACGGCGTAACAATATCTATATATATATATATATATATATATATATATATATATATATATATATATATATATATATATATATATATATATATATATATATATATATATATATGCAAATAAATCACTGTAGTTGCGCGTGATCCAGGTATATGCTGATAACCACAAGGAAAGAAGAAAACACTAAGTTCCCAAGCTCTTTCGTGTAATTCACATCTTCAGGGGTGAGTACAGACTAAGGAGAAGTACAAAACAAGGTGTATATATACAGAGGAGGGTGAGACCAGATCCACAATGGTCAGGTATTCGGTAATGACCCCACTAAACTTTAAAAAGCACGGCAACGGTCGGTAGTCAGGTCAGAGGGTAAGGTGACCCAACCTTCTCACCTGGTTACAAATCTTCTTAATTACAAAATTGTCCAGTTTGTACATGCCATTACTCAAATTCATGTTGACTGCTTCGGTATGTTTAATAAGACTAGATTCTATAATATTCCTACTGTCAATTGAATTACAAGGTAATATTGAGGAGGCATCATCCCAGTCAATGTAATGCTTATTATCCCTCAGATGAACAAACAGGCTTCGAAAGCCAGATTTGGTAAAACGTTACTCTGACCACTTACGTGATACGGGTAGTCTCCATTAGAGGTTCACGGCGCCATAAGCTCGTTGAACAGGCTTTGTGTGAAAGATAACAGTCTAGGACTGCTTTTAGTATCCTGGTGGTCCAGTAGGTAGCGTTCCCCGGTCACAGTCGTGGGCCGTGGGTTCGAATCCTGGCGGGTTGAGGTGTTGATTGTATGTAGAAGTCCGCGTGCTTTATTGGGCTAATGAAATATATATATATATATATATATATATATATATATATATATTTACTTATTTATATGTATGTGTGTGTGTGTGTGTGTCAGGCTACGTTTAATTTGTAAGTTTAATGTTTAATGTATTTATTTCTTGTTTACATCTTATTTTTTTTTATTATACGTAGCTTAATTTACTTGTGGTTAATATATCCTGGAACTTTACTTGGCCTAGTAACTTGTGGGGAGATACTGTAATGAGAATGAACAGAGTAATCGCTGGTCATGACTAAAATCCTGAGGTTGTAATCGTATTTTTATTTTAGAGCAACTTAAGAGTTGTCATCAGGAATCCGTCTAATACAGTAAACCACATTACAACTCTCACTGTTTGTTGAGTGTTCACCGGCAGCTTATATCGTCGCTGCAGTCGTTAGCAAATGTTTTCCTTCTATGATTAAATGTTTTAATTAATCATATGTCAATAATAACTTCCCCAGTTCATTTAATATGTGGAGTATAACATTAATATGCACTGTAAACGAGCATCTTTGTTAGCAGACAGACCATGTTGATAATACCAACTATTCTCTGAAGGGATACTAGAGAATTTATACTGAGTTGTATATCCAGTTCTTAAATTATTATTATATCTTTATAATGATAAAAGGAAGTGTCTGTCTGCCTGTGTACTGTATGTGTCGGTCCTAGCCATAGTACCAAACGGAAGCAGCTAGAGATCTGAAACTTTGCACACACATTACATGGGTCCCAAGGTGGTGCACCTTTGTGTTACATACACAGAGAAACAAATAAATGGAGACAGCTGGCGCTTAGACATAACTCTCCCCAACCGACTCGTAAGGTCACCACATAAAATTTATGGTGCCTTGCCACAAAACCTACCTCTCCACAATTACATTTATTAACCCTCGGTCTTGCAGAGACCAAAGGGAAATATTTCCCTTCCAAAAATATGGATAATCTCTGTTCCGGGAAAGTCTTACCAAATATACTGTAGAGGCTACGTAAACAGTTTATGGGTGTGAAAATCGAAGAGAATTAAACCTGATCTCACTAAGTTCTCATCGAGACGCAAATGACCTTTTCGAGCTCTTGCGAAAAACAACTTTGGAGTGAAAGCATGTATATCTTAGCTGGCTGATGGGTTCAAATTTAATCGAATTACTTAATACAGCAAAAAAACAAAAATAAAATAAAACCCTCAAAATACAACAATTGGTGTGCTGGGTATTGTGGCAATATCAGGAACTGAATAAAAGGGTACCTAACAATAAGTGCATTTTAGGGAGTCCGCGAGGTAGAGATTTTATCAAAATTAAAAGTCAGTGAAATAACTGTCAATCTTTAGACAATACACGCACCAGAACTGCATTACAACCAGATCTGTGGAACAGGTGTATTTTACATAATAGTAAGCCGATACTACAGGGTTATTCTAATGTAAAGCTAGATGCTCCCAGAGCTATTAGTGTTGGTATTGTTGAATATGATCATGCCTTTGAACTTAAACCATCACATTGTTTACATCCCATAAAGGTCATTACCAATATTTTAAGAGCTGTAACTCAAGCTAATATTAATGAACATTTGTCCTAAGTTAAGTACAGGTACTTAAGCGGTAACATACCGTATTATTACACTGGTCAGCAAGGCGTTTGGTTCATGAATCATATTGGATGTTTCTTATTAATTGAAGACCACTGATTACAAATCTGTCCTTAGATTTGATGAATCACATCGTTTTCAGGATTTTGCATTTGCCTAGTCAGTCAGTATACAAACATATTCCTAAGGCAGTTAGTTTGACAGTTCAAAAGAGAAAATTGTGAAGTTGAAGATTACAGAATTGGAATCTCCTACACAAGGATGCTCATGATTTATCTTCAGAAAAAATAGAGAGTTTCATTAAGTTCTTCAATGTGGAGCAGTTCAGTGTTTTACTGCTGTGGTTTGATGGTCTTTTAGATGCTGTTACGAGTGTCCGCCATAAGTTTCTGTTCTGGGTGGGTATAAAATACGTTGGTTCGAATGGTGTGTGGTTGGCTCGAGCAATTTCGCTCATTACTCGCCCACACCGACCGAGTCCTAATTTACGTATTAAATTAGTTTTATTACATTATCACTGTATTTATTAATGACAAAAGTTGTCTCTTATGTGTTATTGAGTATAATGTGTCTGTATGTAGGTAAGATAGTGGAACTAATGTCAGTAGCGTCATTTAGATAAAGTTTACGTATTGGCCAAACCTGGCTATGATACATCAGTCCTCTGTAGTCAGTCTAGGCACAGCTGTCTTAAGTTAAGTAGTATACCCTGTCTCTGGTGTTTGGGAGTTGGCATTAGACTATTGAGATTATTTTTATTGCTCGATATTGATTTTGTGTGATCTTGTTGGACCTTCAGTCCTTTCTCAGCCACTTCCAAACATATTATTATTATTATTATCATTATTATTATTATTATTATTATTATTATTATTATTATTATTTATTTTATGCGTGTACATATGTGGTGGTGGGAATAAGTTATTAAATTTCTAAATATTTATTTACTTGTTTAAGTTTTGACCTGTTAACTTGACCTTTGTTGGGGGAACTTGGGATTAAGAATATAATAAATATTGGTATATTTGAAAGACTTCAGTGATGTGTGTTTATGTAACGATCTAGCCTAGGGTCGTAACAGATGCACCCGGCCATAAGTATGATCCATCAGAGTACTGTCTTCTTTATTGACAGCTCCAAAACCAGTTTGAAAGCTGATTTTTTTAATGGAAATCGGTTACCTAGCATACCAATGACTGGCTCAACTCATCTGAAAAGATTCCTATGAGAATATGGGTGTCGTACTTATATTTATCATATACTGTATAATGGATTTCGATGGCAAATGTGCGGAATCATAGTCCTACACATGGGCACGCAAGAGGGCCTTACATTTGTTTTTTTTGTTTCTTGTTTGTGTGTAGGACAGCCATCAGAACATTACCAGAGAATGGACTGGGCTGCAGGTAAGAATAATTACTAGACATCCCTAAGCCCGGATACTTAAAACTCCCAAGTTACACACTCATCGATGTTGTAACCGACTTACGGCATTCAAGCGTACAAACTGTTAACAATAATGTAAGCCCCTCATACCCAAACTATTTTGCGTTATTGTTCCGGTATTGTAACCCAAAAGTGAACAATGAGAGGGAGTCTTCCTGCAGACCAGTCGGTCGATCACAATTACGCTTTCAAAAAATACCGACTTGTCCCAAGTTAAAGATATCAGCTGGCTGAGGGCACGATATTAATAATCAGGTTTTAGCTATGAAAAAGTGTAAGTATTTTTTCTTGAGGAAATTGGACAACAAAACACCGCCAAAGTGAGAAATGACGCATGGGACTCCGTTTTAAGTAGGGTGAATTTTGTGGCTCAAGTACCAAGAGATGTTGGTGAAGTTAGGAGAAAGTTCTGATTTAAGGACGTGTCAAGAAAAAGGCAGCTCATGGCTTTATTTACACTTATCTGTTTTCCAACAAACTAAACAATTACTGTATATTTCATAGAGACTAGAACAAACACAATTAACTGAAAAATGTTCTCCGTGACCCGCGGAAAGATAGCACCTGTGATTGAGGTTAGTGAGACGCTCTGTAAAACTTGACACTTCTATTCCCTCCAACATTACAACCACACTCAATAATGGTACACTAACATATGCGCACCTCTTAGCCTGGCTTAAAACACTACACTGGGGAACATAAGTTATACATGATATCAAAATTATTAAGAAATATTAAATGCATTAAAGGAAGACTAAAGCAACAGTATTACTTACAACAGAAAGGAGGAACCTCATCTGACAACAGTTCCCTCGTTATCTGACATCACTTAGTGGCACATAAACATTAGAAAACAATACATGTACTATCAAGCTCTGGGGAAATGGCATGAAACATTAAGAAATTATTAACTCCACCATGAATAGGCCTTAAGGGCACTTAACAAAGTAATATCAGTCCCTGAGAACCGGTAAAACATAGTAAAAAATATTAGCTACACACACAGATCAATCATCGCCTGTCTGGAATGACCCACAACTACTAGAATCCCAACTGGCCAAATAACCGAAGGGTGTAACTACTAACCAACCAAGGAGGCCGGCATTTTACAAAAAAAACGAGAAAATCACTCATGACCCATCAGGCATGCGGGTGTTCCCTGGTTTTAATTTTGTCAGTATTTTCTCTAAAACCGAAGAGTCATGAATGTTTTCTCCACCAATACCCGTGAAACGTGCTCCTTAACCTCACACATAGCTTCCGCATGCACCCGAATTTTTCTTAAGGCACTAACAAGCCCTTCACAACTTTGAAAATGATTTCTTACGTCTCACGTGTGAAAAATCAACCATGAGGAGCGATGTTCCCGCACCTGGACTAAAGGAAATTCTAAACACACCTTACATTATTTCCAGTAACATGCACCACACAAATTCAACATACACCCATACTAAGGGGAGACAAAATGTTTCTCTAAGTACCCACTAGACTCCTGGTCTCACTGTGTGACCGTTCATTCACTCAGATAGCCTCAGTTTACACTCAGTACATCCATGAAACGGAAGAGAGTGGGGGCCTGTCAGCCACTGAAACCTGTCCAGCTGAAGGGGGTTCTATTTTCCCGTTAGTAAGAGGTTTTCGCTAAACTGCCTGAAGATATGTGGTATTGTGAACCGAGGTGGAGGAGATCTGGTGACCCCAAACGATCGTCAACCGGGGAGGACGATGGTCCCACGTTGTTAGATGTTCACAAAGACAGGTGGCTCCGCGCCAACCCTCAAACTGCTCACTCAACTGCGTGGGCTCAAGACAGCTCAAGACCCCGTGGGCTCAGACCGAGTGGGCTCTACAGAATTCCTGAAATAAACCCTCTGTTAGCTATTGTTAACTTCTCCTCCGCCCTATCTAATCCCTGTCTGAGATCGAATAAAACTTACTTGTTAATACTGATGTTGTACACAAAGGAGACCAGACCATGTGGTCGTTTTCCTGGACGCGCATACGTCCTGTCTGTTACAACGCCTCTACACAACGCAACTGAAGCCTGGCGTGCCCCAACGTGTGGTCCCGGGCTAGGGACCTATTTTTCGCACAACTAATAGCTTAATTGGGGCATACGTAACATATTTAGACTGAGAAACGATCTATAATAATTTTTAATTTAATAACTGTCACTTAATTTCATGATTCACGTCCATATTAATTCGCCAGAATATACTTAATATTATATGGGTGCAGTTCCAGAAGCTCTCACTACGTGCGGGCAGCGCCACCATCACTCAGTCGACCTTGAATGACTAAGTATCGCTATTATTGGTATTTACGTCTCTAAATGTCACACCGAAATTTCTGAATATTACACACACACATATATATATATATATATATATATATATATATATATATATATATATATATATATATATATATATATATATATATATATATATATATATATATATATATATATATATATGTGTGTGTATTTGTAACCGGTCGGAATTTACTGGACCTTTAACAAAGAAGTATGTCTGTCTGTGTGTTTGTTTGTGTGTATGTGTGTAGTGATGATGGATGGTGTTATATGTAGTGATGATGGGTGGTATTATATGTAGTGATGATTAGACAATAAAATAATAACTGTTTTATTTTAAAAAAATCTTTACATACTTGCTGCTAATGGCAAAACCAAAAATGTGGTCTACCCTAATGCACTACAGTGAGACAATGTGGAGCCTCCCGGAGGGTGGCGTCCTACCATGGCATTACAATGGTCATTGGTGGAGACTTTCGCCAGACCCTACCTGTCATTTCTCGAAGCACTCTAGCTGATGAACTGAATGCGTGCCTCAAGGTATCATACCTTTGGAGAAGTGTTCAGACACTCACCCTAACCACAAACATGAGAGTACATACATCTACAAGGAGATCAGGATGCTGGACGGTTTGCAAACCTTCTGCTACAGATTGGGAATGGAACTTTCCCTGTTGATTCAGAAGGACAAATAATCATTCCTCAAGGATGAGGATGTGGAAATGCTGTAAAGTCCTCAACTGAGCTCACTAACATGGTCTACCCAAACATTATCCACCACTACAAGGATCACAAGTGGCTGCGTGAACGCGCAATTCTGGCACCAAAGAATGAAACAGTGGCTGGAATCAACATGACTCTACTCAGACAGCTTCCAGGCAGTGAGACCTCATTCAAGTCTGTTGATACAGTAATCGACCAGGATCAAGCAGTCCAGTACTCTGCAGAATTCCTTAATTCTTTGGAGCCCACTGAAATGCCTCCTCACCACCTCACTCTCAAGATTGAAACTCCTATAATGCTCTTAAGAAATCTTGAACCACCAATCCTCTGCAATGGCACAAGACTGGTGGTGAAGAACATGATGCCACATGTACTGGAAGCTACAATACTGACAGGAAAAGCTAATTTCCAAGATTAGAAGCTCCAAAAAATGTTGGTAGTGAAAGGCAGAGCGGGGAAGATGACAGAGGAAGGAGCAGGAGGTTAGGAAGGGAATTGTAGAGGGAGAGATAGTGCCGTGGCTTTACACGACTGCGTTTATTTGGTTAGCACATAGCGCACGTATTTGGTTTTTGTCTGTGTTTGGTGTGTGATCCTCGGGTCACTACTCCTCGGATTGTGTTAGTTCCAAGATTCAAAGCTCCAACAACTTTCCCTGAATACGAATTCGCAACCTTTCGATTTACAACAGGTACCTACTTTACTGCTAGGTGAACAGGGATCAAGGGGGCTAGGAAGAGTGTCCAAACAACTTCCGCCTGCCCGGGAATCGAACCCGTGACGTCTTGCTTGCCAGGCAAGAGCGGTAGCGCTTCTACCACAAGCGGGGCTAAAGGAGAGGACGTGTTTATACTAAGGATACCTCTTAACACCACTGACCTGGCATTTGAGTTCAAGCGACTTGCATTCCCGGTTAAAGTGAGCTTTACCATGTCCATCTACAAAAGGCAGGGACGGAGTCTAAAGATGGTTGGCCTAAAACTGGTGTTTCCTTGCTTCTCTCATGGACAGTTCTCTGTTGGATGCTCCAGAGTGGGAACTGGCAAAAAACTGTACATACTTGCTGCTAATGGCAAAACCAAAAATGTGGTCTACCCTAATGCACTACAGTGAGACAATGTGGAGCCTCCCGGAAGGTGGCGTCCTTCCGTGCGTGTTTGTGTGTTTGTGTGTGTATGTGTGTGTCCGCACGAGAATCTCTGAAACTACTTTACCGATCTGTAGTGATGATGGATGGTGTTATATGTAGTGATGATGGATGTTGTTATATGTAGTGATGAGGGGTGGTGTTATATATAGTGATGATGGATGGTGTTATATGTAGTGATAATGGGTGGTGTTTATATGTAGTGATGATAGATGATGTTATATGTAGTGATGAAGGGTGTTGTTATATGTAGTGATGATGGATGGTGTTTTATGTAGTGATGATGGATGATGTTATATGTAGTGATGATGGATGGTGTTATATGTAGTGATGATGGATGGTGTTATATGTAGTGATGATGGATGGTGTTATATGTAGTGATGATGGATGATGTTATATGTAGTGATGATGGATGGTGTTATATGTAGTGATGATGGATGGTGTTATATGTAGTGATGATTTAGACAATAAAAAAAAATAACAGTTTAATGCTAAAAAAATATACTTTGGTGTACCGTTGTAGTGGAACTTACATACACCGTTAATGAAAAATTGATGGAAGAATAAGTTTTTGGGAGTGACCAGTGAGACAATGTGGAGCTTCCCGAAGGGTGGCATCCTACCGTGTGTATCCGCACGAGAATCTCGGAAACTACTTTACCGATCTGTATTGATGATGGATGGTATTATATGTAGTGATGATGGATGATGTTATATGTAGTGATGATGGATGATGTTATATGTGGTGATGATGGATGTTGTTATATGTAGTGATGATGGATGGTGTTATATGTAGTGATGATGAATGGTGTTATATGTAGTGATGATGGATGATGTTATATGTAGTGATGATGGGTGGTGTTATATGTAGTGATGATTAGACAATAAAATAATAACAGTTAATGCTAAAAAATATACTTTGCTGTACCGTTGTAGTGAAAAACATGGTGGAACTTACATACACCGTTAATGAACTATTAAAGGAAGAAGAAGTTTTGCGGACTGAACAGTGAGACAATGTGGAGCCTCCCGGAGGGTGGCGTCCTACAGTTGCCTAGTGGATGGGCCGCCCGGAGGGCGGCTATATATATATATATATATATATATATATATATATATATATATATATATATATATATATATATATATATATATATATATATATATATATATATATATATATATATATATATATATATATATATATATATATATATATATATATATATATATATATATATATATATATATATATATATATATATATATATATATATATATATATATATATATATATATATATATATATATATATATATATATATATATATATATATATATATATATATATATGCTGATAACCACAAAGAAGAAAACACGAAGTTCCCAAGCGCTTTCGTGTAATTCACATCTTCAGGGGTGAGTACAGACTAGAGAGAGTAATACGAACGATCAAGGTGTATTAGGAATAAGAAAAAGTACAGAGGAGGGTGAGACCTGGTCCACATTATGGTCAGGTGTATATATACAGAGGAGGGTGAGACCTGACCAGGTATTAGGTAATGACCCTACTAATCTTTAAATAGCACACAACGGTGTGGTTATCAGCATATACCTAGATCACGCGCACCTACAGTGATTTACTTGCATAAATGGATTCCACGCGCCACTTCTTCATCCTCTCTACAAGCTGTCCTGGACTGTCTCCTTTCGTTACTGAATACTCCTCTTCGATGATCAAGGCCCACAAATTGAAAATACGTTTGAAATTTCTCCAGACATGCCTCAGTGAAAAAGTTATGCCTAGATTAATCCTACCACAACGTGTCCTGAAGATGTCTGACCGCCCCTTTGATGAGTTCCAAGAAATCATCCTTAAGAAACAGTGTTAGGACAGGCCAGGAATCCAATGCTCTGTTTGTTCATTTGAGGGATAACAAGCATTGCATTGACTGGGATAATGCCTCCTCAATATTACCATGTAATTCAATTGATAGTAGGAACATCATAGAATCTAGTCTTATTAAACATACCGAAGCATTCAACATGAATTTGAGTAACGGCATGTACAAGCTGGACAATTTTGTAATTAAGAAGATTTGTGATCAGGTGAGAAGGCCGGGTCACTTGACTGCGAGAGTGATGACTGTGAGAGATTGACTGCCGTTTGAGACTGCCATTGATGATTGAGGATTGGCGATTGTCGCCGTTGGACCTATCAGAGTAGGCCTGTCACTGTTTAGCGGGGTATCAAAGGATCTCTTGAGTGAATCTAGCAGTCTGGGTGCCCAGCTGACGACGGGACGATCGTTGGGGTCATCAGCTCTCCTCTACCTTGGCTCATAATACCACATATCTCAAGCACCTTAGTGAAACCCTCTTGCTAACGGGAAGCTAAAGCTTCTCTCAACTGTACAAGGCCTGATTGGCTCTCTCCCTTCCGCTTCATGGATGTACTGGGGGTAAAGTGAAGCCAGCTGAGTGATACAGGGCCGCACACTGGGGCCAAGCGTCAGTGGAGTTTAGAGGTACACTTTCCAAGGTGGAGAAAGGCTGATTTGGGCCTTAAGCTACGGGTGCCTGTTGGTTGTGCCTTAAACGACTACGGAGTGCAGGTGGAATCTGTGTGTGTGTTAGGTTAGGAAGCATGGTTCACGGGTATTGGTGGACTCAGTAACTTCTTAATAATAGTAACAATATTTTTGTGTGTAGTTAATACTATTTTTTCAGTTACTAATGTATGCTGTGTGCATTTAATATTTCTTTATAATCTCAATCTCAGGTATAACCTTTGTTCCCCAGAGTAGTGTTTAAGTTAGGTTAGGAGGTGTGTATCTGTTGCGGTAATATAATTTTGTTGAGCGCCCTGAAGGCCTATTCAGGGTGGAGTTAATAAGCTCTGATTTTTATACCATTTTCTCAGTGCTGGATATAATTTTGGTGAGTGCCCTTAAGGCATATTCATTGTAGAGTCATCAATTTCTTATTTTTTTAATACCATTTTCTCAGTGATTGATATTTTGTTGAATGCCCTTAAGGCCTGGTTCATGTATGCAAGCAACATTTCTTAATACTTTAAACTTATTATCTTCTAATGAGGCATTGCCTGAGGTTCTAATAATTTCAACATCATGTATAACTTTTATTCCCCAGAGTAGTATTTTAAGTTCAGGTTAAGAAGTGAGCATATTGGTGTACCACTATTTGATTGTGTTTGTAGTGTTGGAGGGAATATAAGTGTAAATTTTACAGTGTGTCTCATTCATCCCAGTCACAGACGCTATCCTTCCACTGGTCACGGACAATTCATTTTGTTTAGTACAGTTAAGTGCTCTTGTGCTGGTTCGGGATTTCTCACTAAGGGGCGCTTCCACTGCAATTACCATCTAATAATCTTTAATAAACCCCAAGGCAAGTGAGAAATTAAAGGTCCAGTAAATTCCGACCGGTTACAAATACATATATATATATATATATATATATATATATATATATATATATATATATATATATATATATATATATATATATATATATATATTAGTTCTTGAATTGATAAGTGGCAGGGCTGAAGTAAACACTTTGTTGGTTTTGCTTTATTGTAGAAAGATTTAGTTTCACAGGTACTTAGTTCAGTTGAGAATATATTGTACCTTGTCTACTAAGGGGAGTGTCTTTGTGCACTTGGGAGAACACTTAAGTGAGGTGTTCACTGGATAACAAGTGATATGAGAGTATCTCACTCACCCGAGGGAGAGAGGGCTGACAGGCAGGCCTCGAGAGTTAACGAGTCAAATGTGTTGTTGCTGACGTGCGCTGACCCCAGCCTGACCTCGCTCTCTCCCCAAAGGGAATGTCACCTTAACGGGGGATCTGTGGTAGAAGTGGTACCGTTCTTGCCTCGCAAGCGAGATGTCCCGGGTTCGATTCCCTGGCTGGTGGAGGTTTTTTGGACTTACTTCCTAGCCATCATTAGTCCCTGTTCACCTAGCAGTAAAGTAGGTACCTGTTGTAAGTCGAAAGTTGCGAATTCGTATTCAGGGACAAGTTGTTGGAGCTTCCAATAACTTGAGGACATAAAACCACTGACTCTTCAGGCTTCTATGCCCTTAACTCATGAGACATAAAGGCAAGCATGAACTTAGCATCCTTCCCTGTTGGGCGCTGTAAACGCTTCTGCTCTTCACCTAACACAATGATGTAGGGAGTGCCAAAAAAAAAAAAAAAAAGTCACCTTAACAATTCATACATGCACATAGTTGAATAGCATGGTGAATAATTTGGTATTATACATTTGGGTAAATTGTTATATAATACAAATGGTGCTGTTACAACGTCACCTGACGTTTCAGCCGGCTTCTCACGTTCCATGCCCTTGTGGTCTAGCTATGGTTTGTTGTGGTTGTTTCAGTAGTTTCAAATTGCTGGTTTCTTCTCTCGGGACTCAACTCAACATCACGTCACGTCACAACAGACTGTAGGTACCTCTTTTTACGTCACAAAGCTCGATCGTTTAAATATATATATAATCACAGCTGTTGTTTGTAAGGTAATTTTTAACCGACTAGATTTTATCTTTTAGTATTATTTATCATTGAAATTATATATGAAACTTATATTCTGCAGTATTCTCTTATATAACATCTTTAATAAGGTTTATTATAGCTTGGGAAGCATTTACTGTTTATGTAATCTGGAAATATACAGTACACACTATGTTCGGGTTTATTCCGTTACAGGAGCTCAGAAGTCCTCTAATCTCTAGCTTCCTTGAGAACCGATCCATGGCAGTTGTTGTCGAGGGATCGACCTCTCGCTCTTTTTCTACCAATAGTGGTGTCCCACAGGGTTCTGTTCTTTCACCTACTCTCTTCCTTCTTTTTATCAATGATTTACTTCACACTATAACTAATTCTATCCATTCTTACGCTAATGATTCTACTCTTCACTCTTCTTTACATTTTCCCCTTCTTCCTAACGCCCAAACTAGATCTGTTTCTAGAGCTGATATCATTACATCTATCAATGCGGATCTGTGCTGCATCTCCGAATGGGGAGGTAGAAACTTGGTTAAATTCAATAGTAATAAAACTCAGTATTTACCAATTGCACTTTCCAAATTAAATGATCTCCCACCAATCACATTTCAGGGCGCTATCATTCTGCCAAATTATAAAATAGATATGCTAAGCCTCACCATTTCCTCTACTATGTCATGGAAGCCACAAATCCTCAACATTGCTAAAGCTGCCTTCCGAAAGCTGGAAATGCTGTACAGATGCCGTAGCTACTTCACTTCTGAGCAGTTGCTTCAAGTATATAAGGGATTCATTCGTCCTAACTTGGAGTACTGCTCTCATATCTGGGGTGGGTCTTCTTCTGCCCAACTGTTAGATAGGGTGGAATCAAAGGCATTTCATCTTATTAACTCTCCTCGTTTAGTTGACAATCTTTCTTCCCTTTCTCTTCGCCGCTTTGTTGCTTCACACTCTCTCTTTTACAGGTACTTTATCGGGCAATGTTCGTTGTATTTGGCATCCTGTGTACCGCCGGCAAGGCCGTGTGCTCGTAACACACGTCTTGCCCGCTGTGCCCACCATTTCTCTGTGGATGTCGGTCACACTAGAATAACCTGTTTATAGGTCATCCTTCGTTCATCACACAGCCAAACTGTGGAATGCTCTGCCTTCTTCTGTGTTTCCACACTCATACAATCTGTCTCACTTTAAAAAGCTGGTGTATATTACTATAACCTTTTCCTTTTCTATTTTCACTTTATTTTT
This sequence comes from Homarus americanus, assembly GCF_018991925.1. Lineage (NCBI taxonomy): Eukaryota > Metazoa > Arthropoda > Malacostraca > Decapoda > Nephropidae > Homarus > Homarus americanus. The sequence goes on from NW_024737042.1 coordinate 19,209,033, forward strand.
ATTCTTATTTTTTCGCCCCCTAGGCCCCGATGTGAGTCGATGACCTGTACCCGGGTGGGCCATTCCCCTTAAAAAAAAATACGGCCTTTAGATACAATATGTGACGTCACAAGTTGGCGGATATGATGCTTTGAGTATCGCTCGAGGGTCGACTTAACATAGTCAGTTGGGAGATACAATATTATATATACTTTTGAGTATCCGGCCCCTGGTAAGAAAAGGGTGCAGCATGAGTCACTTTTGATCTCGCAGTATGTGTATTTACCACCATTGTATATCAAAGCAAGAGTTAATGAAAAGCTTTATTATTGCATTACTTACATGTGGTGAAGGTTTCAAGTACCTCAGTCAGAAATTCCCAAACATCAGTGGTGTTAAACTGAAGAAAGATATTTTCGTGGGAAGTCAGATTCACGAAGTTCTCCTGCACCGTCAAATATCTATCTAATACAACGGAAATCCAGGAAGATTTTGTTTTAGTTAAGTCACTTAAGTCAGAATGCTTGTTCTCGTCTAAAACCACCCAGATTCTGCCTAATTAATTTACACAAATACAATACTTATTAAGTAAGACAATATTTTTATACATTATAAAGAACTAGACGTGATAGAGTAAAACTAAGATTAGACTCAAAATCGACATACACAAATTTACTAAATACAATTATTTATGTTTCTTAAGTCGATAAAAATTTGGAATTTGTTGACCAGTGTTATTATTATTATTATTATTATTATTAAAGTTTTGATATCCTTCCCCCGTAACCTTTTCATTCGACACATACAAACAAAAATCGCCAGTAATTCTAATTCATGTACATGCGCCTGGTAGTAATCAGCATAATACTACAGCAGCGCACAGACCAAAAATAGCCACACGTATTTCATCACACAGATTGCTGATAGAATCGTATATTTAGCGTATGTCCAACTCCAGCTGTGCCCGCCACCACAAACACTGCTCTTGCAATTAAACAATAACTTAGCAAGGTATTGTGTCCGAAAACAAATTCTGAATATGACTTTAGAATTTTAAATTTAGAGGCAATTATTACCAAAAATAGCGATGCCATTTTTTTCAGTGTGTGTAATGGACGTATAAACAAAAAAGGTGTGAGTGAGCCTTCAGAAGCTGTGTGTGTGTGTGTGTGTGTGTGTGTTGAGTATTCTGTTTGCGTTGCGTGTTTTTGTGTCTTAAGTGTATGATGTTTGTGTTGTACTTGTGTTTGTTAGTGTGTTGTTATTATTAAGGGTGAATTAGTTCAACTTAGCGTGCATCTCTGTGTTTGTACTGGGAACGTTTTACCTGGTCTGTTCTTTGATGTTAAACATGTCTTGTGTACAGTCTGCCTTTCATGTATGTTCCGTGAACTATGTTTTGAAGGCCGCTGTTTGAGGAACAATGAAATACACTTACCTTAACTGTAATACTTAAATTCATAAAATAAACACCATTACACACATAAACATTAAGACAAATTTAAATACAAAAATTATATGCGATTCAATCTTTAAATGATTATCAGAAAAAAAAGACGGGGATTTAGTTTTCAACGACACTATTGGACCGGTCTTTATTGTTGGCGATAATACTGGAAAAAATATCATATCAAATTTAGAAAGGGGGGGGGGGTTCCTGATATGATTACCAGCCTGAGAAAAACAACCAATCTAGCCTCGGAAGTCGTGCTGATATAATTAGTAATCGGGTGAGATCTTCTGCTCGGTTCTGCAGATATTTTTACAAAGGGGATAAAATATGTATGTTCAGGTTAATAATCAGCCATTTATTATTGAATTACATAGAGCCTAATGATATGTGACCACAATAATAATAATAATAATAATAATAATAATAATAATAATAATAATAATAATAATAATAACAATCTAGCAGAAATACATCTAAAATTAATATAATAACAGAAAGAAACAGGGACGTATGGAACACTATGAGGAGGCTGGTGACCCCCTAGCACACCTCATTACAATACTAACACCATTTAGAAACGGAACTACAAGTCTGTTTTACAAAGTAATATCCGCCACTCTGTCTGGTTATTATAAAATGTCACGGTGCTGCTATTATCACCTCCATTGTGACAATTGCTAACTTTTACTATCACATCCTGTGTGTAATAATAATAATAATAATAATAATAATAATAATAATAATAATAATAATAATAATAAACGGTTTATTGAAAAAGTTCTGCAGCCAGAAGGCTGAAAACATACATTGGACATAAATGAATTATAAATGGTCTGACCAAGTGTCAGAAAAAATTACATCATCTAAATATACTACACAACCAGGTAAATTGGCCGTGACTTGTGACATCAGCCTTTGAAAGGTGGCAGGGGCATTGCAAAGCCCGAAAGGCATAACATTAAGTTTATAGGTCTTACCTAATGTCACAAAACTGGAGATGTCTTTAGCACGACGAGTCAATGGTACTTGCCAAAACCCTCGAAGGCAATTAATCTTAGAGAGGAACTTGGCGTTCCCGATTGCTTCGATGCAATCGTCGACTCTTGGTAGAGGGAAGCTGTCCTTGCTGGTGACGGCGTTGACCTTGCGGAAGTCGATGCAGAATCGAAGAGTGCCGTCCTTCTTCGGTACGAGAGTGACTGGTGAGCACCACTCCAGCAACAGGCAGCTCGTGCACGCAGGCTATGTTAGCTATCCCTGAAAAACAAGAAGACTTGACACGTACTAAAAACAAAGAAGCCACACCTTGACCCCAAAGGAATCCCAAAACGACGTATTTGTCAGTCTTCCTCGAAGCAACAACACCCTCTTTGATGAGAGTTTGGAGACAACCCGAGTCTCTCAAAATAGTGACTAGTGTTTCGACACCATCAACTTCTACCGTGCTTTGTGACAAAAAGGGACGAAAGGTACCAACGTCTGGGTCCTTCGCAAAACTCTCCTGGAAAGGATCAAAGTCTCGTGAGGCGAGAACCGAAACTGCACTCTCTCGTACTTAACCTTTTGTGGAAATCAACCCTATTGGCATTCTGTCAGCCTTACTCAAACCAGCCATCACTCCGACTGGTGACGTATTAGTCTCTTCAATAACAATCATAGCTGGTTTGCCCGTATCTGGCTGCAGCCGTGTCCAACAAAACTCTGCCTTATGACCTGGCTTTCCACAATAACTACAAGCGTATGTAGAAAATTTGGACGCCCCATTAGGTAGCGAACGCGTCCAGCTCCTCCTGTCACTCACAAAACTGTTACGCACAAAATTACCATTGTTACACCTTTTTTCAATTGCAATTGAACAATGTTACTTTTGGTTTCAACATCTTCGAATGGAATCAACATTCTTACACTTGATTAATAACAATCTTTACTTTCCGTTCAACAATCATCCAAAACTTTTCAACAGTCGGTCAACACGTGACAATGTTTACTTGCTTTCAACAATCGTCTCATTCTTCATTGACAATTCACTAATGCTTTCAACATTTTACAAAACTAAGTAATAATCTTTAAAACATCATAACTATGCAAAAAGTTTATGTTTTGGTGTTTTTCGTAGATCGAAAGACTAGTTGATCTAATTCGAACTTTTGAAGCAAGTAACGAATCACCGAGTCGAGATGGTGTGCTACACACTCAGTATTTTCATTACGAGTGTGCAGCTTCTCCCGTATACAGTTCGTCGCCGAGCCCCTCCAGCATGCCACGGAGGCACCGAATAACAAGTGCTACAGATCGCGAGCGCATTATCGAGGCCTACAGAGCCGAACAAGATTTCCTCGTAGTTGCAGCAGCCCTTGGAGTTCAGCGCACCACGGCATACTCCATTGTGCGAGTATACCAACGCGAAAACAGGGTTGAAGCGGCTCACGCAGGAGGCAGACACAAGATCATCGACAATGAAACTCTCGATCTAATACTAGTGATGCTGCTTGAAGCAAACCCTATGATGACCTTGAGAGAGATAAAGAGGAGGTCATGGATATATTTCCTACAAAACCACATTTCAGTGAGGTAACGCTTTCGCGTTATTTGGAGGGGGAGCTGATATCACTGAAAATGTCCCGTGACTCCCCAACAGAAAGAAATTCTCCCGCAGTAAAGGAGGCGAGACACGCGTACGCTACGTGGATGCTGGCGACGGGTCTACAGCAGCAACTAGTATACATTGATGAGACAGGTATGTAATTATGTAACCACTTATCAACTATCTGCAGTATGTACTACATAATTACTTAAGTAAACTGTATGTAACGAGTGAGTACTTAATATTGATCTCAGTTTGATGCATCGTACAACTTTCCTTGTGTTAATGTTTAATTACATTACAGTATGACTACATCCACTGATGTTTCATTTCCAGGGTTCAATCTGTGGACCAAGAGGACGTACGGCAGGGCAAGACGTGGGGAGCATGTGCATCGCGCCGTTGGTGGACAGCGTGGCAGAAACACGACAGTGATTGCTGCGATAGCTGAACACTGTGGAATACGCTATCACGAAATTCACTATGGTTCAGTGACGAAGGACGTATTCAGTGATTTCATCGCATCACTTGCAGCAATAATCGGAGATGCAAGATCCATACTTGTTCTAGACAACGCTCCAATTCACAACGGTATCGCAGCAGTCTATCCCGAGCTGAATTTTAAATTTCTCCCTCCATACTCTCCTTGCTTGAACCCCATAGAAAACTGTTTCTCTGTGTTTAAATCATACCTGAACCAGTACCTCCACCGTGAAGCTCCACGGTGCAACGCGGCCCACGCCAGGCAAGAAGGAGTGACTCTCAATGCACTGAGGGAGAACATTTTGCAAGTTGGCGTGGAATTTGCACTGCCTAGTGTCACGGAACATGTTGTGTCGCAGAACTATATAACCATGTCAACACCTACTTGGTTCAATGTATTGAGCGCCGAGACATCTTCAATTGATATACAGTAGGTCTACAGTTATAGAGTATAACCTACTGCCTTACCGTTTGTTCCACTTGAAACAATTCACAACAAAAACCTTCTATACACTCATGGATTCTTTTTTACCTGACAGGTTACTATTCGTGAGGCAGAGGAGGAAGGCAAGTCAATGGGATGCTGATATGACACTCCTCTCCCCAATCCCACTACCCCTCCCACCCTCACCTACCTCCATCCCTACCTTACAGCCAGGCAGAAACAACCGACCAAGGTGTACGAGGCCTTTACTGTGAATTGCTTCGTGGAAGTATCATGACACCAATGTAGTTAGCTATTAGTATAAGGCCCTTTTTTCTTTGTTTCTTTTTAAGCAATCGTATGTTTTATGTAGCTACTACATACTAAAGACTAAAGACATTACATAATTACATATGTTTATAACAGAAGTCATTGTGTTGTTGAAGTTTGTGTAAGTATACTCAAAAATTAAATATTCATGGCTGTTACTGATTTTAAAGATTGTTGAATAAATTCTTTTCAATGATGATTGTTTCAGTCGCATTGTTGAAAAGTTTGGTTGACTGTTGAAAGCAATCGGAGATATGTGGCTGTTGAAAGGTTTTGTAAATTGTCAAATCAAAATAACTGATTGTTGAATGGATTCGGAAAATAGTTGAAAGCGAATAGAAATTTGTCATTCCAAAATCTTGATTGTTAAAGGCAAGTGGTCAATTGTTCAATTGCAAATGAAAGAAGGTGTAGTATTCCCTTGTCTCGCTCTGTGGAGAGAGGGATTAAAAGTCTTTGAACTTGTGGGGGCATAACATCATTGTTAGTCTTACCATGCCTCAAAACATATCCATCAGCATGCTTAGCAGCCTCTTCGCGAGTACTAAATTCCCTATCTAACAAGTATAAGGTAACCTCTTCATCGATGGTTACCAAAAATTCCTCTGTGAGCATTAACTCAATCAGGGAGTCAAACTCACTCACTTCCTTGGAGTGTAACCACTTTGAGAATACCTCTCTTTTACTCCTAGCAAATTCAAGGTGGGTCTGCTCTGCCTTCTTACGGAGGCCAAGAAAGCGTTGTCTGTACGCTTCAGGAACAAGGGCATAAGCCTTCAAAACTTCCTCCTTAACATATAAATAATCATTAGCGTCACGGTCTGTAAGAGACGAAAAAACACACAGAGCCTTACCTGCAAACGCTTGTTGAAGCAAAATGGGCCAAAACTCTATAGGCCACTTTAAAGTGGTAGCAAGTCTCTCGAAATCAATGAAAAAATCATCAACTGTTTCCTCTGGAAACGTGGGCATTAGCCTAGCAGCACGTGCTGGATCAAAATGAGAAAAACTAGATCTGGGGGTGAGGCCATCGGTGTCAGAAGGGTTACTCTGACCGAGCTGTATACGCAGACGCAAGTTTTCTGAATCAGCTTCTTTCGCTTTAGCTTCAGCTTCCGCCTGACGTATCCCAATTTCTTTCGCTTTAGCTTCAGCTTCTTTCAATTTTATTTGCAACTCGAGAAGGCGTAATTCATCATTCACTGAACGTGACTCAGCTACGTTAACTTGACTAGCTTCACCGTGGTCTACTCTTATCTCAACATGAACACTATCTCCAGACAGCTGACTTCTTACAGCGTTAAACAACTTTACTTTACTGGTGCTGCTAGAAATTACCACACCATAATACTCGCAAATTAATCTTTACTCATGTGCATTTAACTCTGAAACCTCCTCAATGGAGGGATTACTTGATGCAAATGCAGCCACATCATCTTGGCTGATGACAACCATGATGGCTAGTTAAGAAAAAATAAATAAAACACAAAAAGAATACACATGTCAAAAGGTCGTTAGTGAATCCTGGCAAGGTCGCCAAAACTGTTACACCGTCTCTTAATTTACTTAAATATCCAGGTTCTAGGCGTAACCAAAAAAAAAAAAAGTGAAGTAAATCAAAAGGGAATAAAAATAAATAAAGTAAACATTTAAGAATTTAATTAAATTAAATACTAACACAATAAAGAGCCTCGTAGGCTGTCACAACAAATTGATTCACTATCGAAACTTTCAAGACACAAATGATACTAAAACATCGAAACATCAAAAGAACTGCTTAAATATATAGAATAAAAATAAAGCACCAAATTACGTTTACACTGCATAAACATATAAAATAACTAACACTGAAATTAACTATCATGAAACAACACTGAATTACTTAAATGTAACTAAGCAAGCACTGATGGACACATAAGAGACATGAATAGGCACTCACATAGATATACCATATTGGTGGCGACAGGAACAACACAGAAATAAAATAAAGTATAAGTAACAGGTGATGGGTGTCGCTCAAAAGAACGTGAACTGAATGACAAGAGGACTGGACTGAACTCTGTCTGCTGGTGCAGTACTATATATAAGGTCGGCTCCAGCCAGTGCGACATGGGTCGTTTAACGATGCAGATGGTCGTTAGAGAAACAAAGAATGCTTGTTACAATACTAAATGAAGAAATAAGATGGGCTTGAACAAATAATAACAGTTAAAACCTTAACAGCACAATGGTAAGGTGACTAGAATATATAATATTAAATATAACACTTCATTAGAGGAATAATATGGAACAACATGGAAGCACATTATAAAAAATAATAGAAAAATAAGACAAGGTCGTAACAAAAAAAAAAAAAAAAAAAAATATATATATATATATATATATATATATATATATATATATATATATATATATATATATATATATATATATATATATATGCTGATAACCACAAGGAAAGAAGAAAACACGAAGTTCCCAAGCGCTTTCGTGTAATTCACATCTTCAGGGGTGAGTACAGACTAAAGAGAAGTACAAAACAAGGTGGATATATACAGAGGAGGGTGAGACCAGGTCCACAATGGTCAGGTATTAGGTAATGACCCTACTAATCTTTAAATAGCACGGCAACGGTGGGTAGTCAGGTCAGAGGGTAAGGTGACCCAACCTTCTCACCTGGTTACAAATCTTCTTAATGTTACACCAACAGATGAAAGCCTTAAGGGTTTTCAACAAAATAATATCAATCACTGAGAAAATGGTATTAAAAAAATAAGATATTAATAGCTCTACAATGAATAGGCCTTAAGGGCACTCAACAACGATGGTAAATTGCTATGGAAGGAAATAAAGAAGGCATCTGATAGAAACAATGTATGTATTCTAGGCGATTTCAACTTTTCAGGCATAGATTGGAAAAATCAACTTAGCGATAATGAATCTGAAGATTTTCTAGAAGTAGTACAGGATAGTTTTTTATATCAATTCATAAACTCGCCCACTAGAGGAAATAATATCCTCGATTTAGTTCTCAGTAATAATGAAAATCTAGTAAAAGATGTTGGGATTGGAGACGAACTAGGAAACAGTGATCATAAAGCCATATATTTTAACATAATATGGGATGGCAGGAAGGAAAATTCGGCCTTGATCCCGGATTTTAGGAAGGCTAATTACGGTAGCATAAGGAGAGACCTAAGGGATGACCCTATGGTCAAAAGATTAATCCCCCCCACACCTCAGGAAACTGTCAACTTAGGACGGGATAACCCCGAATTTAATTTAGCAGCTACTTATGAACAATTTATTGCGACAATCAATAATGCCCAAAATAAACACTCTTAGATCTTCTAGGGAAAAAGAAAGGAGTATATAGAAAAGTTAAGAAAGGCAAAAATCACTTACTTGGTTACTATCAGAACCTAACAAGACAGGTAAAAACAGAAATTAGGAAAGCAAAGAGAAATTATGAAATCAAGGTAGCAAACGAATCGAAAAATAACCCCAAAGCTTTTTATCAACTGTATAAATCAAAGGTTAGAGATACAATAGGTCCCCTTAAAACTACGACAGGAGAAATGACTGATGATGAGTTAGAAATGTGTAGTACGTTAAATAGTCATTTTCGCTCCGTATTCTAAATAAAAACTAAGCACAGTTCCAGAAGTTCATAAGGTATATAACGACAGTATAGAAAATATGTTGATGAATATCCAATAATACTAATAACGATGTGCTTAAAGTAATTAACAAACTGAAGCCTCATAAATCGCCTGGTCAGGCAGAAATTATATGCTAGAATATTAAAGAATGTAGAATGAGTTGAGTAATCCATTAGCAGTTTTTTATTTAGCAAGTCATTAGAATGGGCCTAGTGCTGACTTGGAAACTTGCAAATGTGGTTCGATTTTCAAAAAGGGTGATAAATCAATAGCATCAAATTACCGTCCCATTAGTCTCACGTCAATCATAGGCAAGTTGCTAGTCAATTATTGCTACAAAAATCAGAAGCCACCTTGAAACATTCAACTTAATTCATTCTTCTCAGCATGGGTTCACCCAGGGACGTTCTTGTCTCACAAATTTGCTTAGCTTTTTCTCAGAAGTATTTGAAGCGGTAGATAATGATAAGTCATATGATATAATTAATTTAGATTTCAGTAAAGCATTCGATAGAGTCCCTCATGAGAGATTGATAAGGAAGGTAGAAGCACATGGAATAGGTGGATCAGTATTAAAATGGATTAGGTCATGGTTAACTGGTAGGAAACAGAGAGTCAGCATAAATGGATTAAAGTCAGACTGGGGTGCGGTCAAAAGCGGAGTTCCCCAGGGATCTGTATTGGGCCCTCTGCTGTTTGTTATATTCATTAATGATCTTGATTTAGGCATAACTAGTAGGATTAGTAAATTTGCGGATGATACCAAAATGGGGAGAGTGATAAATTCAGACAGTGACTTTGAACACCTTCAAAGAGATCTAGATACCTTACATGAGTGGTCAGTAGACTGGCAAATGAATTTTAATACTGATAAATGCAAGGTACTACATAGGGAAGACGAATACAAACGTTAAGTATAAACTAGGTAACACGGAAATAGAAAACTCAGTTTGTGAAAAAGATCTAGGTGTATTTGTTAGCAACGACTTGAAACCTAGAAAACAATGTATTAGCGTTCGCAACAAGGCAAACAGGATTCTTGGGTTCATATCTAGGTCTGTGAGTAACAGAACTGCTGACGTTATCTTGAAACTTTACCTAGCATTAGTGAGGCCACACATGGATTATGCGGTTCAGTTCTGGTGTCCTTATTATAGAATGGACATAGATTCTTTGGAGAGAGTACAAAGAAGAATGACAAAAATGATCCATAATATTAGAAACCTTCCATATGAAGAAAGACTGAAAAGCTTAGGCTTACATTCATTAGAGAGGCGTAGAGTTAGGGGAGATATGATAGGGTGTACAAGTGGGTAAGTGGGATTAACAAGGGTAAAATGGAAGATGTTCTGAAGCTCAGTAATAACGAAATAACTAGAACAAATGGCTTTAAATTAGATAAATTCCGATTCAGAAAGGATATAGGCAAGCACTGGTTTGGTAATAGAGTTGTGGATATGTGGAATAGGCTACCGAGTGCTATAGTAGGATCGGGGACGCTAGGGAGCTTCAAGACGAAGTTGGATAGGCACATGGAAGTGCTGGGATGGGTGTGAAAGGGATCTGCCCTGTGGGCCAGTCGGCCTCCTGCAGTATCCCACTTTCTTATGTTCTTATGTTCTAAAATGGTGTAAAAATAAGAACTTGTTAACTCCACCTGAATAGGCCTTCAGGGCACTCAACAAAGATATTACCCTTGGAGATACAAAGTGTGACATCCTAACCTAACTTAAACACTAGGAGGGGAACCAAGGGTGTATAAGTGAGATTGAAATTATAAAGAACCAATGATTGAAATAAAGCATTAAGGAACTAAATCACAGTATCACAAACAACATAAGGGAGAACCCATCTGAAAAACAGTTCCCTCATTCTCTGCTTTCAATTAGTGACACAAACATTAAAACAATACTATCACAATTATTTAAGAAATATTAATTACACACAGCAAGACAATATCAGTAACTGAAAAAATATTATCGCTAGATTAGGAAGTTACTGAGTCCAGCAATACCGGTAAACACATGCTCCCTAACCTAACACATAGATTCCACTTGCACTCCGTAGTTTTTTAAGGCACAACCAACAGACACCCGTAGTTTAAGGCCCAAGCCAGCCTTTCTCAACCTTGGAAATGTACCTCTAAGTTTCACTGGACTCCTGGTCCCAGTGTGTGACCCTGTATCACTCAGCTCGCTTCACTTTACCCCCAGTACATCCATGAAACGGAAGGGAGTGAGCCAATCAGACCTTGTACAGTTGAGAGAAGCTTTAGCTTCCCGTTAGCAAAAGGTTTTCACTAAGCTGTTTAAAGATATGTGGTATTGTGAGCCGAGGTAGAGGAGAGCTGATGACCCCAAACGATCGTCACGTCGTTAGTTGGGCACCCAGACGGCTAGTTTCACTCCAACTCTCACCATACTCAACAGGTGGCTTAAACCCAGGTCAGTGGACGGTCATACAGCTCGTTTCACCACTAGTCTCATACCGCTAGTGGACGTTATCATACCGCAGACGTTTCACACAGCGTGGACTCTACAGAACCCTGAAAAAACCCGAGCTGTTAGCTATTGTCTCACATCACCGTTTGTTTCCTACCGCCCTATCTAGCTTTGTATGAGATTGAATAAAACTTACTTGTTAATACTGTTGTTAAATAACGAAGGCACCAGTTCACGTGGTCCCTCTCTCCTGGGTACAGAACAGAGATGGTCCTCTGGCGTAACCCCTCACAACTCCCCAGCCACGCTTGCTCACTAGTTCACGCTTTTCAGGTGTGACATATTTACCAGACGATTAACAGCTTAATTAGGGCGTACGCAACATTTTCAGACTGGGAAACGATCTATGATTACTTTTAATTTAATAAATGATATTTAATTTCATAATTCGCCTCCATATTAATTCGGTAAATTACATTTAATATCGTATAGACCTAGTTCCACAACCTCTCGCTATGTGTGGGGGCGCAGTCTTCCCTCAGACGACCTTGAATTCAGTATTGCCAATGGCGCGGCGTTTGAAATTACACTGAAATTCCTGAATATTACATATATATATATATATATATATATATATATATATATATATATATATATATATATATATATATATATTTCATGTAGCTCCACAATGAAAACGTGGATAAGATAAATCTTGATAAAATCACACGGGAAAAGGGAAACAACAGAGCACCTTAGCTTTCGTCTTTATTCAAGACATCTTCAGAAGCAACTGATATATATATATATATATATATATATATATATATATATATATATATATATATATATATATATATATAAAATCACTTGCAGGAAAATGGAAACAACAGGTACACTTAGCTTTCGTCTTTATTCAAGACAGGAAAAACACTGCAGCACAGAATAAAACAACATAAGTATAATATCAGAACAGCATCTGAAAGCAGTGCCTTGTTCGTTCATGTTAGGAATAATAATCATCCCATTGCTTGGGAAAAAAGCTTAGAAGTATTTAAATCATCTTGTGTCACAGAAAGACTTCTGGAATTAAAATCAATAAACCTTAGTGATGGTCAGTTCATAACTGATATGTTACATAAATTTATTTGTCAGTGGGCCAAGGTTAAAAATGCTTTGAAAACCTTTGATCTAGATGTATGATGATTATTTTGTGGGTCCCTTATTTTTGACCTGACCTGACTAGTCACGTCACCCCCCTTCTCTTAAGCTCCTCTATGTGTGTGTTGGTGTGGGGATTAGTGGATGACATCATTATGACCTGACCTCATGTTTTTAAGGTCACCCTGTATATTTAAGCCCCTCTCTGTCCATGTAATCCAGTTGCCTCTGAAGATGTCTTGAATAAAGACGAAAGCTAAGGTGCTCCGTTGTTTCCATTTTCCCGTGTGATTTTATCAAGATTTATCTTATCCACGTTTTCATTGTGATTTACATACGAAATATATATATATATATATATATATATATATATATATATATATATATATATATATATATATATATATATATATATATATATATATATATAATCTTGATAAAATCACACGGGGAAAAGGGAAACAACGGAGCACCTTAGCTTTTGTCTTTATTCAAGATATCTTCACAGGCAACTGAATTACAAGGACTGAGAGAGGCTTAAGTACACAGGGTGATCTTACAAAACACGAGGTCAGGTCAAAAACATGACATCCACTAATCCACACACCACCACCACCGCAAACATAAGAGGAGCTTAAAAGAAAGGGCGACGAAACTAGTCATGTTAAGTCAGGTAAAAAATATGAGACCCACTAATCATCTATCCTACATCTACCTCAAATAAGAACATAAGAACATAAAGAATGGAGAAACTGCAGCAGGCCTATTGGCCCATACTGGGCGTCCCGTTTACAACCAACCCTTATTGCTCATATGAGCATCCAACCTATGTTTGAAGCAATTCAGCGTATTCGAGTTAATGATGATATTTGGTAACTTGTTCCATTCATCCACTACTCTGTTTCCAAACCAGTGTTTACCTATTTCACGCCTAATTCTAAATTTGTCTAATTTAAAACCATTGTTACAAGTTCGCTCCTGGTTGGATAGTTTGAGTACCTTTGTAATGTCCCCTTTATTTAGCCCTGACTTCCATTTATACACCTCTATCAGGTCGCCCCTCGCTCTACGTCTCTCGAGGGAGTGCAAATTAAGATGCTTTAACCTGTCTCTATACTCAAGGTTCCTAATGCCCAGGATTAGTCTTGTCATTCTCCTCTGAATTCTTTCCAAGGATTCTATATCCATTCTGTAATACGGTGACCAGAACTGAACTGCGTAATCCAGGTGTGGTCTCACAGAGCAAGATACAGTTTTAGGATGACCTCGCTAGTCTTGTAACTAACACTCCTTTGTATGAACCCAAGTACTTTATTAGCCTTGTTGAGCAAAACACATTGTTTACTTGGCCCAAGGTTCCTACTTATCATTACTCCTAAATCTCTCTCTCGCAGTCGGATTTCTCTATGGCATCGTTGTTCATCTGGTATCTGGTTTCCCTGTTTACATCTCTATACTGAGTACTTTACATTTTGTCGACATTGAATTTCATCTGCCATTTTTCAGACCATTCGAAAAATTTGTTTAGATCTTCCTGTAGTTTTGCTGAGTCCTCGTCAGATTTAATAACACGTCCTATTTTAGTGTCATCAGCAAATTTACTAATGTTGCTGTCTATGCCGATATCTATGTCGTTTATGTATATAATAAATAATAATGGTCCAAGTACTGAGCCTTGGGGAACTCCACTTGTGACGTTGCTCCAATGGGACTTAGTGCGGTTAATGCTCACTGGCTGTTTCCTGTCCTGTAACCACGCCCTAATCCATTTAAGGATGTTACCTTTGATGCCATGAGCTTCTACCTTTCTAATTAGTCTTTCGTGGGGGACTCTGTCGAAGGCTTTACTAAAGTCGAGATATACCACATCATAATTGTGCCCCTCGTCCACCGATTCGAAAACTGATGAAAAGAATGTTAATAGATTAGTTAGGCAAGAACGTCCGCTTGTGAAGCCATGCTGGGAATCATTGATCAATCGGTGCTTCTCCAGGTGATTTCGAATAGAGTTTGAAATGATTGCTTCCAGTAATTTGCCTACTATTGATGTTAGACTGATTGGGCGGTAGTTAGAGGATAGTGATCTATCCCCTTTCTTGAAAATCGGTATTACATTCGCTATCCTCCAGGATTCTGGTACTACACCTGTTTTTAAGGACATGTTAAACAACTTTGCTAAGGGCATACTAAGCTCTTCCTTACATTCCTTTAATACTCTGGCAAATATCTCATCGGGACCAGGTGACTTATTAGGCTTTAGTTTGTCTATTTGCTTACTAACATCGTTACTAGTCACTACTATCTCACTTAATTTGTTTTCTTCACTATCTCTGAATAGAGTCGGTGCCTCGGGTATCATGCTTTCAAAGCATTTTTAACCTTGGGTCATTGACAAATAAATTTGTGTAACATATCCGTTTTAAGAACATAAGAATGGAGGAAACTGCAGCGGGCCTATTGGCCCATACTGGGCAGTCCCGTTTACACCCAACCCCTATTGCTCATATGAGCATCCAACCTATGTTTGAAGCAATTCAGCGTATTCGAGTTAATGATGATATTTGGTAACTTATTCCATTCATCCAATACTCTGTTTCCAAACCAGTGATTACCTATTTCACGCCTAAATCTAAATTTGTCTAATTTAAAACCCTTGTTACGAGTTCGCTCCTGGTTGGATAGTTTGAGTACCTTTGTAATGACCCCTTTGTTTAGCCCTGCCTTCCACTTATACACCTCTATCAGGTCGCCCCTCGCTCTACGTCTCTCAAGGGAGTGCAAATTAAGATGCTTTAACCTGTCTCTATACTCAAGGTTCCTAATGCCCGGGATTAGTCTTGTCATTCTCCTCTGAATTCTTTCCAAGGATTCTATATCCATTCTGTAATACGGTGATCAGAACTGAACTGCGTAATCCAGGTGTGGTCTCACAAGAGCAAGATACAGTTTTTGGATGACCTCGCTAGTCTTGTAACTAACACTCGTTTGTATGAACCCAAGTACTTTATTAGCCTTGTTACGAGCAAAAACACATTGTTTACTTGGCTTAAGGTTCCTACTTATCATTACTCCTAAATCTCTCTCGCAGTCGGATTTCTCTATGGCATCGTTGTTCATCTGGCATCTGGTTTCCCTGTTTACATCTCCTATACTGAGTACTTTACATTTGTCGACGTTGAATTTCATCTGCCATTTTTCAGACCATTCGAAAATTTGTTTAGATCTTCCTGTAGTTTTGCCGAGTCCTCGTCAGATTTGATAACACGTCCTATTTTAGTGTCATCAGCAAATTTACTTATGTTGCTGTCAATGCCGATATCTATGTCGTTTATGTATATAATAAATAATAATGGTCCAAGTACTGAGCCTTGGGGAACTCCACTTGTGACGTTGCTCCAATGTGACTTAGTGCGGTTAATGCTCACTCGCTGTTTCCTGTCCTGTAACCACGCCCTAATCCATTTAAGGATGTCACCTTTGATGCCATGAGCTTCTACCTTTCTAATTAGTCTTTCGTGGGGGACTCTGTCGAAGGCTTTGCTAAAGTCGAGATATACCACAACATAATTGTGCCCCTCGTCCACCTATTCGAAAACTGATGAAAAGAATGTTAATAGATTAGTTAGGCAAGAACGTCCTTTTGTGAAGCCATGCTGGGAATCATTGATCAATCCTTGCTTCTCCAGGTGATTTCGAATAGAGTTTGAAATGATTGCTTCCAGTAATTTGCCTACTATTGATGTTAGACTGATTGGGCGGTAGTTAGACCATAGTGATCTATCCCCCTTCTTGAAAATCGGTATTACAGTCGCTATCCTCCAGGATTCTGGTACTACACCTGTTTTTAATGACATGTTAAACAACTTTTCTAAGGGCATACTAAGCTCTTCCTTACATTCCTTTAATACTCTGGCAAATATCTCATCGGGACCAGGTGACTTATTAGGCTTTAGTTTGTCTATTTGCTTACTAATATCGTTACTAGTCACTACTATCTCACTTAATTTGTTTTCTTCACTATCTCTGAATAGAGTCGGTGCCTCGGGTATCATGTTTAAATTTTCGGTGGTGAAAACTGTTGAAAAATTTGTATTCAAATTATTGCTCATTTCTCCGTCGTTATCAGTGAGTTCGCCGAAGTCTGACCGTATTGGTCCAATCTTTTCTCGTGTTTTAGTTTGATACATTTGGTAGAATCCTTTGGGGTTTGTCTTCGCCTCCCTTGCTATCCTTACCTCATTATTCCTCTTTGCTTTCCTTATCTCGGTTTTAACCCTACTCGCCAATACCCTATAATAGTCCCGGAGGTGAATTTCGCCACGATTTATCCTTCTACCTATAGCCTTCCTTTGGCCAATGATGTTCTTAAAATAATTATTTATCCATTTAGGGTCATTGTTGTCTGATCTGAGTTTTTTGTATGGTATGTTCTGCCTTTGTGAATTAAGTAACTCACTATTTAAATTGTCGTGGAACTCGGCAATCTCAGATCTCGTTATCAGGTCCGTGTCATCTGTCAGGTTCACAGCCAAGCGTGACACCCCCTCTCTTAGCTGCCTCTTTAAACTGTCAAAGTTTGCCCTTCTGAAATCTGGTACTTTAATGGAATTTTCCTTATGTCTGCCCTGAAAATCTAACTGGAATAGAATTTCTTTGTGATCGCTGTTTGCAAGTTCGTTCCCCGTCCTCGACATTGCTAATTAGGTTTTCTCTGTTCAACAGAACTAAGTCCAGTATATTATTACCCCGTGTAGGTTCGGTTATATGTTGACTTAGGAAACAGTCCTGGATCGTCTCGTGAAAATCCTGTGATTCTGAGTTACCCGTAAGGTCAGTCCAATCTATTTGGCCAAGGTTAAAGTCGCCTACTATACAGACTTTGTTGTGTATGGAAGCCCTGCGCATTTCATCCCAGATAAGTCGCTCAATGACGCTATCAAGATTGGGGGGTCTATATATTACTCCTGTGATTAATTTTTCCCGACCGTCGCTTAATTCTATCCAAATTGTTTCTGTATTCCTCTCAGTTTTTATTTCCTTATTTATTTCACACTTCAGATTATCCCTAACATAGATTGCTACTCCGCCTCCTTTCCTGGTCTGCCTATCGGTATGGAACAGTTTGTAACCCGCAATTTGGTATTCGACTGGTAACTCACGTGTGTCTAGGTTGATCCATGTTTCAGTGAATGCAATTATATCGATTTTTTCGGTACATACCAAGGCCCTAATATCATCCATTTTGTTTCTCATACTTCTACTGTTCGTGTAGTATACATTTAAGTTAGTCGTGTTCTGAGTCCTCCCCTTACCGCGTTTAGTTTTAAACTCCCTTTCTAATTTAGTTTTGTCATCATTCCTAACACTATTTCCCTGTAGTCTTTCACTTTGTTTACCCGCTCCCACTGCAGTCTCCTCCACCCCCGTGCCCATATGTTCCCTTAGCAGTTTAAAGACTTCGATATCTTTTGAACTGCCCCTACTGTTTGTATAATATACATTTAAACCTACTCTTCCCTGGTCCTGTTTTACCCCTTGTCCTGAGCAACTAATTTTACTTCCCAGGACCTGCTTGTTTTTTGACTCCCACTTTCCCCGACCCCTCTCTACTGGCGAAACCCCCCCTTCGGAGTGACAATTTCACGCTCCAGGGATGCAGACAACGTCTTTACCCCCTCACGAGACAAGTGTACTCCGTCGCGACAGTACAGGTAGTCGTTGCCATAGAATCGTTGCCAGTTATCAATGAATGCCCAACCATTGTTTGCACAATGTTTTTCCAGTCGGCAATTTATAGCAATTGCCCTGGACAGCCATTCACGACCAACCCCTCTTCTAGGCAAGACACCACATACTATCGGGATCCCTCCCCTATCTCTAATCTTCCCCAGCGCCTCCCTATACCTCTTGAAAAGTTCCTCACTCCTAACCTTACCTATGTCGTTTCCTCCCACACTAAGACACACTACTGGATTGGTACCCTCCCCTGACAAAACCCTGTCTAACCTCTCGGCTACATGCCCTATCCCAGCCCCAGGAAAACACACCCTAGTCCTACGTTTCCTATCTCTCGCACAAAAAGCCCTATCCATAAACCTCACCTGGCTGTCACCAACTACCACGACCTTACCTGTGGGCAGGGTTTGTACAACTGCCCTTTCCTCTCCTTGATCCATACCGTCCTGCCTCTTCTCTTCCTCGCCAGCTTCCTGTAGCACCTGGTAAGGGTTACTACACTCCACACCCTGGTCAGCTTTCCTGAGCCTGACCCTAGTCCCCTTGGAGACAACCACTCTCCACGCCTGCTCCTCCTTCGCAGGTGTCCTGCTAGGCAGGACACCTACCTGAAGGAGTTCCGTCCTGAGGGCTTCATTTTCCCCCTTTAGAGTGTCAACCTCACTCCTCAACTGCCCCAGCTGCCTTAACAGAGTGGCAAGGAGGTCGTCTTTCCCCACACTCCCCTCCTCTTCCCCCACGACACAACGATCCAAAGCGGCCATTTTCCTTGGTCTCTAACGGGAGCATGATCGGGCACGACCTTCTCCAAGCTGAGTCAGAGGTCAGATGGTCAGAGGTACTGACCATCACTAAGGTTTATAGAATTTATTTATCTAATCAATTTTGCTTCAACCAGAAATCTTTCTGTGACACACGATGAGTTAAAAACTTCTTAACTGTTTTCCCAATCTATGGGATGATTATTGTTCCTTATATTAACGAAAAGTGCACTGCTTTCAGATGCTGTTCTTATATTGTACTTGTGCTGTTTAATTCTGAGTTGCAATGCTTTCCCAGTCTGACCTACATAATTTCCATTAAACAGCACAAGTACAATATTAGAACAGCATCTGAAAGCAGTGCACATATCAACATATTTTTTTTGTTCTGTGAACTAAAATTTTTGTACCATAAACATCATATAAATATAAAGTATCGCTAAGGAAAACTATGCGGAACATCAAAACATCATCTACAGTATTATCCAGTAAACCACTGAACACTGACCGATCTGTCTCGAAGCTCCACTCACCTGCCCCATCTGCTAACACACGGAACACTATATTAATGAAATACCGATACTGTAGTCATAACATAACACTGAGGGCGAGAATTATTGTTTACAAGTAAATATATGTATAATTCTTTGTTGAAATTAAGGAAACTCAAATTCTTTTTTTTTCCTTTTCGAAATGGAAGTAAAATGCTGGTGCGTTACTAATAATAGTAGGTCACCAGAGAAAGATCCGAGTGCAGTGCTGTATATGAAATCGGAACTAATAGTTATATTAGAATAACTTTAACGAAAGAAATAACTTGAGTTTCTTAAGTAGGGCAATACAGGAGAAACAGCTTTCCCGAGATATGAAATTCCAGCAATATTAACAAATAAATGGGTCCATGAAAACAGAACCAGGTTTTACCATCTGGCGGGACTATTGCACTTATCACCCAGTAGTAACTAAACTCATAAAGGCTTATCTTCAGAGGCACCGTTGAGATTTTATACGTTTCTGATAATTTTTTGGATTTTGAAATATTGATATAAGACAGTGCATCAGTCAGGTGAGTAACGTATAAGAATAACATATATATATATATATATATATATATATATATATATATATATATATATATATATATATATATATATATATATATATATATATATAAAGTACAACGACTCTTATGTATATAAACCGGCTGTCGAGTAATGCAGGCAATATATGGTAGCCTTTTTGTATTATTTATATAGGAGCTAATACATCCAAAACCAAAATTACTAGAACTACTACAACTTGTGTATATAACTGTACCAAAATATAAACCATGCAAAAAACGTATACAAGTAAACTAAATAATTAACAGAAACTTATACAAAATACTTGGAAAATCGACTTCTCTCTCTCTCTCTCTCTCTCTCTCTCTCTCTCTCTCTCTCTCTCTCTCTCCTGTACAACTCCCCTTATACCCCTCGTTTAATAAGAGATGTGTATTATATAGACCCAGACCTTGGAAGCAAAATGTAAACGGAAGAGAATGAGAGAGAGGAGGTGGTCTTTCTTAAGAAAACGGAGAAAAATTGTCACAGAAGGGAATTTCAACCTCTTTAAGATGTTTTGAGGCGTCGTATTCAGTGCTGGGGATATCTTAACTCGCCTTGACCTGAATATTAAATGAAAATCCTAAAGCTCCTTACATTCCGCTTCATATAATGCTTGGCTTATCTGAAGACCCACTTCAGAGAGTAATATTTCATTTTAATTGCGATGGTGTGTGTGTGTGTGTGTGTGCGTGTATGTGTGTGCGTGTGTGTGTGTGTCCGTAGCTCATACGATCATGTGTGAGTTTTGGTACATTTAGAGTTACGTACATATTGTTTGTTCTTTTTCTATGTTTATTTTTCAGTTCTGTATCTGTGCTAAGTGGATTTCTATGTGTTTATGGTGCTCTTTGTGTACCCTCGTCGGTGGAAACCCTGATGGTTTATCTTCTTGTATTCCCTTCTTGCTTCCGTTATGTTGTCCTCGTGGAAGTTGTGTGAATAAACCGGTTTGTGTCTGCCGGATAGTCACTCTTTTTATACAGAATTGACACCACGACTGAGGTGATTCTCTCTATCTCTCAAACACATGAACAGTTTGTCGTATTGTAGTTAACTCGGTCAACTTGGAATAACCTAACATACTGGTGGCCACTTTCGGAATGGATTGCTTTCGTTCGGTATTTCTTCAGCAATACTATATATCTGCAAAATTACGTCACATATTGTCCAATAAATATTGTACTGTGTTATCGTTTGGGCGAAGTTACCGTCTGTTGGCCATTTTAGACACGTATTATTATTTTTTTATCATATTTATTTTTTACTCCGGGGAGATTTTTACTGCCAGTTGTGTCTCAGATTTGGGGACATAGTACACAGCATATTGAATGGATTTTGACAACACATGTCTTGATGAGATCGTCCTCATCCCTACCCTCGCCATCTGCCTCATCATCACCCTCGTCATCATTTCTCTTTATGGAAGGGAAAGATGAGGGGGGGGGGGTTGAACTCAATATGGGAAAAAGGGAGAAAGAGATGAAATTTAACTCTCTTCGGTAGGGAGGGAAGGAAAGAGGGAAATTCAATTCTCTAAGGAAAGGGGGGGGGGAGGGACGCTGAACTCTATGTGAAGGAGGGAGGAAGGGAGGAAAGTTCAACTCTCTATGGTAGGGAGGGAGGGAAGCTCAACTCTCTACGGTAGGGAGGGGGGGAAAGAGGGAGGCTGAACTCTCTATGGGAAGGAGGAGGGTGGGACGTTACCCATTGGCCTATATTATATAAAAAGGATTAGTCTAAATTTTCTTATCTCTCCCCACCCCAGAGGATGCAGCCATCCTCCTCCTCTCATCATGGTATATTTCTTAACTATTAAAATCTTAAAATAGTGGTAAGATTAGTGATATAGATAGATATGAAAATAAATTGATAGGATAATATGTGATAGCTGTTTTGGTATCACACTAATTGTTATAATTAAGTTCTGGAAATCTTAAGTGGCAGGGCTTGATGTAAACACTTCTGGACGTTTTCTGTTTTATTGTCGACTTGCAGGTATATATACAGGTACAATCTGAGAGAATATATCCTGAATTTTCTCCAGGAAAGTGTTTGTGAATAACACTTTGAGATAGCAATTGAGTCAAGTGCTCAACCTCCCTGTCCAGTGGTAGTAAGTGATCTGCCACTCCCTAGCCGCATGAGAGCGTGGTGAGAGCGAGCTGGTATTTGCTAAATCAGCTGACCCTGGCTCGACTTATGAAAGATGTAAGCCAAGTGATATAAGTCGTGAATAGCATGTTGAGTCACTTGGTGAATAACTTGGTGTTATTCATTTAGGTGTACAGGTATTTATTTAAAGAAAGGGTGCTATTACAAATACACTCGTGAGTAGATTAGAGAGAACAAGAGGGAGGCACGCACACACACACACACACACACACACACACACACACACACACACTACTACTACTACTACTACTACTACTTTGTTGTTACTCGGAATCGAATATGATGATCATCCAGCTATGAGACGATGAAATGAGTTATTAAGGATGTCACCTTCGTTGGTCAGCTCTGAGGTGACTCGAGAGGCAGACAGGACCGGTAGGGCCGTCCACAGATGTTGCATAAGTTGAGGATTTTATCTAGTGCGGAAGGAGCGATGGCAGCGTCTTTCCGGCGCTTGTCTGCCTCGGTATGCTGTTGGGCTAACTCGAAAGTATTGACACCATCCTTGTATGGTGCTCTTCCAAGCGTTACGGTGTAGAGTGATTGTCTCCCTGGTGTGGGGGTTGATTTGGCACGTTTTCAGGTTTGTCTTAAGACTATCCCTTATACATTTTCTGTTAAGTAATATAGCCAGTCCAACGTAGTTGTTCATGGATAATAGTAACCTTGATACTCCTACAGTTGGTGTGAGCGAGAATACTGGCATTTGTTCTCTTGTCTTCCCAGCGAACTCGGAGGATTGAACGTAGACTAGGTTGGTGAATGTTTTCAAGTGGCTTGAGGTGCCTCCTGTATGTGACCAATGTTTCGCTGCCAGCTAGAAGGGTGGAGAGAACCACTTCTCTATATATGTGTACAGTAACTTTGGAGATAATTTCAGCTCCCTACAGCTGAAGTTATGGGTACCGAGCCTGCCAAAGGCTTAAGATGCACATTTGATTAGATGTTGAATCATTTCATCAATGTCCGCGGTGGTGGACAGGAGGGAGCCAAGGTGGGTAACAATAGAGAGAGTACTGCTGTTTAGCTGGATGAATGGTGGAGGTATGGCTGAACCAGGGGCAGGCTGAAAGAGAATCTGAGTCTTACGCACATTCACCTCAAGGCCGAAGTGTGCATATACATCTGCATAGGTGTTCAGGATCTCCTGTAGATTACATTCAGTGTGGGCAACTAAGGTGAGGTCATCTGCATACTGAAGTTCATTAGTTGAAGCTGCCGACCCTTTTGTTACTTCCTGGAGTCGTCTTATGTTGAAAAGTCCTAGATGTCCAGCCTCCCCTGGCTAAATTTGCACTGGCAAGAGTAAAGAAAGCAGCCAAGAAAATGGAAAACAGAGTTGGTGCTACTACACATCTTTGTTTTACCCCGTTTGTATGAAGAAGAACTTAAGACTGGGTGCCATTGTACTAGACACTGCCGTTCATACCGTCGTGGAGTTGCTTCACAATGGCGGTGAATTGTTGTGGGCAGCTAAAACGACTGAGGGTCCGCCAGAGGGCTTCCTTGTTGACATAGTCAAAGGCCTTGGTTAGGTCGTTGAAGGCCAAGTACAGGTCACGTCAAGGTTCTCTGCTGTTCTCTGCACTTTTCCTGTATCTGGCAGGCAGCAAAATTCATTACGTAAGTGATTCAAGAGGACTCACACCGTCATGAGGAGCTCGTTGATCCCAACAGGCATTTTCAGTTAGCTTATGGAGGATGGAATGGAGAATAGCAAAGCCAACTTCATAAATGCAGTTTGTCTCTGCAGCAGGCTTACCCTTCCAGAAGAAGGTATAGCCAGATCCCACTTCTGTGAGTCGACCTTTATTTGGGAGCCAGGACTCACTAATGGCTGCTATGTCGCTGTCATACCTAGACATGTGCAGAGTTGTGAATAAAGATTCCCAGCAGTCATCTCTGCCTGTTCCCATCGCCACTTGTCTGTCGCCACAAGACTTTTGGAGGTATAGGGGTTTGATGATCATGAAAAGCATGATCAGCTGGATGATGGCTGTACGTGAGTTGATTTATTTGGTGATGCTGGAGCGCAGGCTGCAACCACACATCTTGGACCTCCCTTTTCCTGATCCAGTGGTGCGGTTTCCGGTTACCTGTGGAATCACTAATTAGAGGTGAACTGGAAGTAACATTCATAAATGTTTATAGGTTAAGTTTTCAAACTCAAATGGTCTTTTCTCCATTTATTAAAAAAATAAACTGTTGTATAATAACAAGGTTATCACCTTAATCAATGCTATGAGCTGTGAGTATTAATAATGGACAATGCTTGGGTATAACTAGGTTCTTAAAGCACACATCCCAGTGGCTCAGAGACGGGAGTCGAACTGGCAATAGCTGGCTACTAAATTGATGACTCTGTGATTAAGGTGTGAGGGCACAGTGGGTATACACACATATCCAGTTGATGACTACTCACGGCTCATAGGACAGTTACTTTGGGGAATGTAATTCTATAAACCTCATGTATGTAACCCACATTTATATAAGTATTACTTTCTGTTAGATAGGGGCGAATGCATTGCTCGGCCACCACCCTCCGAGTTCTATGAGGAGTGAACTAAGCACATGGTATAACACAAGACCCGTCCATAGGAGAGCATTTACTTCCCTTTATGGATTTTAATGAGATTCACATACGCTACTTAGGTTCACAAAATGGTTTGGTAACATTGAAACTGCGCATCCAGACGCATGATGAAACTCAGCTCCCCCCACCTGTTATCTCTAACTATTTTCTGTTTCCCCTTCTTTGTTCTTCTATTTACTCATCTTCCTTCCTTTACTAATCCAAACAACATTAAAAAAAAGTAGGCTAAGAAAAAAGTGGGGGGAGGAGGAGGGAGCCGTACGATAACTGCAATCGTGGGCTGACAGTGTACAGCAAATGAGGGTGCACCAAGTCCGTAGACTTGCATCGTTTTCCAGGGTGAATAAAATGGTTAATTAATGGCTTCCTAAGGAAACCATCGATATGGGACCAGGTTTGTTCCACTCTACGAACTTTTTGCGATTTTTCCACCAAGTTTGATGAAAAACGATTGTGCCCAGAACAGACACACACACACACACACAAACAGACAGACACACGCCTAGTCCTATAGTATATTAGATAATACCCTTGGATGCCTATCCATGTTATAAAAGACAAAATGAGAGTCTGAATTCCTAGCCTTAAATGCTGTACATGTCAGGCATGTAGAATGACCTTAGAATCACAAGGCCGCAGCAACATTTTTTTAAATAGTGGGAAATAAGCCCCTAAGTTTTTCATTTGTTACTCCATAAACAATAAAGATATCGAGGTGGGGTTTGTTTTATTTTGAAGAATTTTTTTGTAAAAGTCTTGCATTGGTGCCCGTGCGTTCGCATGTGCACGCCCGTCCAGAGTACATGCATGGTGTTTAATCGTTTGTTACTCCACAACCAATAAAGATATCGAGGTAAGGTTTGTTATACAGAATTTTGAAGATTTTTGTTGTTCAAGTTTTGCATATGAGTGTCATGTATTGCTGCCAATGTGCCCAAGATGCATGCTCATTGGCTGAAGTGGGTCTACCTGCTGCATCATTGGCTCAGCTAGGAGGTGTGACGGGAGACGCACGCCTGTCATTGGCTGCTCTGTGAGATAAAGAGATGTGGTGCCGTGGGTGAGACTTTTGACACTTTCGACCTTATGTGACGAATGTGCACTGAACACTGTTCTTTTAGGTACACAAACCAATGTATTTCAGTGCGATTTTCGACCATGTGAGAGTAACACAAGGCTGCAAATCCAAGCTCCAGAAGACAGAACTTAACTTATAGAATACATTGGTACCAATAACTCCATTTCCTCCGTGGTGGCACTTGTGGCCATGTGCTTCTGAAGCCCTTACATGTACAATTGCAACTTTCGAAGAGACATATATGTAATATAAAAACATGCATAAAATTGATAAAATGAGACTGAAAGCTAGTACAACAAAACTGAGAATAAAAAAAACACTAAGAAAATTAATATCTTTAAATGAAGGAGTTTGTGTTTCATTGTCTCATAGACAAAAATATTATATAACTATGGGTTAATATATGTGTTGTAAGGGCGGAAACGATCTTCCTACTCATTACCGCTGCTAACTCTCTCGTTTGCTGATGCGACCAACACTTGGGGGGTTGGACAGAGGTGAGAACGGCAGCGGCTACCTGTGTCACCGGCAGATTCACCCCAGCCGCCATACAGTCACTATCTAGCTTCCCGGCTGTTCGTCAAATTCTGGCTGTGATCTCATCATAGGTCCTGGACTCGTGGGCTGTTTTCCCAGACCTTCACCTATCGACTGTCAATTCTCTGGATATCAACCACTACCGCTGCCGCCACGGCCGCCAGCTGCTCTCCACCGTCTGTGCCCCGGTGTTTGTTTCTGCTGTATCAAGACATCAGCCGCTGTCGCTCGAGTGAGGAGTTGAACGGACACTTCCCCCTTAGAGTGGATCACTGTGTTCTGGAACCTTCCCCAGGGCCACTGTCGTAGGAAATATCTGTTCATTGTTTGATTCCTTTAATTGCTGACCCCCTTTTATTGTTTGAGTCTATCAGTTGTTGACTCCCATTAACTGTTTGATTCCATTAATTGTTTGATTCTATTAATTGCTGACTCCCATTAATTGTTTGCTTCCCTTAATTATTTGACTCCATTAACTGTTTACTGCTTTAGTTGTTTAACTCCCGTAATTGTTACTTGATGTTCGTTGAGTGGTGTCAGAGTTTTGTGTTATATTTTTTATAGTAAAGAGATGTCAATCTCAAACGGTTGTTTGTTATTCCTCAGAAAACCATAGTCCTTGACATTCCTTTATTAAGATCCTGATTAGTCTGGTAAGGGATTTATATTCCTAAGTCCCAGGCCTTTACATGTGTATTATATAACGAGCACCCCCTGTAAAATTCCGTAGCTGTGAGGTGACACGATTAGAGCACGTGATGGGTAACTTCCACTTACAAGGCATGTCCTCAGTATATCACAGGTCAGCGCCCGGTAAGTCTCCACTCAGATTTCATACTGGTCAGGCGCTCTTTAGAGCTGATCTACGATAGCTCCGTCCGTCTTATTATAGCTCTCATAGCTATAGTGACTATTACAGTGAATATCCTTTGGGACCGTGTAGATACTTCCTTTTTTTTTAATAAAAGAAGGAATGAACACTTTGGGTTTCGCTGCTAAACCCAATATACTTTGATCTATATTTAAGTTAGTTTGCCTTATCAGCCTCTAAGATAATTGGCTCAGTGTATAAGTAGTAAGCACATAGAATATAAAGGTAACAACTTTACCAGTGCCTGTTACAAGTGGTAATGCCCCCTGGTCGTTACATATATGGCAGCTTCACAAGTAACTGTTATAATGGTAACAGTCACCTAACGATTACACAGTTGGTCACAGTTAACATAAGAACATAAGAATGGAGGAAACTGCAGCGGGCCTATTGGCCCATACTGGGCAGTCCCGTTTACACCCAACCCCTATTGCTCATATGAGCATCCAACCTATGTTTGAAGCAATTCAGCTATTCGAGTTACTGATGATATTTGGTAACTTGTTCCATTCATCCACTACTCTGTTTCCAAACCAGTGTTTACCTATTTCACTCCTAAATCTAAATTTGTCTAATTTAAAACCATTGTTACGAGTTCGCTCCTGGTTGGATAGTTTGAGTACCTTTGTAATGTCCCCTTTGTTTAGCCCTGCCTTCCACTTATACACCTCTATCAGGTCGCCCCTCGCTCTACGTCTCTCAAGGGAGTGCAAATTAAGATGCTTTAACCTGTCTCTATACTCAAGGTTCCTAATGCCCGGGATTAGTCTTGTCATTCTCCTCTGAATTCTTTCCAAGGATTCTATTTCCATTCTGTAATACGGTGACCAGAACTGAACTGCGTTATCCAGGTGTGGTCTCACAAGAGCAAGATACAGTTTTAGGATGACCTCGCTAGTCTTGTAACTAACACTCCTTTGTATGAACCCAAGTACTTTATTAGCCTTGTTACGAGCAAAAACACATTGTTTACTTGGCTTAAGGTTCCTACTTATCATTACTCCTAAATCTCTCTCGCAGTCGGATTTCTCTATGGCATCGTTGTTCATCTGGTATCTGGTTTCCCTGTTTACATCTCCTATACTGAGCACTTTACATTTGTCGACGTTGAATTTCATCTGCCATTTTTCAGACCATTCGAAAAATTTGTTTAGATCTTCCTGTAGTTTTGCCGAGTCCTCGTCAGATTTGATAACACGTCCTATTTTAGTGTCATCAGCAAATTTACTTATGTTGCTGTCAATGCCGATATCTATGTCGGCATTGACAGCAACATAAGTAAATTTGCTGATGACAGTTGAGATAATCTGTTCTCCTGTTACTGTATAACTGTTACAAAGATATCTGTTACAAGGGTGGCAGCGGTGTTCCCTGTTTCTGTTTTACTGTAACAGAAGCTCTGTTACAAGGTAGTAACAGTCGAAATAATATGTTCTCCTGTTACTCCTACGGATGTAACAGAAGATATTCGTTATAAAGTTAGCAGCTAAGAGGACACAGGTCTCTAGGCCTACAATTAGTCAAGTGTACTCCAAGTAACTGTGACAATTTGTATTTTTTTTGCCTGAAATTGTACTTCTGTATATGTGCCCGACAAGGATATATTTTGCTGTTTTTAAACTAGTGAGATTCGTTACACTTTGAGTGAGACATTTAAACGTCATCCTTATTTGACGTGCTAAAATAATTTTTCGCAACAACATTTGAGAAGAGTTATTAAAAACTTTGCATCGTTGTTACGAGTTGGCATTGCTTATAGTGGCAACATTCTGTACAGCGCCAAGTCGTCTGGGTAGTGTCTTTGTTTCATTAAACATCCTGTTTCTTCACACCGTGGGACTGTGGGA
The DNA here is from genome assembly GCF_018991925.1 of Homarus americanus. Taxonomy (NCBI): domain Eukaryota; kingdom Metazoa; phylum Arthropoda; class Malacostraca; order Decapoda; family Nephropidae; genus Homarus; species Homarus americanus. Next base: position 19,238,251 of record NW_024737042.1, read on the forward strand.
AGGCACACAGTGACACCACGCCTTAACAGGACGTAACTCAAAGCATTCTCCCGCCCTGCAACACTTGCCTTGCAACACTTCAACACTATTCAGCAATACTCCTGTGTTTCAAACATAGTTGAGTTTTCCTTGGTTGACATCAACGGGTTGTTTACCAGTGCTGTTAGTAAGTGTGTTGCACATTTCTGGTGTTACAGACAAAGGCTTATATACAGGACACTTTTTCATGTGTTCATCAGACGTATTGTGGTCTTCATTCGTCGTGGATACCTCTCTTCAGTGGTCCCAGCGAGCTTGCAGCGAACCCAGTGACATGTGCCTTCACGTGGTGCCTGGCTCCGATATTCCTCCATCAGCAGACTCCAGCTCCGAGCACCTCGCAGTCAGAGATGGTTGCCTTGACATCGAGGCAGTAGGCAGAGGATGCGTCTTGAATCGACATTGGATCTCCAGCCGAGTAGCTACACCTAGTGGAAGTCTACGGATTTGGTGGCCATAGTTTCAAATCCTTCTCATCGTTATTGATTTACCTTCAATCAAATCTACGGCAATAGGTATGTAATAAACTTACACTAGTATTTATACCCACAATAACATTTACTGTAACACAGCATCATACGTTAGTCATCTTGATAGGTTATTTTTTTTAACTATAAGTGTCGTACTTGCTTTTATATAAAGATACTGAAGTATTTTTCGCCCTTCATATATAAATATTTTTATTATTTTACTGATAATTTATATCTGTAAAAGGTTAAGTAAGGTTATTGTGTAGACTGATTAATACATTAATTTAGAATTGGTGGATGGTAGGCGTAATTTTTTGTGTCCTGACATTGCCGAGTTGGCGGAACGTTCTCTTGACGAACCAACTCAGGTAGATGACACATTCCTGTCCGACACTAATTTAGCTTCTGGCACTAGTGTTTTTACTGAACACGTACATTTACAAGAAACACAGACGCATTTGTAGCGTGACCCCTCTCTTGAAAGTAGTGAACGGGAAATTGATAATTCATTTGACGATATAAACCATAGAACACTTTGTCCACAGGGAGACGAGTCACTTAGTGCTAGGCTCAGGCATAAGTAATCGGCTTCCTGGCCACCCATTGCGGGCAGTAACTTGATAGCACTCTCAAGAGGAGGACGTTATTTAGAGCCATCCCTGATTTGCTCCGTTTTCTCGAGGGAGGACGTCTGATATATTCCGTCTCCCTCCAGCGGTCTCTACTCACTATCACTCCCACTCTCACATCAATCGGACGTATTTAGTACAGCTAAACTAAGATAGCCTCCGTCCTCATTTAACACTCATAGCCACAGTGATTAAGTTATGGTAATATACACTTGGAGCTGTATATAATATATTTTCCTAATAAATGAAGAAAGGACCAGTTGGGTTTTTGCTACTAAGAACCCAATAAACTTTTACATGTTCCAGTTCTATTAACTCATCAAGAATCAACGGTTAAGGGCCAGAACAACGGTGGTCTTCCCCCGACTGCTTATAATAGCGACGACATTGCCGTCATGGCTGCCTATCATACCTCGAATCCTTACACCCTTGCAGAGTTACAAAGTCCTGGGAATTATGTGAGGCAGAGTCATGTAATATACACCACATATCACCTGTCGGTACAGTAGTAGACTTGGTGTGAACAAATGCGCAATGGGACTGAGGTAGGCCTCATTGTGGTCTTGAATTTGCTTTAGGGGTTGTGTGGTGTTTGGGTATGTTACCACCTTGCTGGAGCTGGTAACAGTTGCAATGGACTGCCGATAGACCAGTTTGTTGGGTTTCGCCCTAGTAGCCTGTCCATCTTGCATTGCCTTCATTCGCCAGTGTAGTCATTGCGTTCCCATGTTGGACACCTCTTCCTCCTATTCCGCCGTTGGGGTCTTACTGGAGCTCTTTAAGCATGTCTGCCTGATGCAGGACCAATCGCAGATTTTTCACTTGAGGTTTTCTCCTGTAGCCTTATACCTACCAAGGTTATTCCGCAAGGCGATTGGGCAATGACGTGTGCACATTCCAGTGGGCCTATGCGCCGCCCCTCTGGAGCCCACTGCTGGTCTAACCTGGTGCTGCGAGGCACGAGTAGGCACAGCAGGAGTCTTGATGGTGAAGAGGCTGTGTACAGGCAGGGGAAGACTTACGCAAGGTTGCTTCCCTTTTCAACACGAGGGCTAGCCAGGGGCGGTAGCTGAAAGCGAGAAGGAGCAATCATTGCTTGCACCTTAACACTAACATAATCCTGCCACACTAGACGCACACACACACATTGTGACACACACACACATATACTCACACACACACACACACACATACATACACATGAACTAAGAAGAAAAGGGAGCGGAGAGAGGAGAAAGGGTAGAGAGTGGTATGGAACGAAAAGAAGAGGGACAGCTCGTGTATGAGAAGGCATATGGAAGAGAGGGGAAAGAAGTTATGCTGGGAGGGTATATGGAACAGGGAGATGGGGGAATGGAGGAAGAAAGGGAGAGGGTCTTGTGAAGTAATGGAAGAAAAAAGGGAGCTCGTTGGGAGGAATGTGTGACAGTGCATCGGAAAAGGAAAAAGGAGAGGGACCGGAACGGGAGGTGTTTAGGGAAAAGAGCTACTGGGAGGGAGAAAAGGAGGGAGGATGCTTTGAGGGGAGAAAAGGGGGAGAGAGGGTCTTGGGAGGGGGAGGAGGAGAGAGGGTGCTAGAGGAGGAGGCTGAGGAGGGTGATGGGAGGAGGAAGCGGAGAGGGTGCTGGGAGGGGGAGAAGGAGAAAAGGTCCTGGAGGGGGGAGAAGGAGGGAGGGTGCTGGGAGGGGAGAAGTGGAGAGGTGCTGGGAGGGGGAGATGAGACAGCTGGGTCCCGGAGGGGAGAAGGAGGGAGGGTGCGCTGAGGGGGAGAAGTGGAGGAGGGTGCTGAGGTGAGCATGAGCAGCGGGTCCTGAGGGGGAGAAGGAGGGAGGGTGCTGAGTGTAGGAGAAGGAGAAAGGGTCCTGGAGGGGAGAATATGGAGGGTGCCGGGAGGAGAAGGAGGGAGGCGCTGGGAGGGAGTGAGAAGGAGGGAGGGTGCCAGTGAGGAGGAGAAGTGGAGAGGGTGCTGGGAGGGGAGAAGGGAGGGTGCTGGGAGGGGGGAGAAGGGGAGGAGGGTGCTGAGGGGGAGAAGGGTGGAGGTGCCGGGAGGAGGGAGAAGGAGGAGGGTGCCAGGAGGGAGGAGAAGGGAGAGGGTGTTGGAGGGGGAGAAGGAGAAAGGGTCCTGGAGGGGTGGAGAAGGAGGAGGGGTGCTAGATGCAGGAGAAAGGGTCCTAGGAGGGGGGGGAGAAGGAGTGGAGGGTGCTGGGAGGAGAAGGAGAAAGGGTCCTGAGGGGGGAGAGAAGGCTGAGTGGAGGGTGTTGTGAGGGAGAAGGAGGGAGGGTGCCGGGGAGGAGGAGAAAGAGGGGGGTGCTGGGAGGAGAAGTGGGAGGAGGGTGCTGGGAGGGGGAGAAGGAGGGAGGGGCACTGGGAGGAGGAGAAAGAGGGAGGGAGCCGGGAGGTGGAGGATGGGAGAGGTGCTGGAGGAAGAGAAGTGAAGGGTGCTGGGAGGAGGAGAAGGAGGGAGGGGGGTGCTGGGAGGAGAAGAAGGAGAGGGGTGCTAGGAGGAGGAGAAGGAGGGAGGATGCTGGGAGGGAGAGGGGGTGATGGGAGGGGGAGGATGAGAGAGGGTGCTGGGAGGCGGGGAGAGAGGGAGTTGATGGGTAGAGTGAAACGGCGAGGTGGAGAGGGAGGTAGTAGTGAGAGTCGAAGGTGCTAGGAAGTGAGGAAGATTGTGAACGGGTGGTGCTGAGGGACGAAGATGCTTGGGAGAGAAGGGGGTAGTAAAGAGAGGAAGGTGAAAGTCCCTCAGGATACTCAACTTTGAACCTCTAGGACTCACGGTCAGGGAGAAGAAGAACGAGTGTAGGGAGGATGAAGATGAATGACATGGTGTTGTGGAGCTCAAAGAATAAACCTCAAGAAGCCACCAATAGCTTGACCGTCGAGGATAAGAGAGGTGTAAAACAAGTGTTAGGTTTATACGTCTCCCCCTTAGAGTTTTATAACGCAAAATAGAGACTAGACAAGTTACGTTCTAATATTAGTTCACCTGGATAATGTGGTCTGTAGTGTTTACCTGGATAATGTGGCCTGTAGTGTTTACCTGGATAATGTGGGCTGTAGTGTTTACCTGGATAATGTGGCACTGTAGTGTTTACCTGGATAATGTGGCCTGTAGTGTTTACCTGGATAATGTGGCCTGTAGTGTTTACCTGGATAATGTGGCCTGTAGTGTTTACCTGGATAGTGTGGCCTGTAGTGTTTACCTGGATAATATGGCACTGTAATCTTTGCCTGGATAATGTGGCCTGCAGTGTTTACCTGGATAATGTGGCCTGTAGTATGTAACACAGGGTTTGTTGTTATAGTATAGATCAGTGGTTCTCAACCTTGTTTGCCCCATGCACCCCTTTCACCATATGTCAGAATGTCATTCCCCCCTCCTTTCCAAGATTGTCTGCCTCAAAAAGTGCATTCCAAATAATATGCATATAATACTGAAAATCCTTTATTTTTTCCATATGAGTATCAGTTCCCCCCCCCCCCTGAAAACCTGAGGGGGGAAATTCCCCCCTGGTTGAGAACCCCTGGTATAGATCGTGTCGGCTGCCTGTGCCCGTATGAGCGTGTAGGATCTGTATACTGTACCTCCTGCAAGAGCTATACAATTACTTAGCATGTATGTCTTTGTTTTGTGAACTTCATCTCCTCACTGTGTTGATTTCAAGAGGACTTTACCATCAAAAGAACAAATTTACACTCCTTCTACTCCACAAATCACCCTCAGATATCAGGTATCCAATTTACCTTCGCCACAAATAATAAAATTTCGTTAACGATTTCTTCCCTTCTTTCTACTTCGTCACCAGTCAGGCAATGGCAATATTTCTCCGTGATATAGCAAATTGTTGCACCTACAACTTTACCAATCAACCGCGGTGATCAGGTGCTCATTTGGTCTCCTGGAGGAAAATAACTGTGTTAAGGAATGTCTCTCACTTTTTCATTTTTCCACCTTCGTATCGATCCTGGGAGATATTTATCGTCGATATAGCAAATTTCTACACCTACATCTTCACAGACGCACCCTCAAGTGGCATCCTCACAATGGCTTCAAGACTTGCGGGGTGCGAGAAGCAATCTTCCCCCTGCGGGATGACTCCAGGAACTTCCTGGTATCAGGTTCCTGAGGTCTTGTTATGACTGGTGTGATGTTTTTACTGCGCGTATGGTGGGTGGCCGCGGCAGTATATCCCACAAGACGACTTCCGGACGGTAGGATTTTCCTCAGATATCTCGCGGTTTATAGACGGATTATACTCGGCGCACACGTCACGCTAGGAAGCCCACCCTCCCTTGTCTGGTTCCAGTCCCTTTTATCAGCAGGTGGAGGGTGATTCAAACCCTTACTCACAGCTCTAAACCTGTCCAAGTGAAAGATAACGTCGGCGGTAATTAAGTTTATGTGATGTGTGGTCTCCCTTTCTTGTGGGTTATGATCGTGGGTGGAGACGCTGATACGGTATGTAAAGTTTGCGCGTATTATGTGAGAGTGAAGGAAGTCCTGCTGCGGAGGACGCCACAGTAAAATGTTTTTAAACTCCAAATAAATGTTTGTTTTCTTGGCGGATAATTTTCTCTACTATAAATTAATGTTTTCTACCGTGCAAAAAAAATAAATAAAAATGTTAAAGATGTATTCAGACCGATTAAAATTTTCTTGCATAAAGTAAATAATTTTCTCTGAATAGGAATATTTTCTGCCCCTCGTAAACACTTTGCAGTGTAAAAATAAGAGTTGCCTGTATATTTGTTTTATGGAGACGAAGATAAGGAAAGGAAGCTTAAGAAAGAGCAAAACGATTGCTGTGAATTCTAATAAGAGGGGAGGGAATACAGGGCAGACAAACAACAGTCTTAAACAACAAGCATAAACAATACTGATAAACAACAACCAAGACAAGTAAATAATCACAACTACTTGGCAAGAAAAGACACCACATGACGAAACGAAATAATTACCATAACTCCCACCACGTCACAAAAAAACACACGACCATCAATAAGAGTTTCCCCGACAGCTGAAAGAAACAACTCTCCTAACAGTTAATAAAGACAGTCTTCCATCAGCTGGTGACAGTGATAACCTCCATGAGCCGTAAAGATGGCCACCCTAACAACCGGGAGAGACGACCTTCTTCTTATTGGATAACATGAACAGTTTTTCCCCACCAGCTATGAAGAACAATCTACCCATTAGCTGACAAGAAAATTCTACCTATTAGATGACAAGGACATTCTACGCATTAGCTCACAAGGACATTCTACCTATTAGCTGAGAAGGACATTCTACCCATTAGGTGCTAAGAACATTCTACCCATTAGCTGACAAGGACATTCTGCCCATTAGATGACAAGGACATTCTCCCCATTAGGTGACAAGGACATTCTTCCCATTAGGTGACAAGGACATTCTACCCATTAGCTGACAAGGATATTCTACCCATTAGGTGACAAAAACATCCTTCCTATTGGCTAAAAAAACAATATTCCCATTAGCTGCCAAAAACAACCACCCATAAACTAACAGACATATTTGCAGCCACCCCATACCACAAGAAGAATTCCATCCTCCCAAACAGCTAACAAACACAGCCATTTCTCTCTCCAATTATACCCCCCCCTCCCCCATTAGGAAGCAAGAACAGCCCCTGGTAGCAGCAGCAACAATTACAGCACCGTGGGAGTGAGACAGGCGCCGGCAGCACAGTTCCCAGCCGCCTGTCTGGCACCGTAAGTGAGGAGAGTCTTCATAAACAGCCATTACTGTACGCGAGGACAACTCCGTACTGAGGCGGACAACGAGGCTCTCACCACTTCCATCACCGCTCTCACGAGGACTCTGCCCCAGCTCTTACTACGGCTCTCACTACAGCTTTCGTTACAGCTCTCACCACAGTTTTCACCATGTCTTTCACCAAGTTTTTGCCGCGACTTTCTCCACAACCTGGCTCTCACCAACACTTCACTACGGCTCTACGTAAGCCCTCACCAAAGCTTTCAATAAGTCTCCACTACGGCTCTCACTAAGGCTGGGTTGATGAAAATTTGTTCAATTTCGTTTTACTGTTTACTCACTACTCGCGTAAGGATTTCGTAAGTGCATTGTGAGTAAATAGTTTATTAGTTAAATGCTTTCACTGTCTCAGACTTACTATTTTATTATAGTTGTTTACGTCTACCAAACAAGGTCTAAAACACGCGGTTAGTTGTCCTTTTATTTATATCTTATTTCGTATTCCTGAAAAAGTTAGTCCTTTCATTTTCGTTGCGTCACTTTGTGTTTCCTCGACTTGTTTCTAAAGATAGCCATGAAAAATAAGTGTACTCTGAAGACTCTCCCATGTTCAAACCAACACAACTTTGGCTAGATTCCCTAAGGCTGTGAGGCGGCCAACACTCTCACAGACGAGAAAGCTTTGATCAAACTATGTTTCAAGAAAGATACAATTATCAAAACAAGTTCGTCAGTATTTCCTACACCTCCTTCCCTTCAATAGATTTTATTATTATAATACTCTAAACTGCTCTTCAGAGAATAGTATTATTACAGAGTATTTAACTCACTTAACGTTATCCAGGTTGATGATCCTCTCACACCCTTCGCTTTTGCTTTATTGCTGAGGAAATCAAGTATAGTTTAATAATTAAGTTCATCTTGGTTTTCAGACAACGTCCCTCTCTCTCATACGACAGATATCAGTCGAATGCGCGAGTTTAGGGAGAGCCTACTGTAGGTTTCTGTAAATTATCGCCTTCAAATCTCAAATCACCGACCAGGTCGCAGCTGTGTTGTTGGGAACCTAACGGATTAATCTTGCTCAGCGTCCACACTGTTTCGCAGATTGTATTATCAATATTCCTATGGCTGATCAATTCAACTAATGAGCTGGTGAATTAGATTTTTCCCAAGCACCCGAGGGACTCTGTAGTGGTGGAAGACCTCAACCTTAGCATCCCCGTAACCCAAAACAACCCCCACAAAGGTCCACAAGAAATCCAGCTGGGATAACCCCATCAAGGAAAATATCGCCACTTCATTGCTTGAGGAAGCGCCATCAGAACAAAATATTGCCGGGCTTCAAACCGTAAGTACCCCTCACGCCTGGACTTCCTCCTCGTCATTCCAGACTACCCAACACAAGCCTCAACCCTTGTACCCTTCTAACGGCATTACTCCCAAACTCGTTATCTTAACACTTTATATACAAGAGTATTCACGGAAAGGTAATAGCTGGTCGTTATGAGCTCCATGGCATTACCTGTAAAAAGTTTGATAGACGGCACGAACGTCATAACTCAGTGTACGACATCAATAAGAGGAGTGCCACTACAGCACAGTGTACTGCAGGGTGAGAGCCTCGTCTCTTCCTGCTCTTTGCCTCCCTAAAGCACCTGGACAATGGGCCACCACTTGCATCTAGGAAAATGACAAACAGAACCTCTATCTTGGCGAACGCTGATCATCACCTCCCTACAGTGAACCATGGTGTTGCGGTTGACCACAGAGAAACCACCGATTCTGCCAAATATAAGGGGTTCAAGTATAAGGGTTTCCTAAAAGGATCAGAAAACCATGGCTCTTGAGGCAAAACATGCCTGAGCTTAAGCGCGTTGGGATTCAGGTTAGCTGTAAAGAACAGAGACCCAGGAACAAAGAACTTTTTGTTTCTGACCCTTGCACTGCCCAGCGAAGTAATGCTGAACTATACTCTCAACACTCGCCCTATTTCATACGCACTAAAGGATATTCATAATTCTGAGTTCTTAGCTCAGATTTTCTAACCATTATATTTCTTTATACTTGGCTGTACATAAGTAAATAATCAAAGATAAAAGAGGAGATGTAGGAGAAGACATTTTGCGCGTTGTGTGTGTGTGTGTGTGTGTGTGTGTGTGTGTGTAATAATAATAATAATAATAATAATAATAATAATAATAATAATAATAATAATAATAATAATAGTAATAACAATAATAATAATCATAATAATAAAAATAATAATAACAATAACAATAATGATAATATTATTATTAACAATAATAATAATAATAATAATAATAATTAACGGTTTAACAAAAGCTTTCATTACTGAAAGGAGAAGGAAAAATGATTAAACATACAAATTATTATAGTTTACAGTTGATGACCCGGGCCTGGGCTGGTCATGGAGACACCAGGTGGTGTGGTGTTCACATGGTGTAGTAACTCGTCCTCGGGTGTTGATATGAAGGACCCCACGTCGTCATGGGGACACCGGGGGGTGTGGTGTTCACGTGGTGCGTATCTCGTCTTCGGGTGTTGATATGAAGGACCTCACGTGGTCATGGGGACACCAGGTGGTGTAGGGTGGTGTCACAGTACCTCACCCTGCTGGGTGGTGTTGTGTTATCTCGTAGTCAGGTGTGAAGTCGGCCCTCTGTTGTTCCCAGGGTGGATGGATTAGCACCTGGTCAGAAGATGGTGGTCACTTCCCAGGGGTGCTTATCTCACTGGTGGGCTAAGGTTCTCACTGGTACTGTCTAGTGGTGAATTCACTGGCTTAAACACTGTTCATCACTGTTCAACATTGATCCCACTTCTTTCCGAAACGAAATTGTCACTCTTGATTATGTAGATATCCCGGTAGTGAGGATGGGTCGGGGAGAGGGACTCGGGGAATGGGCCGAATATTGGCCAAGGGGGGCAACTGCTCAGCAGGAGCACACACACTAGGATGTAGTGTATGTGTGTGTGCATATATATATATAAAGTATTACAAATTACATGCAACAAAACACCTCTTTAACTCCTTAGCAGCCTACAGGTGTCTAATTAATTAAATTTGGGCAAAATTGGTCCAGGGTTTGTTGATTAATTTCTCGGATCTCGCAATCTTATGATTTAATAAGTTTAAGGAACATTGCAGCTCTGCCTCGACGATCACCTCACTGTTTCTGATTCTTTCGTGTTTTCACCAACACTGTTCAGCAGTTCTTAATCTATCATGCCATCTTTCGTGTTCATTGGAAAACTATAGTAGTTCTACGCATTGGAAAAGGTTACATTTACTCTTATTTAGAGTCTTTACCACCCGCGTGGCTTGACATGAAACATAGAGATAAAAAAAATGAGAAAAATCCCATAATCCAGATAAATATAAAGAAATCATCAGTAGGATCTTCATCAACAACTTTCAATAGAACGGTGGGCACAACATTCCTTGACTCCCATTAAGAGGGGATTACGGCCCCCATAAATCCCCCAGAAGATCCTCTTTGTGGATTAATCACTGTAGCGGAGGGGAGATTACCAGAACCAGCGTCGCCCGGAGAGAGGAATTGCGTTGGTCTTTTCCGGCCTCGAGGGGATTTTCTGCACTTTTTTTTAGTTCTGTTTTGTTTTGTTTTAATTACGTTTAGGCCTCGTAAGAGAATCGACCGTAATAGATGTTACGCCTACTAATATTTACTCAAAGTATTTATAAAGAGGAGTAATATTTGTTTTGTTTTGTATTAATTACCTTTAGGCTTTAGGCTGTGTGAGACTGACTGCTGCGTAAGAAATGAGATGGAGCAATATTTGCACATATAATTTACAGAGGGGTATCTCTTTCGTGGCGTATATATTACTCTCAGCTCTTGTAAGAATGACCTTCACAACAGTTAACATGGAACGATATTTGGGGTTTTATTCTTTGAGCACTTAAGCATTCACAGGAAGTAAGATTGTGATCACTGCGTAAGAGGTGACAAAAGAATTAGGGAATGAAGGAAGGTAAGACAGTGTATAAAGGAAGAATGTGTGTGTGTGTGTGTGTGTGTGTGTGTGTGTGTGTGTGTGTGTGTGTGTGTGTGTGTGTGACAAGGCTTAAAAAAATGAGAAAAAATCTCTAGGTTTTCAAAGTTAAACGAAAGATTCCATATCTGTAGGTGAAATGTGTCGTACAGTAGGTGTTTTAGGAATAAGCTGAGGATATCCAAAAAGCTCTGTCAGTCAGTCATATGTTCCTGGTATAATTCGATGAAACAGTTGGCAAGATGTTTTGATCTTAGTCTTTATGTACTGTATATAATGTGTACACTCTCCCCAAAAAGGATCGGAGCCTTTTCTCATCGATACAATGTGTCACAATGGACGAATATTTCCTATCACCAATTGTGATTCCCGCATTATGTTGGTAGGCTTGCCTTCCTAGAATCTGTGAGACTGCCGGTTATTATTTCTGGTATTTGTTGTAATTATAGTGAATCACCGAGCTCCATCTTTAGTTGAATAATATAATAATATTAATATAGCAAATATATACCAACAGCACACATAGAGAGTATTTTCTGCTGTAAATCCATGGCCAACACTAGTACCCGAGACGCGTTGGAAAACACACCTTGTATCAACAGACATCGTCTCGTAGTGTGCATCAGATAATATTCCGTTGCCAGCACTAATCGTGAGATTGAAACAGTTTTTAGCCAGAAAAAAAACAGATGACAATATTAACATGGCTGAGCCAGTTGAAAGCCTGAGCTCTCTTAATGCCACCTGATTATAAACTGTACATTTATCTCGAGGAAGTATTATGTATGATTTAGTATCATCTGGAATAGTACACGTAACATGGTGATAGTAAGAACGTATCTGAATGTTATCACGGTTATCACTTCGCTATTTATTTATTTATTTTTTTTACAGAAGAGTTGATATACATTAATATGATAAGGGAGGGGAGCAGTACAACATGGGTTGTATTAAGGTAAAACAAGAGGACAGAAGCTGTCAGTATCATGTCTTGTCGGCAAATATATAGCTAGTGCAACGGTAAATTTTATTTGTCTACATGACAATTTATGATATAATGGCTTTGGTGGTACAATGAAAGTAGGAATATAAAGTAGATATTACAAAAGTATTGATACTTAGAAAAGAGGTAATTTTTAAGAGATGATCTAAAGTTAGGGGGCTTAGTCTTTGCTCGGATGCGTGGGGGTAAGTTGTTCCACACCTTCACACCAAGATATTTTATTTACAAATGAATGTAATATTGGATCATAGTGTTTCATATTTCGTTCAAAGCGAGTCCGTTGTAATCTCGGTTCATGAAAACATAGTAACGTTATATTCCTATTATGGCAACCCATCCCCTGGGGCTGAAATAGTATCTAAGGTGCATAAATCAGCGGGGTTATTCATGACATTATTGGTTTGTATATGGTATCTTAATTCATCCTATTTCACTACATTATGACATTATGTAGAAGATAGGTGGTACACTACAGATATCATGGTGATTATCAGGTGCAAGAAGAAAAACGAAAGGTGCATCTCACGATCAGAAATACCAACTGAACAGAGACTGCTGTGCACGTGTTAACGTTTCATTTCAAAATACATCAGGCCCAGGAGGGCCAATACTTTTTGGGGAGAGTGTACATATGATACGACCAAGACAAACCCGAAGAATTCTCTCTCTCTCTCTCTCATTCACTGTTACAGCCTTTAGAGGGGATGACGACCTATACATACCATAGTTGAGCTCTGGGAACCAGCGCCTAGAATGATTGCCCTCGTCAGTGTACTCAGGCTGGCTCTTAGTTTTGAAACTATGCTTTCCACGTAACAAGTTCATTGCTGATGTTCTCTCTCTCTGTATATATACATATATATATATATATATATATATATATATATATATATATATATATATATATATTCACAATAGAAAATGTGGATAAGATAAATCACAGGGAAAAGGGTGACCTTAAGTAAACAGCAAGGTCAGGTCATAATAGTGTCATCCACTAATCCCCACACCAACACACCGTGGGGAGGGTAAAAGAAGGGGCGACGTGACAAGTCATGTTTAATAAGGTCACCCTGTATATTTAAGCCTCTCTCTGTCCATGTAATCCAGTTGCCTCTGAAGATGTCTTGAATAAAGACGAAAGCTAAGGTGCTCCGTTGTTTCCCTTTTTCCCGTGTGATTTTATCAATATATATATATATATATATATATATATATATATATATATATATATATATATATATATATATATATATATATATATATATATATATATATATGTATATATATATATATGTATATGCAAGTAAATCACTGTAGGTGCGCGGGATCAAAGTAAATGCTGATAACCACAAGGAAACAAGAAGTGAAGTGTATTGGCACTGCCTTTTGACCGGAACATTGTGGACCCCTGCTGTCCCCTCGGGACTTGATCTCACTCTCCTCTACTGTATATATTAGCCTTGTCAAGTATTACTCCTTAGTCTGTACTCACCCCTAAAGATGTGAATTACACGAAAGCGCTTGGAAACTTCGTGTTTTCTTGTTTCCTTGTGGCTATCAGCATTTTCCCGTGTGATTTTATCAAGATTTATCTTATCCACGTTTTCATTGTGGATTTACATGAAATATATATATATATATATATATATATATATATATATATATATATATATATATATAAAAGAAATGTGGAGCATATAGCTTTCGTCTTTATTAAAGGCTTGCAACTAAGAGCAACTTCAGTTGCTTCTGAAGATATGAGCAAAGTACTTTCGATCATTTCCTTTTCATTGTGATTTTATCAAAGATTTTATCATATCACGTTTTTCATTTAATGGATCTACATAGTATATATATATATATATATATATATATATATATATATATATATATATATATATATATATATATATATATATATATATATATATATATATATATATATATATATATATATATATATAAGAATAAATCTTCCATCCTGGACTACGATTTGTAATTTTAAAATCTCCCAGGCAGGATATTAATCTTCTTGGTCCTGGAGGACGACAATTAGGTGGGTCGAGTGAGGCATGAGAAGAGTCGAACAGATGGTAGAGAGAATCTGGTCCATTTATAGTTTTTATTAGTTGTATGGTTGAACATATTCGAAGTGTTAGTTAGGCTATAGTTATTACATATATACTGAGGACATGTTATTGCTATAGAAAAATTGGTTCTCTAGTGTGATAATTTCTGTTTTATTATGTTATTCTTTGCAAATGATAAAGTTTTCTTCAGTTCCTATAAGTGTATATTGGTAGGTTAGTAGAGAAGTTAGGAGCCAGGGCTGATAGAAGTATTTAAGTGGGTGAAAGGAATCAATAAAGGGGATATAGATAAAGTTCTTATAATATCCGAGCAGGATAGGACTCGGAGCAACGGATTCAAGTTGGATAAGTTTAGGTTTAGGAGGGAGATAGGAAGAAACTGGTTCACAAATAGGGTGGTGGACGAGTGGAACAAGCCTAGCAACTTTGTAGTAAGTGCGGGAACTCTGGAAAGTTTCAAAAGGAGGCTAGATAGATTCATGGATGATAGAGAGTGGTAGTAGCTCTCGACAGGAGCTGCCATGCACAGGCCAACCGGCCTATTGCAGACTCCATATTTTCTTATGTTCTTATGTTCTTATGATACACTACACGGGTGAATCGTGACGGGGACAGAATCACAACCCTCAGTTTTGGTGTTCCGTGAAGGAGACATAGAAGCTTGTTAAACATATGTTGTCTTAATGTAACTAATGACTGTAACTGTTAATTAGGGGGTTTAGGGATAATTGCGATGAATAGATAAAATCACTATACAGTACAGTATTGTACAGTCAACAAAAAAAATTTCTGCACCTCTATGGTGTCATACAAAATGACACATTGGACCATGAATTCTGAACAACACTCATTTATGCGGGTGATTCCTCTTAATTTCTCTGTATTAACCATACGTAATATAAAAAATACATCATACTGGTTATACAATGCATCACACAACCAGAAATACCAACTTAACCAAATTAACTTGGCCGCAGTCAATGATCGTTACAAAGGCCATCAAACCTAGGGGTGCAGAACGTTTTTTTTTGCTGACTGTACATGTATCTGGTGTGTACATTGAAGCAGTCATATAAGTATATTAATATTACAAAGTGTGGTACATGACTACAGCAACAGCATTATCCAATCTAACCCAATTTAAACATTAATTTTGAATGAACAAATTTAGGTGAAATTTAATCATGTCAGAAAAAAGAAGTGAATGTCATCTTTGCACTAACTTCGGTGTAGTTATGGTAATAAACGCAAAAGTGTTCCCTATTTCATGCTAGAGTCCTTTACGATTTAAGGCTCAATTAAAAAATTATCCATACTGTAACTAGGTTGCCCACAACAAGAATAAAACATAAATACGGATAAAGATTTCTTCCAAGTTTATGGAAGTAGCCGATTAGATATCGCCTGGAAATCACATACTAGCAGGTCCAGTATTTGAGCCCAGACAAGGGCACCCTAGATGGAGTTCCACTAAGAGCCATCCTTAGTAGCTTCAGTTTTAGTGCAGGAAGATGCCGGAAAACCTGGGGAGAATCTGCTATGATCGGTGGTGTCACAATGGACAACATTCTTCGACCAAAGCGGATATCGAACTTATATTGCGATGGTGAGAGGCAAGTGTGTTGACCCTGGACCACTGTCGGACGAGTGAGTGAACCAGCGAGCGCTATAAAACGCTAGGGCGAACGTAGGATGACATACAACATTAACGTCATAAAAAATGGTGAGAAAAAAGCCCGTCAACAGACCCCCCACCCCCATCCCGGCCGGGCGGGCGGCCGGGCGACCAACAACAAGGGAGACAAAGTACAACATCTTAACACGTCTTATTTTTTTCTCTCTCTCTCTTGGGGTAGATGAGAAAGGAGGAGATAGTGTGGCCCGATACATCATGTGGCGAGTGATAAATCCTGGAGCTGGACCGCTAACCCGAGACAAGATTGAGAGTGACCTGGAAAATGGATGAAGGAAGAGGAGAAGGAGGAGGAAAAAAGCAGGAGGAGGAGGAAGGAAGAAGGAAAGAGTAGTATTAATAACAGTAGCAGAAGCGGTAGAAACAAGAAACAGAGGAGAGTGGGGGTGATGTCCCTAATAAATCTCATAAATCTGTGTAAAATTCTTCCGAAAAAAGTCAATTTTTTTAGGAAATCAAGTCATAACGTTTGTCTGGCACACACAGATAAAATAAACTATATTTGGTGATCACGTGACCTATTAAAAAATAAAAACTGGTGATAATTCTTCGTATTTACTGCGTCAGTTAACAATATAAATGATAAACTTGACTGACTAACCGAGGGGGGTCTGTCTGTCTGATACACTGACTCACTGGCTGAGAGAACTTTTCGACCAGCCTGTGTTGGTCACTCATAATGTATCATGTGTATGTACATGTATTTCTGTTTACATGTATGATTGAAAGACATATTGATTTTCTATTTTCCTTTGGTACATAACATAAAATGTGTATTTGTGTGTGTGTGTGCAGCAGCCCCACCAAGCATCACCAGGGATACGTCACCAGATATCCTTATCACAACACCATCTCAAAACATATAATTTTCTACCATGATAATTACTACTCCTTGTCTTAGGGAGTCAGGTGAGGCTGTTGGTCCTTTGTCTTGTGTGGTGTACGACGATGATTGTGTTCTCTTTCGTGTGTTTGTGAAGTGTATTGTTTTCTTTAATAAATACACCTTTAAACATACACACACACACACACACACTATTACAGTAAGTGGATGTCTCGTTGAAACTCAGTTTTGGTATAATTAATGACGGCGGGATGAGGAAGGAAGATGGGAGAACGAGGAGAGAAAGAGAGAGAGAGAGAGAAAAAAAATATGGGCAAAGAAAGACATAGAGCCAGACAGACAGACAAACATGACCTCCAGGTAACTAAGTGATATTAAAAGCATCAGATCACGAGCTAAAATAATTGGGGTAAAATATGAATAGGTAAGTAAAATAATACAATATTGGTCAATAAATTAAATGGTATATAAATGAATAATGAATTGATATATAATTGAATGGCTAGATGAATAAAAAATATGGATAAATGAATTGGCAGGAAATGAAGAAAGGTTATGAATATTATTCTTCAGATAGATAGATGATAAATAATGATTAGAGGTAAAACCCGTGTCGGACAAGCATATGTGTCGTGTAGGGTGAGGTAGGTAGGGCTTGGTGCCGTGTAGGGTGAGGTAGGTAGGCCTTGGTGCCGTGTAGGGTGAGGTAGGTAGGCCAAGGTGCCGAGTAGGGTCTGGTAGGTACTAGGTAGGCCTAGGTGTCGTGTAAGGTAAGAGAGGTAGGCCTAGGTGCTATGTAGGGTGAGGGGAGGTAGGCCTAGGTGGGCGGGGACGTGCGTGAGGCTGTCTCGTATATCAAGAACCAACGGTGTCTTGAGCCTCGGGTCTTGTCCTGGAGGTGAGGGGAGCTTACCTGTTATTGCCTACCTGACTCACCTGCCCCTCTGACTCACCCATCACACTCTTGTTATTGTCCGACTCATTAATCACACTCACCTTCTGTGATACAGCAACCTCAACTGCCCGTCTGACTCACCTACACCACTCACTTACCACTCAGACTCAAAGACAGAGAACAAAATATAAACCTCTAGATATTTGCTCCTTTCATAAATCATTGTCCAATATCTTCTTCCTACTCCCTTTAAAAAAATTATTAGAAAACCATGGCGTGAATCACCCGCTGTGTCGTGGCTGCACCGTAACTTTGAGGAAATAGGACATGCAAAGACAAAGCACAAAAGATAGAAAGAGAGAATGAGCGAATTCTTTGGACAGGAAAGACATACGACAAACAATAAAGAGAGAGAAAAAGGAACAAGAATTTCTCCCAGGCGTCTTGTTGGGATATAGACACAACTCGGCGGAGCAATAACACTTCAGGATGATGCAACGGCCGATAGCTCCCGATGGGCAAACCACTTTCAGTATGATTCAAGGCGGTACAAGTCATTCCCTAAATTGATATCCGCTCCTAAGTACTCCACACATCACTTGAGTTATATGCTGTCGATGTGTTAGAGTCTATCTGGCATACGTTCACTCAGCGTTGTCAGACACCAGGCGCTGTTATGACATGTGTTGGAAACGCTCTCACAGTGGTGTAAACTCACGGTCCGGTACGGTGCAATTTATCATATTTTTCTTTTTGTGTTTTCTTGTAATGAAGCTGTCTGGGTGGTATACGTTTTGTTATTTATTAATCTGTTGTGTAAGCGACTAAGAGTACGAGATCCGTGTGTTTTACCTTAGTTAAGTGGTATGTATAGCCGCCATGTTGAAATATCTGCTTTTGCATCTTCACATGTATCTACCAATAGTTATGTACAGTATATACTCGTATCTTCACCTGTTTAGTCCTATATCCTGTAGCTATAGTGTTTGTGTTTACTCTTGTATCTGTATTTTTATTACTAATAAATGAAATGTTCAAACGAAGGATAGGAATGGAAGGTCTACCAGGTGATAAACTCACTTCACCTGGATTTGTGTGTGTGTGTGAATAGATTTATTTATTTGGATGTTTTGATGAGTGGTGTAGGATTCCAATCCAGTCTCATAGCCAAATCCACCTCCCCCCTCCCCCCCCCACACACACACACATCATCTTATTAGCGTAACACTGCTGTTAAGGTTTACTCTTGTTGTGCTGAAGTATACCGTAGATTATTATTGTTTTATCAGGAGACTTTCATTCAATATTAAGTAGGGTGGTTAGTACTTTTATTATGCTGTTATTGTTATTATTGTTACTCGTATTCTGATTTATTATTATTATTATTATTATTATTATTATTATTATTATTTTCATTATTACCCTTAAGATTAGTAATAATATCATTAATAATCTATTGCGACAAACATAGACGAGAATTTTCTAATTTTGTTATTCATATTTTCACTTATTCAGAACCGAAGTTTTTTTCATTACTTTAGTTACTATATAAGAGACGTATGAAGCGAAGGAAAGTTGAATGAGAAGCGGAAAGTTCGGATTGAGCCTGAGAGGAGAGAGAGAGAGAGAAGAAAGTTTTCAATGAACCATAGTATTTACCTAACCAAGGTTAAAAGATAATCAGCATGACATTCACTCACACAACCGCGGTATAGGAAAAAGTATATTGGAAGTCTTGTTCTACTTATTTGTTCCTTTTCTTGTTGTTGTTGTTGTTGCATTTTTTAAATTGTTATTGTTGTTATTGTTGTTCTTTTTCTTGTTATTGTTCTTCGTCTTCTTCTTCCTCTTCCTCTTCGCCTTCTTTTTTTTTCTTCTGCTCCTCCTCCTTACATACATACATACATACATACATATATACATACATACATACATACATACATACATACATACATACATACATACATCTCGAATACGTCAATACAACACACCTAAACTTCGCCTGGCGCCGTAGATCATCACCAGCATGTCGTGGGTTGAGGTGATGGGGGTGAAGGTGAGAGGAGGAGGCCCAGCAGGTCGTAGAAGGCCGTGGCACAGTGGTGAATGGTGTTATTTGTGGTAACATTGTTGAGAGATGTAATTGGGTTCGATTTGTTGTCAGGGCAAGACATATGGGGCTAGTTAAGATGAAGTGAGGATAAAGCTGCCACCGAAATGGGTTCTGACCATTGATGGGGGAGGGAGGGAGGGAGGGTAAGAGAGGAGGAGGATAAGTAAGGTGAGGGGTTAAGGGAAGATCTACTCAACTAAAGGATAATGGTGAAAGGTGAGTTAGTTATGGGTAGTTTGTTTGAATGGTTAAGGATGGTTTGGATGTAGGTAGATAAGTAGGGGTCAAGGGGTTAAGTATAGGGGGTGAAAAGGGTCGAAGTAGAGGGTTAAGTGGTTAGAAGTAAGAGGGTTAAGGGGTTAGAAGTAGGGGGTTAAGGGGGGTAGAAATAAGGGATAAGGGGTTAGAAGTAGGGGTTAAGGGGTTAGAAGTAGAGGTTAAGGGATTAGAAGTAGGGATAAAGGGGTTAAAAGTAGGGGTCAAGGGGTGGAAGTAGGGGGATTAAGTAGGGATTAGAAGTGGGGGTTAAGGATTAGAAGTAGGGGCTAAGGGGGTAGAAGTAGGGGATAAGGGATTGAGGGGTAAGTGGGGGGTTAAGGGGTTAGAAGTAGGGGTTAAAGGGATTAAAGTAGGGGTTGGGGGTTAGAAGTGAGGGTTTGAAGTAGGGGTTAAAGGGGTTAAAGTAGGGGTTTAAAAAGGGGTAGAAATAAGAGTGTAAGAGATTTCTAATTGAGTAGAGAAGGAAGGAAAGAGGCGGGAGTTAGTGGAGAAGGAAGGGGAAAGAAGGGAAGGTGAAGGGAAAGAAGGAGAAGAGGAAAGAGGAAGATAGGAAAGTGGAGAAGTGGCAGGAGAAAAGAAGGGTAGAGGAAGAGGAAAGGGAAGATACGGAGAAGCAATAGGAGAAGGTTGAACGCTCACCAAAGAAAACACAATAGAGTTAAGGAAGGGAGAAAATGAAGGGGAAAAAAAGGGGTAAGTCTGGTTTGATGGGGTAAGTTGTTTTTTGAGGGGTGGGGAGAAAGGAGGAGGTCAGGTTTACTGGCGGGGGGTAAATGTAAGGGAAGAGGGGAGGAGATGGCAGTAAGAGAGGGGAGGTATAGTCTGGTTCGCTGGGACAACTTTTGGCGAGGAGAGAGAGAGAGAGAGAGAGAGAGAGACTGGGGATACGTTAGGTGGTGGCTGGGGGTGTGTCAGTGAATAGCTGGAGGCGGACTTGGAGGAGGGATGAATAAGAAGTTGGAAGAGGAAGTTGGAAGAGCAAGAGAAAAAGGAAGAGGAACAGAAGAGGAAGAAGAGGAAGAAGAGGAGGAGCAGAAGAGGGAGAGGAGAAGGAGCAAAAAAAGGAGAGCTGGAGGGGGAAGAGGAGGATGAGGAGGAGGAAGAGGAGGATGAGGAGGAGAAGGAGGAGGAGGAAGAGAAGGGAGGAAGAAGGAGAAGGAGAAGGGGAAGGAGGGGTAAAACAAGGGCTGAAGAGGAACAGAAGAAGGTGCTAGAAGAGGAAATTATTATAGACAGGATGAAGAGCTGACTGACCGGGAGTGAGGAGAGGGACCGTCTGGCTGCTGAGGTCATGACTCACACACTCCTCGCTGTTGAGAAAAAGAAAACATTAAATCTTCTTTTTTTTGCCTAAGAATATCGCATAAAAACTGCCATTTTACTTATATAAACACACATTAGAAGTTTGAAGAATATGATGAAATTTGTTTTTGAATTTCAATTGATGCTCCATAATGCTATAAATTGGCTAATTGACTCTGACGACGCACCCTTCAAAAAGTTAGCCAAAAATCTGAGGGAATATGCGCATAAAGTAACATCAACCCAGAAGCGAGTGTATGGGAGTAAACTTAGACAAAAAGCTCCCGAAAAGTCGCCCGAGAAGTTGCAACAAATTTATGGAAAGTTGGAAGTTTCCTGATCTGAAGCAAAGCCTTGATTGTATAGTGAAAAGCCCGAGGGCAAGTGAACCAAAGTTTGTTGAATGTATTTTAAGGGGGAAAGCTTTTGTTGGGTAAAGGAGGGAAGTAGGAGATGGAGGAGCAGGGGGAGGTGCGAGGGGGAGGAGGGGGATGAGACTATGGAGATATGTTGTGGAGATTTTGGGGAGGAGACGTGAAGAGGGCGAGAGATCATTTGGAGATCAAGGAAAGAGAGAGGTTGGGGGAAGGGAAGGTGTTTGTGGTATATGATGGGATGTATGGGTGAGTAGAGAGGATAGTGTAGGGTATTAGTGGAAGCCATGAGAGTGAGTATGTCTAGAAAACGCGGTGAAGGCGGAGATATACTGTAAATGGATCGACACAGCTGAGAATAAGTTATGAATAATGAGTTAGGAGGGAACTGTGCTGAGTTTGAGGAAAGCTGTTGGTGTGTGGTGGGTATATTGTGGAGCTGGTAGAAGGTTATGTGGTGTACTGTGAGAAGGTTATGTGGTGTACTGTGAGAAGGTTATGTGGTGTACTGTGAGAAGGTTATGTGGTGTACTGTGAGAAGGTTATGTGGTGTCCTGTGAGAAGGTTATGTGGTGTACTGTGAGAAGGTTATGTGGTGTACTGTTAGAAGGTTATGTGGTGTACTGTAGAAGGTTATGTGGTGTACTGTGAGAAGGTTATGTGGTGTACTGTAGAAGGTTATGTGGTGTACTGTGAAAGGTTGTGGTGTACTGTGAAGGTTATGTGGTGTACTGTTAGAAGGTTATGTGGTGTACTGTTGTTAGAAGGTTATGTGAGTATTACTGTGAAAGGTTATGTGGTGTACTGTGAGAAGGTTATGTGGTGTCCTGTGAGAAGGTTATGTGGTGTACTGTGAGAAGGTTATGTGGTGTACTGTTAGAAGGTTATGTGGTGTACTGTTAGAAGGTTATGTGGTGTACTGTTAGAAGGTTATGTGGTGTACTGTAAGAAGGTTATGTGGTGTACTGTGAGAAGGTTATGTGGTGTACTGTGAGAAGGTTATGTGGTGTCCTGTGAGAAGGTTATGTGGTGTACTGTGAGAAGGTTATGTGGTGTACTGTGAGAAGGTTATGTGGTGTACTGTTAGAAGGTTATGTGGTGTACTGTTAGAAGGTTATGTGGTGTACTGTGAGAAGGCTATGTGGTGTACTGTTAGAAGGTTATGTGGTGTACTGTGAGAAGGTTATGTGGTGTACTGCTAGAAGGTTATGTAGTGTACTGTTTGAAGGTTATGTGGTGTACTGTGAGAAGGCTATGTGGTGTACTGTTAGAAGGTTATGTGGTGTTGCTGTTGAGGTTATGTGTGGTGTACTGTTAGAACGTTATGTGAGGGGTGTACTTTCTTGAGAGAAGGTTATGTGTGTGTACTGTTAGAAGGTTATGTGGTGTACTGTTAGAAGGTTATGTGGTGTACTGTTAGAAGGTTATGTGGTGTACTGTGAGAAGGTTATGTGGTGTGTACTGTTAGAAGGTTGTGGTGAATTGTACTGGCGAGAAGGTTATGTGGTGTACTGTTAGAAGGTTATGTGGTGTACTGTGAAAGGCTATGTGGTGTACTATTTAAGAAGGTTATGTGGTGACTGTGAGAAAGGGTTATGTGGTGTACTGTTAGAAGGTTATGTGGTGTACTGTGAAAGGTTATGTGGTGTACTGTTAGAAAGGTTATGTGGTGTGCTGTGAAGGTTGTATGGTGTACTGTTAGAAGGTTATGTGGTGTACTGTTAGAGGTTTATGTGGTGTGCTGTTGAGGTTATGTGGTGGTGTGGGGCAGTTTATGTGGTGTACTGTGAGAAGGTTATGTGGTGTACTGTGAGGATTGTATGTGGTGTACTGTGAAAGGTTATGTGGTGTACTGTGAGGGACATGTGGCGTACTGTTGAAGGTTATGTGGTGTACTGTGAGAAGGTTATGTGGTGTACTGTTAGAAAGGTTATGTGGTGTACTGTTAGAAAGGGTTATGCGGTGTATTGTGAAAGGTTATGGTACACACTGTGAAGGTTATGTGGTGTACTGTGAAAGGCTATGTGGTGTACTGTTAAGAAAAGGTTATGTGGTGTACTGTGAAAGGTATGTAGCGTACTGTTAGAAGGTTATGTGGTGTACTGTGAGAAGGTTATGTGGTGTACTGTTAGAAGGTTATGTGGTGTACTGTTAGAAGGTCATGTGGTGTACTGTGAAGGTTATGAGGTGTACTGTTAGAAGGTTATGTGGTGTACTGTTAGAAGGTTATGTGGTGTACTGTGAGAAGGTTATGTGGTGTACTGTTAGAAGGTTATGTGGTGTACTGTTAGAAGGTTATGTGGTGTACTGTGAGAAGGTTATGTGGTGTATTGTGAGAAGGTTATGTGGTGTACTGTGAGAAGGTTATGTGGTGTACTGTGAGAAGGTTATGTGGTGTGTACTGTTAGAAATAATTGTACTGTGAGAAGGTTATGTGATTGTACTGTTAGAAGGTTATGTGGTGTACTGTGAGAAGGTTATGTGGTGTACTGTTAGAAGGTTATGTGGTGTACTGTTAGAAGGTTCTGTGGTGTACTGTGAGAAGGTTATGTGGTGTACTGTGAGAAGGTTACGTGGTGTACTGTTAGAAGGTTATGTGGTGTGCTGTGAGAAGGTTATATTGCGTACTGTTAGAAGGTTATGTGGTGTACTCTGAGAAGGTTATGTGGTGTACTGTTAGAAGGTTATGTGGTGTACTGTGAGAAGGCTATGTGGTGTACTGTTAGAATGTTATGTTGTGTGCTGTGAGAAGGTTATGTGATGTACTGTGAGAAGGTTATGTGGTGTACAATTAGAAGGTTATGTGGTGTAATGTTAGAATGTTATGTGATGTACTGTGTGAAGGTTATAATGTACAGTGGCTATGTTCCATGGCAGGGAGAAATATTCTTAAGTCTGAAGATATTCCTGGTATATTACTGAGTAAGAGAAGACCCTAGCACAGTACAAATATACTTCATGAGGTGAGACAAATCCATAATATAGTTCACGTATGTTGAAGGAAGAAATAAAATATGAAAAGAGAATACAGACAATTCTCATAAACAAGTAAAGAAGTAGACACCTTTCGTAAAGTTCAAGAATAAAAGAAGGAAGGAAAGAGACCCTGATGATGTCTTAGGAGGAATTAAGAGAAGTGGAAGATACGTAATTACAGGTTGGGATTAAGAAGGATAGAACGGACGTGGGGAGATGGGAGACGGTGATAAAGTCAAGAGAACCCACACACCGTGAAGAATCAAGTGGCATATTTCTCCAATTAGCGGACTACCTCTGCCATGAGTTTTACCCGCTTCAGTCAGGTCTATGAAAACCAATTCTGACTGACTGACTGACTGACTGGCTGACTGAGAGAGAGAGAGAGAAAACTATTTAGCTATCCATGATTCGGTCTATAAACAATTCTTTATCACTGTTATTTCACAAACTTTAATATTTGTGTTATTGTTAATAGTGTATTCTGGTTATTGCAATTAGTCATGATCAAAGAAACATGTAAACAGGACAGTGTAATTTTTCGAACTCATTTTATATACTGTACCTTTATATCATTAACATATACTATTAGCATGGTGAGCCAGCTGTATTCTGAAGTGAAGAGGTGAAGGTGACCCCGTAGTCTTTAGCTCTTAATTAAATATATATTACTACTAGATGTAAC
The DNA here is from genome assembly GCF_018991925.1 of Homarus americanus. Lineage (NCBI taxonomy): Eukaryota > Metazoa > Arthropoda > Malacostraca > Decapoda > Nephropidae > Homarus > Homarus americanus. Next base: position 19,263,424 of record NW_024737042.1, read on the forward strand.
TGTATTTAAATCAACAAATAACTTAACGTCGAGGAGGTGTACAGCAGGAGGCGACAACGTTTACAGTACATACAGGAAGAAACATTATCTCACCCTCGTTAAGGTTATGGTTTCAGAGATTTCAGCCAGACGGGATAGATATATGTACAGTATATGACCTTTATAAATCTCTCTCTCGTTCAAATATAACACATGTTTATAAGGAAGCAGATAAACAGTCTCAAGCACATGTTAGTTTACGTGTCTTTCATATGTACAGAAATGAAAGGTCACACTTATAACTTTCATTAAATTCACGACAGACAGACAGATACACACACACGGATAAAGCTATCAAGACGTGTATTCAAGCAAGTCCTCTCAAACCTCGCTTTAGTATGGAGTTTATTCCCATTCTTGTTGTCACGTGGGTCTTGTCTTTCGAGTTTATTCTTCTTTTAAGGGGGGTGGGGGGGCAGAAGGAGGGGGGTGTGGTGTGATTGTGGTGTGGTGTGGTGGAGAAGGAGGACGGAGAAGGGGAAAAAGAAGTAGGAGGAGGAGTAGGAGGAGAGGAGAATGATGGCTGACACACTCTCCCTTTGAACAACCGCCAGGGAAAAAGGAGTGGTTCTGAAATAGGTTGCCTGGACAATATTTTCACTGCTTCGGACAAAGGCTTTTTCCAGCAGGTCCGCCGTGTCTGTCTCCACCTCTCCCTCCACCCCTTCTTGTATTTTTTTTGTTTTTTTAGTTTAGTTTAGCCATTTCTGTTTTCTCTCTCTCTCTCTCTCTCGATATGTTTGTCTGTTTGTTTGTCTCTTCGTTTTGTGGGGGTCTGTGTTTTTTACGGTGTCTTTATTTCTTTTTTTTCTTTTCGGTTTGCTTGTGTTTCTATTTTTATTTATTTTTTATTATTCGCATCTGCCTCGATCTCTGTTTTTTCTGTCTGTCTCTGTTCTCCTGTCTGTCTGTCTCTCTGTCTGGGTCTCTGTTATTCTGTCTGTTTGTCCTCTGTTTTTCTGTCTGTCTGTGTCTCTGTTCTTCTGTCTGTCCGTGTCTCTGCTCTTCTGTCTGTCTGTGTCTCTGTTCTTCTGTCTGTCTGTGTCTCTGTTCTTCTGCCTATCTGTCTCTCTGCTTTTCTGTCTGTCTGTGTCTCTTTTCTTCTGTCTGTCTGTGTCTCTGTTCGTCTGTCTGTCTGTGTCTCTATTCATCTGTCTGTCTGTGACTCTGTTCATCTGTCTGTCTATGTCTCTGTTCTTTTGTCTGGCTGTGTCTCTGTTCTATCTGTCTGTCTCTGTTCATCTGTCTGTCTATGTCTCTGTTCTTTTGTCTTAGCTGTGTCTCTGTTCTGTCTGTCTGTCTCTGTTCTTTTGTCTGGCTGTGTCCCTGTTCTGTCTGTCTGTCTCTGTTCTTTTGTCTGGCTGTGTCTCTGTTCTGTCTGTCTGTCTCTGTTCTTTTGTCTGGCTGTGTCCCTGTTCTGTCTGTCTGTCTCTGTTCTTTTGTCTGGCTGTGTCTCTGTTCTGTCTGTCTGTCTCTGTTCTTTTGTCTGGCTGTGTCCCTGTTCTGTCTGTCTGTGTCTCTGTTCTGTCTGTCTGTCTCTGTTCTTTGTCTGGCTGTGTCCCTGTTCTGTCTGTCTGTCTCTGTTCTTTTGTCTGGCTGTGTCCTGTTCTGTCTGTCTGTCTCTGTTCTCTGGCTGTGTCCCTGTTCTGTCTGTCTGTGTCTGTTCTCTGTCTGGCTGTGTCTCTGTTCTGTCTGTCTGTCTCTGTTCTTTTGTCTGGCTGTGTCTCTGTTCTGTCTGTCTGTCTCCTGTTCTTTTGTCTGGCTGTGTCTCTGTTCTGTCTGTCTGTCTCTGTTCTTTTGTTTGGCTGTGTCTCTGTTCTGTCTGTCTGTCTCTGTTCTTTTGTCTGGCTGTGTCTGTTCTTTTGTCTTAGCTGTGTCTCTGTTCTGTCTGTCTGTCTCTGTTCTTTTGTCTGGCTGTGTCTCTGTTCTATCTGTCTGTCTCTGTTCATCTGTCTGTCTATGTCTCTGTTCTTTTGTCTTAGCTGTGTCTCTGTTCTGTCTGTCTGTCTCTGTTCTTTTCTGGCTGTGTCTCTGTTCTCTGTCTGTCTCTGTTCTTTTGTCTGGCTGTGTCTGTTCATCTGTCTGTCTGTCTCTGTTTGTCTGGCTGTGTCTCTGTTCTGTCTGTCTGTCTCTGTTCTTTTGTCTGGCTGTGTCTCTGTTCTGTCTGTCTGTCTCTGTTCTTTTGTCTGGCTGTGTCTCTGTTCTGTCTGTCTGTCTCTGTTCTTTTGTCTGGCTGTGTCTCTGTTCATCTGTCTGTCTGTCTCTGTTCTTTTGTCTGGCTGTGTCTCTGTTCTGTCTGTCTGTCTCTGTTCTTTTGTCTGGCTGTGTCTCTGTTCTGTCTGTCTGTCTCTGTTCTTTTGTCTGGCTGTGTCTGTTCTTTTCTGTACATATACTCGTATATATCCTGCTGCCTTTCTAGCTGTGTTTCTGTTATCTTTCCCTCATAAATAAATACAGCCACAATACCAGAACGTCAGAATATACAAACCATCAAGGTCTTGCCCCGATATCATGTTATTTGGCTACACTGTTAACCATTCATCTCTTTATAAAACTGTTTATTATTTGGCGTTTTTGTGAGTTTAGTCACCATCATCAAACTGAGATAAAATATACATAAATTAATCATAAAAACATGTATACTGAGAATGCTTTAATTTTTGTTAATATTTTTGTTTGTATGGTTACTGGAACGACGCAGCACAAAAATAGTATATCAAAATAATATGTACTGTCTTTAAACACATAAACATATTATTAGGACCTGTGAACGACAAATACTTGCTGACCTTTCACAAACTGTCTACAACTAACAGAAAACATATCATCATTAGATTTTTTTAATTTTTGTCTAATGTAAAATTTGACTGTGTACTGTGGTTAAAGACCTTAAGTAAAGCTCGCCCATACAGCATGACAACAACTCGTACCACTAGTAGTAACAAACTTCTCCTCATCCAATTACGAGATTGCCCCCGGCCCCCCACCGCAAAAAACAATAATAATAATAATAATTAAAAACAGATAAGCGTCGGTAAAAATTTTCACCACAATACAATTTCATGTCTTTAATATTGCAAAATTATTACATATATTATGCAAAATTAAGTAAAGCAGTTAGCCGTAGTAGTGGCAATATTAAATGATAAACATAAAACACCGGTAAAGATTATTCATAATACTAACATTTAAAAAGAATAGAACAATAAAAAAACAGTTACTCTACAACCTTTCCCAACCTAATGTGTAAACTTTGGTTTCCATTCTGCAGGTGGATCGACGTCCGTCAAGAGGTGAGTGATATTTCTACTCGGCCGCTACGCATTTAGATTTTGCATGTTAAATGTATCCAGGGTGAGCTAAGAGTGTTGCTGGGCGTGTATAGTGAGCTAAGAATGTTGCTGGGTGTGTATAGTGAGCTAATAGTGTTGCCGGGCGTGTATAGTGAGCTAAGAGTGTTGCCGGCAGTGTATAGCGAGCTAAGAGTGTTATCGGGCGTGTATAGTGAGCTAAGAGTGTTACCAGCGAGTATAGTGAACTAAGAGTGTTGCCGGGCGTGTATAGTGAGCTAAGAGTGTTGCCGGGCGTGTATAGTGAGCTAAGAGTGTTGCTGGGCGTGTATAGTGAGCTAAGAATGTTGCTGGGTGTGTATAGTGAGCTAATAGTGTTGCCGGGCGTGTATAGTGAGCTAAGAGTGCTATCGGGCGTGTATAGTGAGCTAAGAGTGTTACCAGCGAGTATAGTGAGCTAAGAGTGTTGCCGGGCGTGTATAGTGAGCTAAGAGTGTTGCCGGGCGTGTATAGTGTTCTAAGAGTGTAGCAAGGCGTGCATAGTGATCTAAGAGTGATGCCGGGCGTATATAGTGAACTAAGCGTGCTGCTGGGCGTGTATGGTGATCTAGGAGTGTTGCCGGGAGTGTATAGTGAACTAAGAGTGTTGCCGAGAGTGTACAGTAAGTTAAGAGTGTTGACGGGCGTGTATAGTGAACTAAGAGTGTTGCCGGGCGTTTATAGCGAGCTAAGAGTGTTGCCAGCGAGTATAGTGAGCTAAGAGTGTTACTGGGCGTGTATAGTGAGCTAAGAGTGTTGCCGGACGTGTATAGTCAGCTAGGAGCGTTGCCAGCGAGTGCATTTTTTTTTGCGGGATTAGCCCACAAGGGCACAGGTCAATGGCCCACATCAGTGCCTGGGGGCAAAAATATAATAATAATAATAATAATAATAATAATAATAATAATAATAATAATAATAATAATAATAATAATAATAATAATAATAATAATAATAATAATAATAATAATAATAATAATAATAATAATAATAATAATAATAATAATAATAATAATAATAATAATAAAGGATCATAAATATATACAACATTTAAAAAAACGATCAATAGTGAGAAACGATATACTGCATGTATGTACAGTATGTTGTGTTGTCAAAGTAAGAGAAACAATTGAAACCCTGCAATTGTGTGTAAATGAGGCAGAATGTCAGATCAAACAACTTGGGATTTGGTCACAATTTTCGTGATGCCATATGGCAGCAGGATCTACCATTAGACAGCACACTATGCTTCCAATATCTTCCCAGGCGGTAGTACCTCCCTGTTTGATAGTTGCCTACTACCTACTACCTATGGAGTGTTGCCGGGCGTGTATAGTGTTACGGAAATTGAGCAATCAAGAAGGCAAATGTCTACTTTAACTGTTACTTTTATTTTGATTTCAAGATTTAAATGGTTTCTTTACCTGTGTGTGTCTAGGGGCTTTTAGATTGAAAATATTTAGTCATAATACCTTGTAATACTCAGGCCCAATTAGGTAACAAATGACAATCTGTTTGTATTGTGAACTTTTCTGTTATGTTTTACTGTAGGTTGAGTTATTATAGCATTACTTTGCTTAATTGAATATTTGACACCACACTCACGGTTGACATGACAACACCCAACACAGTATAAATAGTAGGACGTGAAAAATATGCAAGTGATTTATAAATAATATTCTTAAATCAAAATCAACACAAAAACACATATACAAGGGTGAAAAATAACGTATTCATCTGTACTAATACACGTTACAAAAAGCTGGCCAGTAGATTCCGCGGTGCCTAGGTAGTGCAGGTAACAGTGGCTCCCTCCACGACAGAGCAGACAGGGAAAACAAGTAGCAGATGGTGGTGTGAGAAGGACTGACGTTGAATACCCGGTTAGAGTAAACATCACCTGTCATAAATGGCGCCCCCAACAGCCGGCGATGGTTTTCCACCAATAAGGAGCCGTTTCATGACTCGTGTTCTTCAATCGTTGCCTGCTGGTTAACTAGTGGTTTGGGTGGTATGAAGTATGCTGTGCAGATAAAGGTGACAATGCATTGTATTTGCATGGAAGTGTGACCCTTCTATGTCACAATAGTGAGCTAAGAGTGTTGTCAGCGCGTGTATAGTGAGCTAAGAGTGTTGCCAGAGCGTGTATAGTGAGCTAAGAGTGTTGCCAGCGCATGTATAGTGAGATTCGAGTGTTGCGAGAACGTGTATAGTGAGCAAAGAGTGTTGCCAGGCGTGTATAGGTGAGCTAAGATTGTTGCCAGCTCGTGTATAGTGAGTAGTGTTGCCAGCGCGTGTCGAGAGAGTGGCGTACACTTCCAAGGTAGGATAAGGTTAAAGCAAAATGAGTGTACAGTAGGTTATTTCGATCATGCGTATTGTGAGTTTGGAAGAGTCCGAACGTAACTAAACTTGGTCGAGACTTGTTGAACATGTCTGTGATGATTCTAGAATGTTTCAAATACTACGATTGCTTAGGTTAGGTTAGGTTAGGTTAGGTTAGGTTAGGTTAGGTTAGGTTAGGTTAGGTTTTCAGTAGTCAGCCTAGGGTGTTCTGAGCAAGGCTCGAGGGTGTTTCTTAAGTGTCTAGGATGAAAAATTTAAGGTATTCAGAATTCATCTAGGGTCATTTAAGGTGCTGACAATGTGTCTAGGTTGAACTGGTAAGTTTAGGCTTTTTTCTAAATGGTCCAAGGAGAGCTGAAGGAGTTGTAAAAGAGTCGGAGGTATATTTTGGGGTTCTGAATTTATCTGAGGTAAGCTTGATATATGTTTCAATAGCTATGTTTCTAATCCTTCAAATCCCATATAAAAATAAGAGAGAGAGAGAGAGAGAGAGAGACCAAAGCTAACTAGCAGAAAACTCATGCAAGAACTAGAAAGGATACGAGAGGGAGAACGAGGGAGGGGGCGATGAAGGGAAATAAAGAGAGCCAAGGGAGGGGTGAATGAGGGACGAATGAGTGAGGGATAAACTTAAGAGAGGTAGAGTGAAACTAATGGGCAATAAGAGACCAATAAAGAGAGGAAATTAAAGTGAAAGGTGGAGAAAGCAGGAAGGGAATTAGAGGATAGCGAAGGAGAGAGATGGAGAAAGTAGGAAGACAATAATCAAAGTAAAGCGAAAGAGATATAAAAGGGGATAGAAAATGGAGAGAGAGAACATGGAATTAACGACAACGAAAAGGAAGAAGGAGAGGAAGAAATAATTCATGGCTTATAAAGAGGAAGATGGAGAGAGATAAACATAAAACCGACGACATTTAAGGAGAAACACAATGAGAAGGCAATAAAAAATAAAAGGGGAATTAATGAAAAATAAAGGGGAATGGAGACATACGAGAGGCGCTAAGAGACAAGGGGAAGGTGATATGAGAGACACTTGAGTCCTTCTTCTGAGGGGAGAGTGAAAGATGAGGGGAAAAATCGTGACTGAGGGGAACACAGGTAGCCAGGAGTGCATGATGGGGCGTGGCTGACAGGTGACTACATTTCTTTTTTCAGAAGTCAACGTTTTCTCTCGTGTCATGACGTAACTGATTGGTTCTTGTTAAATGTGACTGAACCACAGGTGATTGAAAAGTCCTTGCAAATAAAATTAACAATGTAGGGATAACAAATAACAAATCTGTTATTAATCATTACGGGTGAACAAGTATGTTTTGATCAAACCTTTAGTAGTCCTGTATCAACTCTCGAAACTTCATTTGAGTCGTTTTATAGAAGTGAAAGGTTTCGAATCTTTAATCAAATGACTGTCTCTCTCAAGTAGGGCACGAATCTCTAACCGAATTAAATGTTTCTCGTAAGTAGGGCTCGAGAAATCAGTCGAATGAGAGTCTTCCGTACGTGAGGAGGTTCGAACTTTTTTAATTGAATGACTCTTCTGTAAGAGAGATTCGAACCTCTAATTGAATAAGTGTGAATTGTAAGTGGGACTCAAATTCCCAATCACTTGACTGTATTTTTTTAAACGGTGGTTGAAGTTTTAATTAAATACCTGTGTCTGGTAACTGGAAGTCGAACTTTTAATCGAATGACTGTCTTGTAAGACTGGTTTACATATTAGTTTGTGGGATTTTAATATTTGATCAAATAATTAGTTCATTATTAGATCTCGAACTTCTAATTGCCTAAGTATTTCTCGTAAATAAGGATCGTACTGCATATGTAATGAAAAGGACCTTGGTTCGTAAGTGCAGTTCGAGACTGTTACGTCTCATTTCTCTAGAAGTATTGGATGTCCAATATGAAGTTCTCCAGATGAACGCTACGGATTATTTTAAACAAATGAATAGTAATAATACAAATTAGTTCATAAATTCATATTTAGAAAAGTTAATTGATATAAATAATGAAAATGTAATTGAAGAGCAATATTAACAAACATACGATTGAGGGGATAGATAAATAAATAAATAAAATAATAGATGACTGAAAACTAATGACAAATTAATCCCATGCAAGAGAAATAAAGAATATTTCGACAGTTGCTCATAGATAAATGAAGGGAAAAAAACGGAAAATCTGTGAAATACTTGCAGATAATAAAAGAAAATTTCTCCCCCTTTGGGTGAGAAAAATCTCAGGTAACAAAGAAATCTAACACCATATTAAAAGTCAGCCAGAAAGACGTTTATAGGTCATGTCTTCAGTGTTGAATAATTCATACAAACTACTACAAATACGCGAAACACGGGAAGTAATTGTTATATAATGATAATAATGTTAAGTAAGATACATAGAACTGGAGTAGTAGGATTTTACGGCAGTAGAGAACATTAATCAAGGCAAAAATAAATAACAAGGTAGTTGATGTATAAGGTGAAGATCATGCTATATACGTAGCTGTGTGTCTAGCGAGTACTGAAATCACACAGAGGTTCAGGGGAATATTGTCTTTAGATTAAATAGAGATTTAGTGGAGGTGAAGTGAGAATGGGCAGAGATGGAGAGGATCAAGGAAGATTGTTTTGTTTTGTTTTTCTTTTTGTGCTTCAAGAGTTCAGTAAAGATTACTTGGAAGGGGTAAGCATGGGTATAATGTGTGTACATGGGTGTAGGGGTACATGTATAAGGGTAAGCATGGGTATAAGGGTGTATGACATAAGTATTAGGTATGTGTGGGTAAGCATGGGTATAAGGGGTTCACAGAGGATAATATGAGGGACAAAACAGAAAATCATATTTTCAATGGAGAAATTATCCAAGGGAGTTGACCGAAGATTCTGACGTACAACAAGAGGAGATTATCTGGGGTGTTTGTCCAGATATTCAGTGATTCAAGAAGAGATTACCCAGAGTTCTGTCCAGAGATTCGGTGTGGTTCAACAGGAGATTTTCCTGGGTATTGACCAGAGATTCAATGGATCAGAGGGGACTAGCGGCGAGTTCATCAGGGGGCTGCTGAACAAAAAATTGACGCTGACACATTGTGGGTGAAGCACTTGCTTGAATTGCATATCAGACTGAGGCACAGACACTCAAACAGAAAGACAGAGAATGATACAGACACGTAAGCACGTAAACACATAGAATCACACAGACACATACACACACTTTATCAATCACTTCTCTCTCTTTACTCGTCTCTTCTCTCTCTCTCTCCAGTTTTCCGTTATCAGTCGTCCGGAGAGACACCGTCGCGTCATTGGCAACACAACCTGCGACATTTTCAATACGACCTCTTCGTTATCACGAGCTGTACGACCAGCCATTATCGCTATCAACGCCACAGCGCCACCTGTGGACCGCTAATGTCTTATTTATCATCGCTATCAAGCCAGTGTTGTTATTAGAATTACAGCCACCCACAGCCAATAGTAGAACTATATTATCATTACCACTACCATCACCGGCATTTACTTGCATTACCACCACCATCACCATCAACACCACTACCGTCACTACAATCAACACCACTACCATCAACAGCCACTATATGATTTTTATCATCATCATGTTTTCACTACTACCACCACTACCACTGTTATCTTATCCACCTACTACCACCACCACCACTGTTCACCACCACTGTTATCTTGTTCCACCTACTTCACTTCACCACCTCACCACTTCTGTTATCTTGTTCCACTCTGTGCCACCACCTACACCACCATCATTGTTATCTTGTCCACCCACACCACTGTTATCTTGTCCACCCTGCCACCATCACCTTCCACCACTGTTATTCATCTCCACCTGCCACCATCACCACCACCTGTTATCTTGTCCCACCTACCATGATCACCTCTCACCATTGTTATCTTGTTCCACCTACTACCACCTCACCTTCACCACTGTTATCTTGTTCCACCTACTACCACCACCACCACTGTCATCTTGTCCACCTACTACCACCATCACCACTGTTATCTTGTTCCACCTACTACCACCTTACCACCACTGTTATCTTGTCCACTCTACTACCATCACTTCACCACTGTTATCTTTGTCCACCTACTTACCACCACCACACCACTGTTATCTTGTCCACCTACTACCATCACCAGCACTGTTATTCCTTATCCAATTTTACTACCACCACTCACCACTGTTATCTTGTCCCACCTACTACCACCACCACACCACTGTTATCTTGTCCACCCAGCTACCATCACTCACCACTGTTATCTTGTCCACCCACACCACCACCACTCACTGTTATCTTGTTCCACCTACTACCATCACTCACCCACTGTTATCTTGTCCACCTACTACCACTTCACCACCACTGTTATCTTGTTCCAATTCCATCACCACACCACCACCACTGGTTATCTTTATCCACCAGCCACCACCACCACTGTTATCTGTCCACCTACTACCATCACCACCTGCACTGAAGCTATCTTGTTCCACCTACTACCATCACCACCACTGCTATCTTATCCACCCAGCCATCACTGCTCATCTGCCACCATGTTCACCATTTCATCACCACCACTGTTATCTTTGTCCACCTACTACCATCACCACCACAGTTATCTTGTTCCACCTACTACCACCACCACCACTGCTATCTTATCCACTCTTACTACCACCACCTCACCACTGCTATTCCTTGTCCACCTACTGTCAGCTCACTCCCACCAATTTTCTGTTATCTCTGTCCACCCATCATACCATCACCAAATTAATTGCTATCTTGTTCCACCCATCACTTCACCACCCACCACTGTTATCTTGTCCACCTTGGGCTCACCACCACTCACCACTGTTATCTTTGTTCCATCTACTACCATCACCACCATTGTTATCTTGTTCACCCTACCACCACCACCCACCACTGTTAGCTCAGTCCAGCACCCATCACCACCTCACCACTGCTATCTTTATCCACCTACTACCAGCCTGCCCACCACCACAGCATCTTGTCCACCCACGGACCATCACTCACCACCACATCTTGTCCACCTACTGCTCCGCCCACCTCACCACTGTTACCTTATCCACCTACTCACCACCACCTCAATTAATTGCTATCTTGTCCAATTCACTACCATCACCACCACTGCTATCTTGTCCCACCCACTACCACCACTTCAAGGTTATCTTGTCCACCCACCCACTACCATCACCACCACTGCTATCTTGTTCCACCCATTACCACCACCACCACTGTTGTCTTATCCACCTACCACACTCACCTCACCACTTGCCATCTTGTCCACCCACTCACCACCACCCACCACTGCCATCTGTCCACACCACTCCCACCACTGTTCCCATCCACCCACCACCACCAACACTGCCATCCTGTCCCACCCACACAACCCCATCTGTCCACCCCACTCCACCTGCACTGTTATCTTGGTCCACCCACTGCCCACCCCACCACCCACCTGCTTCCAAGTCTTTACCTCATCACCACCACTGTTATCTTGTCCACCCACTTCACCACTCCACCACCACTGCCATTCTGCTCCGTGGCCCCAGCCCACCACCCACCACCAATGCCATTCTTGATCTAACTCCACTTCACCACCACCACCACTGCTATCTTGTCCACCAACCACCATCACCACCACTGTTATCTTGGTCTCAATTCACTACCTGATCACCACCAATTGCTATCTTTAGTTCTGTCTGCTCACCACCACCTCCACCACTGTTATCTCATCCAATCTACCACCACCAATTTCACCCACTGTTATTCAGAGTCTGGCTCCATGCCATCAGTCACCACTGTTATCTTGTCCACCTACTACCATCACCAATTGCTATTCTTGTTCCCACCTACTACCACCACTCACCACTGTTATCTTTTGTCCACCCACTACCACCACCACCACTGCTATCTTGTCCCACCTACTACCACCACCACCACACTGTTATCTTGTCCACCTACTACCACCTGCTCACCACTGGTTATCTTGTCCAATCTACTACCACCACCACCACTGTTATCTTATCCACCACTACCACCACCACCACTGTTATTCCTGTCCACCTACGACCAAATCACCACTGATATCTGGTTCCACCTACTACCACTACCACCACCACTGTTATCTTATCCACCTACTACCACCACCTCACCACTGTTGTCTGTTCACCTTACCACTTGCATCACCACCCACTGCTATCTTGGTCCACCTACCAAATTTCACTCACCACCACTGTTATCTTGTCCACCCACCACCACTGCCTCTCCCACCACTGCTAGCTTTCAGTCCCACCCACTACCACCAATTCACCACTGTTATCTTATCCACCTGGCCACCACCACCACCACTGCTATCTTGTCCACCCACTACCTCACCACCACCACTGTTATCTTGTCTGACCCACCACTAATGCCTGCCCAAGGACCCCACCTGCTCCACTACCACCACCACCACTGTTATCTTGTCCACCTACCACCATCACTCACCCACTGTTATCTTATTCATTTCTACTCACCATCACCACTCATATCTTGTCTCACCTACCACCATCACCACCACTGTTATCTTGTTCACCTACTACCACTCACCCACCACTGTTATCTTCTTATCCACCTACCACCACCACCTCACCACTGCTATCTTGTCCACCTACTACCACCACCACCCACTCAAAGTTATCTTGTCCACCTACCACCACCCACCACCACTGTTATCTTTGTTCCACCTACTACCACCACCACCACTGCTATCTTGTCCACCTACTACCATCACTTCCCACTGACTGGTTATCTTGTCTTGTTCCAACATCACCAATTAATTGTTATCTTTGTCCACCTACTAACATCACCACCACTGTTAGATCTTTGTTCCACCTACCACCACTGCACCACTGTTATCTTATCCACCCACACCACCACCACCACTGCTATCTTGTCCCACCTACTACCACCACCACCACTGTTATCTTTTATCCACCTACTACCACCACCACCACTGTTATCTTGTTCCACCTACTACCACCACCACCACTATCTTGTCCACCCACTAAATCCACCACCACTGTTACTTTGTTCCACCTACTACCACCACCTTCCCACTAATTGTTATCTTGTCCACCTACTACCACCACCACCACTGTTATCTTGTCCACCTACTTCACTGCCTACACCACCACTGTTATCTTGATCCACCTACTACCATCACCTCACCAACTGTTATCTTGTCCACCTCCACCACCACCACTGTTATTCATCCACCTTACTACCACCACCACCACCTTATCTTGTCCACCTACTACCACCAACACCACTGTTATTCCTGTCCACCCACTACCACCACCACCACTGCATCTTATCCACCCACTACCACCAGCCCATACTTATCTTATCCAATTCTGGAAACAGCCTCACCACCACTGCATATTCTCATCTGCTCCGGCCACCACCACCACCACTGTTATCTTGTCCCACCCACTACCACCACACCACTGTTATCTCAGGTCCACCCACTACCTCACCTCACCACCACTGTTACCATCTTGTTCCACCCATCACCACCACCTCACCATTGTTATCTTGTCACCCACACCACCACCAATCTTTCAATTGCTATCTTGTCCAATTCACCACCATCACCACCACTGTTATCTCCATCTTGACCCACTACCACCAATTCTCCACCACTATAAGTCTTTGTCCACCTGCACACCATCACTCACTTAATTGTTATCTTGTCCACCTACTACCACCACACCACTGTTATCTTTTTCCACCTACTTACCACCACCTCACCACTGTTATCTGGTCCCACCACTACCACCACCACCACTGTTATCTAGAACCCCACCCACTACCACCACCACCACTGTCATCTTGTCCAAATCTACCACACCTCTGTCACCACTGTTATCTTGTCCACCTACCACCACACAAATCCACTGTTATCTTGTTCCACCCACTACCACCACCACTGTTATCTTATCCTCCTACTTCTCACCACCACCTGCCCACAGTTGGTCTTCTTGTCCACCTTACTACCACCACCTCTACCACCCTGTTATCTTGTTCCACCTACTACCACCTCACCACCACTGTTATCTTGTCCACCCACTTACCATCACCACCACTGTTATCTTGCTCCACCCACTACCACCACCACCACTCACAGGTTATCTCTGTTCCACCTACTACCATCTCCTGCCCACTGTTATCTTTGTCCACCACTACTCACCACCACCTCACTGCTATTCTTTCCACCTACTACCACCACCTCACCACTGCTATTCCTTGTTCCACCTACTACCACCACCACCACTGCCATTCTGGTCCACCTACTACCACCACCACTTTCACCACTGTTATCTTTGTCCACCTACTACCATCACTCACCACTTCACATTTTATCCACCCACTACCACCACCACCACTGCTGTTCCAGTCCACCCACTACTATCACCTCAATTTCACTGCCATCTCTTGGTCCACCCACCACCTCACCACCGTACCTCACCACATCTTTCCACCTACCACCACCCCACCACCCTCACTGTTATCCTTGTCCCACCCACTACCACCACCCACCACTGCTTATCTCGGTTCCACCCACTTCACCACCACCACCCCACTGCCATCTCTTTTCCACCTACCACCACCACCACCACTGTTCATCTCTTGTCCACCCACCACCACCACCCCACCACTGCCATCTTGTCCCACCCACTACCACCTCACCCCACCCCACCACCCCACACTGTTATCTTGTCCACCTTACCACCATCACCACCCCACCTCATCTTGTCCACCTTACCACCACCACCACCACTGTTTACATTTTCCACCACTCCACCACCCACCACTGTTATCTTGTCCACCTACTGCCTCATCACCACCACTGTTGTCTTGTTCCCACCTACTACCAACCTTCACCACCACTTCAAGCATTCCCATCCACCTACCACCACCAGCCTCACTGCTATCTTTGTCCACCTACCACCACCACCACCACTGCTATCTTGTCCCACCTACTACCACCCTCCATTTCCCTGTTATCTTGTTCCACCCAGCCACAGTCCGACTGTTCACTGTTATCTTGTTCCACCTACTACCACCTCACCACCACCACTGTTATCTTGTTCCACCTACTACCACCACCACCCCATTGTTATCTTATCCACCTTACCACCACCTCACCACCACTGTTATCTGGTTCCACCTACTACCACCACTCACCATTGTTATCTTGTCCCACCCACACACCATCACCACCACTGTTATCTTTGTTCCACCTACTACCACCAATTCACACCACTGTTATCTAATCCACCATGTTTCCCCGCTTCACCACTGCTTATCTTGTCCCACCTACCACCACCATCACCACCACTGTTATCTGTGTCCACCTACTACCATCACCACCACTGTTATCTTTGTTCCACCTACTACCACCAATTCTCCTTCCCACCATTATTTCACATCTTGGTTCCACCCACACACCACCCACTGTGCCTGCCATTCATCCACCACTACCACCACCACCACTCGGTTATCTTGTCCTCCCACGTTTTGCCTCACCACTGGTTATTCTGTCCACCTACTACCATCACCACCACTGTTATCTTTGTTCCACCTACTACCACCACCACCACTATATCTTGTCCACCACTACCACCATCACCACTGTTATCTTGTCCACCTACTACCACATCACCACCACTGTTATCTTTGTCCAGCACCTACTACCACCACCACCATCATGCGTCCATCTACCACCACTACCTCTGACCACTGTTATCTCTTGTCCAATCACTACCACCACCACCACTGCTATCCTTGTTCCACATACCACCACCCACCACCACTGCTTTTCATCTTGTCCACTCACTTCTACCATCACCACCACTTTGCCATCTTGTCCCACCATAACAGGCCTCAATTTCACCCACTGTTATCCTTTGTCTCACCCACACCATCACCACCACTTCACATCTTTGGGTCCAATTCATTTCACACCCTCAATTCCCACCACTGTTTTCATTCCTTCCCACCTACTACCACCACCACCACTGCCATCTCTAAACCCACCCACTACCACCACCACCACTGCCATCTTATCCACCTACCACCACCACCTCACCACCACTGTTATCTTGGGTTCACACCATCACCACCTCACTGTTATCTTTATCCACCTACTACCACCACCACCACTGTTATCTTATCCACCTACTATTATCAGCTTCACCACTGTTATCTTGTCCACCTACTACCACCTCACCACCACTGCTATCTTTTTTCCACCTACTACCACCTTTTTCACCTTTCACCACTGCTATCTTGTTCCACCTACTACCACCACCACCACTGTTATCTTATCCACCTACTACCACCACCTCTCACCACTGTTATCTTTTCCCACCCATACACCACCAAACACACCACTTTTATCTTGTCCACCTACTACCATCACCACCACTGTTATCTTGTCCCACCTACTAGCACCACCACCACCACTGTTATCTTTGTCCACCTACTACACCATCACCACCACTGTTATCTTGTCCACCTACCACACCACCACCACCACTACATCTTTTCCACCTACTACCACCACCTCCTCACCACTGGGTTATCTTGTCCCACCTTACTACCATCACCACCACTGCTATCTTGTCCCACCTACCACCACCACCTCACCACTGCTATCTTATCCCACCTACCACCACCACCACCACTGTTATCTTGTCCACCTACTACCACCACCACCACTCGGGTTATCTTGTTCCACCCACTACCACCACCACACTGTTATCTTTATCCACCTACTACCACCTTTCACCCACCACCACTGTTATCTTGTTCCAATCTACTACCACCTGCCACCACCATTGTTATCTTGTCCACTCACGACCATCACCACCACTGTTATCTTGTTCCACCTACTACCTCACCACCACCACTGTTATCTTATCCACCTACTACCACCTCACCTTCCACCACTGTTATCTTGTCCAATCTACTACAATCACCACCACACTGTTATCTTGTCCACCTACTACCATCACCACCACTTTCAGTCATCTTGTCTCCACCTACTACCACCACCACCACTGTTATCTTGTTCCACCTACTACCACCACCACCACTGTTATTTTATCCACCTACTACCACCACCACCACTGTTATCTTGTCCACCCACCACCATCACTCACCACTGTTATCTTATCCACCTTACCATACCATCACTCACCACTGTTATCTTGTTCCACCTACTTCCCACCACCACCACTGCTATTATCTTAGTCCACCTTACTACCATCACCACCACTGTTATCTTGTCCACCCACTAGTCACCACCACTGTTATCTTGTTCCACCTACTACCACCCACCAAACACCAGTTATCTTATCCACCTACTACCACCACCACCACCCTCGTTATCTTGTCCCACCCACCACCACCACTCTCACCACTGTTATCTTTGTCCACCTACCACCATCACCACCACTGTTATCTTGTCCACCTACTAACATCACCACCACTGTTGTCTTTGTTCCACCTACTACCACCTCACCACCACTGCTATCTTTGTCCACCTACTACCATCACCACTGTTATCTTGTCCACCTACTACCACACCACCTGGCCTCATCAGCCATCTTGTGCCACCCACACCACTCACCTCACCACACTGCTATCTTTGTTCCACCCACGCCACCACTCACCGTCATTCCTTGTCCACCCACCACCACCACCACCACACTGTACATTCTTGTCCACCCACACCACATCACTCACCACTGTTATCTTGTTCCACCCATCACCAACGCCTACTCGTTATCTTTATCCTCCTACTACCACCACCTCACCATTGTTATCTTAATCCACCACTACCACCACTCACCACTGCTATCTTCTTGTTCCACCTACTAACACCACCATCACTGTTATCTTGTCCACCTACTACCATCACCACCACTGCTATCTTGTTCCACCAACAGCCCAATTACCACTGTTATCTTGTTCCACCCACCACCACTACCACCACTGGGTTATCTTGTCCACCACTACTCACCACCACCTGACTGTTAGTCTTTTTTCCACCTACTACCACCACCACCATCGTTATCTTTGTTCCAATTCTACTACTCACCACCACCACTGTTATCTTATCCCACCTACTACCACCTGTACCACCACCACTGCCATTCCTGTCCACCCCACACACCATCACCACCACTGTTATTCCTATCCAATCACTACCTCACCACCACCTCACTACATTCTTTCCACCTACCACCACCCACCACCACTGCTATCTTGTTCCACCTATCACCACCCACTCACTGTTATCTTGAAAGTTCCAATTTACCACCACCACCGCCACCAATTGTTATCTTTTTCCACCTACCACCACCAATTGTCTGTTAGTCCATGTCCACCCCAAGCCAGTTCACTCACCACCACTGTTATCTGTTCCACCCACTTCACTGCCCACCACCACCACTGTTATCTTGTCCACTTGTCCACCTACTACCATCACCACCACTGTTATCTTGTCCACCTACTACCACCACCCACCACTGTTATCTTGTCCACCTACTACCACCACCACCACTGTTATCTTGTCCACCTACTACCACCACCACCACTGTTATCTTGTCCACCTACTCACCACCACCACCACTGTATCTCTTGTTCCACCTACTACCACCACCCACCACTGTTATCTTGTCCACCTACTACCACCACCACCACTGTTATCTTGTCCACCTACCACCACCACCACTCATTATCTTGTCCCACCCACTACCACCACCCACCACTGTTATCTTGTCCACCTACCACCATCACCTCCACCACTGTTATCTTGTCCACCCACTCACCATCACCACCACCACTGCCATCTTGTCCACCCACTACCATCACCACCACTGTTATCTGTTCCACTACCACCACACCACCACCACTGTCATCTTGTCCACCCCACCACCATCACCACCACTGTTATCTTGTCCACCTACTCACCACCATCACCACCACTGTTATCTTGTCCCACCCACTCACCACCTACCTCCACCACAACGCATTCCCATCCATCTACCACCACCACCACCACTGTTATCTTGTCCAACTTCACTACCACCACCACCACTGTTATCTTGTCCACCCACTCACCATCACCATCACTGTATCTCATCTACCACCACTCCACCACCACTGTTATCTTGTTCCACCTACCACCTCACCACCACTGTTATCTGTCCACCCACACCACTCACCACCACTGTTATCTTGTCCACCCACTCACCACCACCACCAACGTTATCTTCATCCACCTACCACCACCATCACCACTGTTATCTTGTCCACCTACTACCACCACCACCACCACTGTTATCTTATCCACCCACCACCACCACCACCACTGTTATCTTGTTCCACCCACTACCACCACCACCACTGCCATCTCTTGTCCACCCCACTACCACCACCACCACTGCCATCTTGTCCACCTACCACCACCACCACCACTGCCATCTCTTCCACCCACCACCACCCACCACCACTGTTATCTTGTCCACCCACCACCACCACCTCACCACTGCCATCTCTTGTTCCACCCACCACCCCCACCACCACTGCTCTTATCCACCCACCACCACCACCACCACTGTTATCTTGTCCACCCCACCACCACCACCACCACTGCTATCTTGTCCCACCCACCACCACCACCACCACTGTTATTCTTGTCCACCCACTACCACCACCACCACTGTTATCTTCATCCACCTACCACCACCACCACCCCCACTGTTATCTCTTGTCCACCCATCACCACCCACCACCACTGTTATCTTGTCCACCTCCACACCACTCACCTCACCACTACATTCTGTTCCACCCACTACCACCACCACCACTGCTATGATCCAATTCACTACCACCACCACCACTGTTATCTGTCCACCTACTACCATCACCACCACTGTTATCTTGTCCACCTACCACCATCACCACCCCACTGCCATTCTTGTCCACCTACTACCACCACCACCACTGTTATCTTGTCCACCCACCACCACCCCACCCACCACTGACATCTCATCCACCCACCACCACCTCACCACTGTTATCTTGTCCACCCACTCACCCATCACCCACCACTTTCACATTCCTTGTCCCACCCACCACCCACTCACCACCACTGTTATCTTGTTCCCCACTCCACTTCCACCACCACCACTTCATCTTGTCCACCTACCTCACCATCACCACCACTGTTATCTTGTCCACCCACCTCACCACTCACCTCCACCACTGTTATCTCTTGTCCACCTACCACCACCACCACCTCACCACCTCAAC
Source organism: Homarus americanus (assembly GCF_018991925.1). Lineage (NCBI taxonomy): Eukaryota > Metazoa > Arthropoda > Malacostraca > Decapoda > Nephropidae > Homarus > Homarus americanus. The sequence continues at coordinate 19,283,548 of NW_024737042.1, forward strand.
CATTCATCCACCTACCACCACCACCACCACCATATCTTGTCCAACTCATACCACCATCACCACTGTTATCTTGTCCACCCACTCACCACTCACCACCACTGTTATCTTGTCCACCACTCACCACCACCACTGCCATCTTGTTCCACCCACTTCACCACCCTCACCACCACCTGCCATCTTGTTCCCACTACCACCACCACCACTCATCTTGTCCATCTACCTCACCTCACCACCACCACTGTTATCTTTCCACCTACCACCACCACCACCACTGTTATCTTGTCCACCTCTACCATCACCACCACTGTTATCTTGTTCCACCTACTACCACACCACCACCACTGTTATCTTGTTCCACCACTACCATCACCACCACTGTTATCTTGTCCACCCACACCACCACCACCACTGTTATCTTTTTCCACTACTACCACCACCACCACTGTTATCTTGTTCCACCTACTACCACCACCACCACTGTTCATTCCCATCCACCTACCACCATCACCACCACCACTGCTATCTTGTCCACCCACACCACCATCACCACCCACTGTTATCTTGTCCACCTACCACCACCACCACCACTGTTATCTTGTCCACCTACCACCATCACCACCACTGCCATTCTTGTCCACCTACCACCACTCCACCACCACTGTTATCTTTTCCAACCTACTACCACCACCACCACTGTTGTCTTGTTCCACCCACTACCACCACCACCACTGCTATCTTTCATCCACCCACTCACCACCACCACCACTGCCATCTTCCACCACCACCACCACCACCACTGTTATCTGTCCACCCACTACCACTCACCACCACACTGATCTCTTGTTCCACCTACCACCACCATCACCACCCACTGTTATCTTGTCCACCCTACCTCACCACCACCACCACTTACATCTTGTCCAACTCACCACCACCACCACCCTTCCATCTTTCCACCCACTACCACCACCACCCCACTGTTATCTTGTCCAACCTACCACCACCACCACCTGTCATCTTGTTCCCACCTACTACCACCACCACACCACTGTTATCTTGTCCACCTACTACTCACCACCACTGTTATCTTGTCCACCTACTACCACCACCACCACTGTTATCTTGTTCCACCTACTACCACCACCACCACTGTTATCTTGTTCCACCTACTCCACCAACAACTGTTATCTTGTCCACCTACTACCACCACCACCACTGTTATCTTGTTCCACCTACTACCACTCACCACCACTGTTATCTTGTCCACCTATACCATCACCACCACTGCCATCTTGGTTCCACCCACTACCTCTCACCACCACATCTTATCCACCCACTCACCACCACCTCCTCACCACACTGCCATCTCTTGTCCACCCACCACCACTCACCACCACTGTTATCTTGTCCAATTCACTCACCACCACTGTTATCTTGTTCCACCCACTACCACCACCTCACTGCTATCTTGTTCCACCTCACTACCTCACCACCACTGTTATCTTGTCCACCTACTACCACCACCACCACTGTTATCTTGTCCACCTACTACCATCACCACCACTGTTATCTTGTTTCTCAATCTACCACCATCACCACCACTGTTATCTTGTTCCACCTACTACCACCACCACCACTGTTATCTCTTGTCCACCAACCACCATCACCACCACTGTTATCTTGTCCACTCACTCACCATCACCACCACTGTTATCTTGTCCACCCACACCACCACCTCACCAACGTTATTCTTGTCCATCTACCACACCACCATCCCACCACTGTTATCTTATCCATCTTACCACCACCACCACCACCACTGTTATCTGCATCCATCTACTACCACCACCACCACTGTTATTCTTGTTCCACCTACTACCACCACCACCACTGTTATCTTGTCCACCACCACCATCACCACCACTGTCATCTTGTCCATCTACCACCACCACCACCACTGTTATCTTGTCCACCTACTCACCTCCACCACCACTGTCATCTTATCCATCTACTCACCACCCACCACTGCCATCATCTCTATCCACCCACCACCCAATCTCACCACTTCCATCTTGTTCCACCTACTCCACCACCACCACTGC
>NW_024737042.1:19285749-19295197 GCF_018991925.1 Homarus americanus
GTGGAACAAACCCTAGTGGTGGAATAAAACCTGGTGATGGAACAAAACCTAGTGGTGGAACAAACCCTAGTGGTGGAACAAACCCTAGTGGTGTAACAAACCCTAGTGGTGGAACAAACACAAGTGCTGGAACAAACCCTAATTGTGGAATAAAACATTGCGATGGAACCAAACCTAGTGGTGGAACAAACCCTAGTGGTGGAACAAAACCTGATAATGGAACAAAACCTTGTGGTGGAACAAACCTGGTGATGGAATAAAACCTGGTGATGGAACAAAGCCTAGTGGTGGCATAAAACCTGGTAGTGGAACAAAGCCTAGTGGTGGATCAAAACCAGGTGGTGGAACAAACCCGAGTGGTAGAACAAAACCTATTGATGGAACAAAACCTAGTGGTGGCATAAAACTAGTGATGGAACAAAACCTAGTGGTAGAACAAACCCTAGTGGTGGATCAAAACCTGTTAGTGGAACAAACCCTAGTGGTGGAACAAACCCCAGTAGTGGAATAAAACCTGGTGATTTAACAAACCCTAGTGGTGAAACAAACCCTAGTGGTGGAACAAACCCTAGTGGTGGAACAAACCCTAATTGTGGAATAAAACCTTGTGATGGAACAAAACCTAGTGGTGAAACAAACCCTAGTGGTGGAACAAAACCTGATAATGGAACAAAACGGAGTGGTGGAACAAACCTGGTGATGGAATAAAACCTGGTGATGGAACAAAGCCTAGTGGTGGCATAAAACCTGGTAGTGGAACAAACCGTAGTGGTGGCATAAAACTAGTGATGGAACAAAACCTAGTGGTAGAACAAACCCAAGTGGTGAATCAAAATCTGGTAGTGGAACAAACCCTAGTGGTGGCATAAAACTAGTGATGGAACAAAACCTAGTGGTAGAACAAACCCTAGTGGTGAATCAAAACCAGGTGGTGGAACAAACCCTAGTGGTAGAACAAAACCTGTTGATGGAACAAAACCTAGTGATGGCATAAAACTAGTGATGGAACAAAGCCTAGTGATGGAGCAAAGCCTAGTGGTGGATCAAAACCTCGTGGTGGAACAAACCCTTGTGGTGGATCAAAACCTGGTAGTAGAACAAGCCTGGTTATTAAGAACAAACCTTGAATGGTGGAGAACAAGCCCACAATGGTGAATGACCAAAAAACCTGGTGGTGGAGCAAAACCTAGTGGTGGAACAAACCTAATTAATTGGGAACAAACCCTAGTGGTAGATCAAAACATGGTAGTGGAACAAACCCTAGTGGTGGCATAAAAATAGTGATGGAACAATCCCAAGTGGTAGAACAAACCCTAGTGGTGGATCAAAATCAGGTGGTGGAACAAACCCTAGTGGTAGAACAAACCCTAGTGATGGAACAAACCCTAGTGGTGGAATAAACCCTAGTGGTGGACCAAAACCTGGTGGTGGAACAAACCCTAGTAGTAAAACAAACCCTAGTGGTGGAACAAACCCAAGTGGTGGAATAAAACGTGGTGATGGATCAAATCCTGCTGGTGGAACAAACCCTATTGGTGGAACAAACCCTAGTGGTGGAACAAACCCTAGTGGTAGAATAAAACCTGGTGATGGAACAAAAACTAGTGGTGGAACAAACCCTAGTGGTGGAACAAACCCTAGTGGTGGAACAAACCCTACTGGTGGAATATAACCTGGTGATGGAACAAAACCTAGTGGTGGAACAAACCCTAGTGGTGGACCAAAACCTGGTGGTGGAACAAACTCTAATGGTGGAAAAAAACTTACTGGTGGAATAAAACCTGGTGATGGAACAAAACCGAATGGTGGAACAAACCCTAGTGGTGGATCAAAACCTGGTAGTGGAACAAACCCTAGTGGTGGAACAAAGCCTACTAATGGAGCAAAGACTAGTGGTGGATCAAAACCTGGTGGTGAAACAAACCCTATTGGTGGATCAAAACCTGGTGGTGGAACAAACCCTAGTGGTGGAACAAACCCTAGTGGTGGAACAAACCCTAGTGGTGAACCAAAACCTGGTGGTGGAACAAAACCTAGTGGTGAAACAAACCCCAGTGTTGGAACAAACCCTAGTGGTAGAACAAAACCTGTTGATGGAACAAAACCTGAGTAAGGTAGAACAAGCCCTAGTGGTGTAACAGAAAGCCTAGTGAAACGGAATAAAAAGCTGGTGATAAGAACAAAACCTGTGGTAGAACAATCTGGTGGTAGAACAAGCCTGGTAATGGAATCCAAAAGAAACCTGGTGGTGGAACAAACCCTAGTGGTGGAACAAACCCTAATGGTGGAACAAACCCTAGTGTTGGAATAAAACCTGGTGGTGGAACAAACCCTAGTGGTGGAACAAACCCTAGTGTTGGAATAAAACCTGGTAGTGGAACAAACCCGAGTGGTGGATCAAACCCTAGTGGTGGAACAAACCCTAATTGTGGAATAAAACCTTGTGATGGAACAAAACCTAGTGGTGGAACAAACCCTAGTGGTGGATAAAAACCTGGTGGTAGGACAAACCCTAGTGGTGGAACAAACCCTAGTGGTGGAACAAAACCTGATAATGGAACAAAACGGAGTGGTGGAACAAACCTGGTGATGGAATATTACCTGGTAATGGAACAAAGCCTAGTGGTGGCATAAAACCTGGTAGTGGAACAGACCCTAGTGGTGGATCAAAACCAGGTGGTGGAACAAACCCTAGTGGTAGAACAAAACCTGTTGATGGAACAAAACCTAGTGGTGGCATAAAACTAGTGATGGAACAAAACCTAGTGTTAGAACAAATCCTATTGGTAGATCAAAACATGGTAGTTTAACAAACCCTAGTGGTGGCATAAAAATAGTGATGGAACAAAACCTAGTGGTAGAACAAACCCTAGTGGTGGATCAAAACCAGGTGGTGGAACAAACCCTAGTGGTAGAACAAAACCTGTTGATGGAACAAAACCTAGTGGTGGCATAAAACTACTGATGGAACAAAACCTAGTGGTAGAACAAACCATAGTGGTGGATCAAAACCTGGTAGTGGAACAAACCCTAGTGGTGGAACAAAGCCTAGTGATGGAGCAAAGCCTAGTGGTGGATCAAAACCTGGTGGTGAACAAACCCCTGTAGTGGATCAAAACCTGGTGGTGGAACAAACCCTAGTGGTGGAACAAACCTTAGTGGTGGAACAAACCCTGGTAATTGGACCAAAACACAGTGGTGGAGAACAAAACCTGGTAATTGGAACAAACCTAGTGGTGGAGACAAGCCTAGTGGTGGAATAAGCCACTGGTGATGGGAGACAAAACCTGGGAATTGGAACGAACCCTAGTGGTGGAACAAACCCTAGTGGTGGAATAAACCCTAGTGGTGGACCAAAACCTGGTTGGTGGAACAAACCCTAGTGGTGGAACAAACCCTAGTGATGGAACAAACCATAGCGGTGGAATAAACCCTAGTGGTGGACCAAAACCTGGCGGTGGAACAAACCCTAGTAGTAAAACAAACCCTAGTGGCGGAACAAACCCAAGTGGTGGAATAAAACGTGGTGATGGATCAAAACCTGCTGGTGGAACAAACCCTATTGGTGGAACAAACCCTACTGGTGGAACAAACCCTAGTGGTGGATTATAACCTGGTGATGGAACAAAAACTAGTGGTGGAACAAACCCTAGTGGTGGAACAAACCCTAGTGTTGGAATAAAACCTGGTAGTGGAACAAACCCGAGTGGTGGATCAAAACCCAGTGGTGGAACAAACCCTAGTCGTGGACCAAAACCTGTTGGTGGAACAAACTCTAATGGTGGAACAAAACCTACTGGTGGAATAAAACCTGGTGATGGAACAAAACCGAGTGGTGGAACAAAGCCTACTAATGGAGTAAAGCCTAGTGGTGGATCAAAACCTGGTGGTGGAACAAACCCTAGTGGTGGATCAAAACCTGGTGGTGGAACAAACCCTAGTAGTGGAACAAACCCTAGTGGTGGAACAAACCCTAGTGGTGGACCAAAACCTGGTGGTGGAACAAAACCTAGTGGTGAAACAAACCCTAGTGGTGGAACAAACCCTAGTGGTGGAATAAAACCTTGTGATGGAACAAAACCTAGTCGTGGAACAAACCCTAGTTGTGGAACAAACCCTAGTGGTGGAATATACCCTAGTGGTGAAACAAAACCTGGTGGTGGAACAATCCCTAGTGGTGGAACAAACCCTAGTGATGGAACAAACCCTAGTGGTGGAATAAACCCTAGTGGTGGACCAAAACCTGGTGGTGAAACAAACCCTAGTAGTGGAACAAACCCTAGTGGTGGGAATGAAGCCTAGTGGTGGAATAAAACCCAGATGATGGGAGACAAACCCTGAGTGGTGGAACAAACCCCAGAGTGGTGGAGAACCAAGCCTAGTGAGGTGGATCAAAAACCTGGTGGTGGAGACAAACCCTAGTGGTGGAACAAACCCTAGTGGTGGAACAAACCCTAGTGTTGGAATAAAACCTGGTAGTGGAACAAACCCGAGTGGTGGATCAAAACCTGGAGGTGGAACAAACCCTAGTGGTGGATTAAAACCTGGTGATTTAACAAACCCTAGTGGTGGAACAAACCCTAGTGGTGGAACAAACCCAAATTATGGAATAAAACCTTGTGATGGAACAAAACCTAGTGATGGAACAAACCCTAGTGGTGGATCAAAACCTGGTGGTGGGACAAACCCTAGTGGTGGAACAAACCCTAGTGGTGGAACAAAACCTGATAATGGAACAAAACGGAGTGGAGGAACAAACCTGGTGATGTAATAAAACCTGGTGATGGAACAAAGCCTAGTGGTGGCATAAAACCTGGTAGTGGAACAAACCCTAGTGGTGGGTCAAAACCAGGTGGGGGAACAAACCCTAGTGGTAGAACAAAACCTGTTGATGGAACAAAACCTAGTGGTGGCATAAAACCTGGTCATGGAACAAAACCTAGTGGTAGAACAAACCCTAGTGGTGGATCAAAATCTGGTAGTGGAACAAACCCTAGTGGTGGAACAAACCCTAGTAGTGGAATAACACATGGTGATGGAACAAAACCTAGTGGTGGAACAAACCCTAGTGGTGGAACACACTCTAGTGGTGGAACAAACCCTAGTGGTGGAACAAACCCTAATTATGGAATAAAACCTTGTGATGGAACAAGGAAACCTGGTGGTGGAACAAGCCTAGTGGTGGATCAAAACCTGGTGGTGGAACAAACCCTAGTGGTGGAACCACCCCTAGTGGTGGAACACACTTTAGTGGTGGAACAAACCCTAGTGGTGGAACAAACCCTAATTGTGGAATATAACCTTGTGATGGAACAAAACCTAGTGGTGGAACAAACCCTAGTGGTGGATCAAAACCTGGTGGTGGAACAAACCCTCGTGGTGGAACAAACCCTAGTGGTGGAACAAAACCTGATAATGGAACAAAACGGATTGGTGGAACAAACCTGGTGATGGAATACAACCTGGTGATGGAACAAAGCCTAGTGGTGGCATAAAACCTGGTAGTGGAACAAACCCTAGTGGTGGATCAAAACCAGGTGGTGGAACAAACCCTAGTGGTAGAACAAAACCTGTTGATGGAACAAAACCTAGTGGTGGCATAAAACTAGTGATGGAACAAAACCTAGTGGTAGAACAAACCCTAGTGGTGGATCAAAACCTGGTAGTGGAACAAACCCTAGTGGTGGAACAAAGACTAGTGATGGAGCAAAGCCTAGTGGTGGATCAAAACCTGGTGGTGGAACAAACCCTAGTGGTGGATCAAAACCTGGTGGTGGAACAAACCCTAGTGGTGGAACAAACTTTAGTGGTGGAACAAACCCTAGTGGTGGACCAAAACCTGGTGGTGGATCAAAACCTGCTGGTGGTACAAAGCCTATTGGTGGAACGAACCATAGTGGTGGGAGCAACCCTGGTAGAGTGGAGAATAAAACCTGTAGTGATGGAGCAAAACCTGGTAATTGGGGAATAAACCCTAGTGGTGGACCAAAACACAGGTGATGGAACAAGCCTAGTAATTAAGAAGAAAAAAAGCATTAGTGATGGAACAAACCTGATGGTGGAATATGCCTAGTGGTGGACCAAAACCTGGTGGTGGAACAAACCCTGAGTGGTGGAGACAAGCCATAGTGGTGGAACAGAAAACGCTGAGTGGTGGAATAAACCCTAGTGGTGGAGCAAACCCTAGTGGTGGAATAAACCCTAGTGGTGGACCAAAACCTGGTGGTGGAACAAACCCTAGTGGTGGAACAAACCCTAGTGGTGGAACAAACGCTAGAGGTGGAATAAACCCTAGTGGTGGAACAAACCCTAGTGGTGGAACAAACCCTAGTGGTGGAACAAATCCTGGTGGTGAAACAAACCCTAGTGGTGGAACAAGCCCTAGTTGTGGAATAAACCTTAGTGGTGGACCAAAACCTGGTGGTGGAGCAAACCCTATTGGTAGAACAAACCCTAGTGGAAAAACAAACCCTAGTGCTGGAACAAAACCTGGTGATGGAACAAAACCTAGTGCTGGAACAAACCCTAGTGGTGGAACAAACCCTAGTGGAGCAATAAAACCTGGTGATGGAATAAAACCTAGTGGTGGAACAAACCCTAGTGCTGGAACAAAACCTGGTGATGGAACAAACCCTAGAGGTGGAACAAACCCTAGTGGTGGATCAAACCCTAGTGGTGGAAGAAACCCTAGTGGTGGAAGAAACCCTAGTGCTGGAACAAAACCTGGTGATGGAACAAAACATGGTGGTGGGAACAAACCTAGTGGTGGAGACAAAACGCCTGGTAGTGTTGGGGAACAAACCTAGTGGTGGAACAAGCCCTGGTAGTGGACCAAAACCCTGAGTGGTGGAACAAGCCTAGTGGTGGGACTGACCCTACTGGTGGAACAGAAGCCTGGTGGTAAGAACAGAAGCCTAGTGGTGGATCAAAACCTGGTGGTGGAACAAACCCAAGTGGTGGAACAAACCCTAGTGGTGGAACAAACCCTAGTGGTGGATCAAAACCTGTAGGTGGAACAAACCCTAGTGGTGGACCAATACCTGGTGATGGATCAAAACCTAGTAGAGGAACAAACCCTATGGTGGATCAAAACCTGGTGGTGGAACAAAACCTGGTGATGGATCAAAACCTAGTGGTGGAACAAACCCTTGTGGTGGATCAAAACCTGGTGGTGGAACAAACCCTACTGGTGGAATAAAACCTGGTGATGGAACAAAAGCTAGTGGTGGAACAAACACTAGTGGTATAACAAACCCTAGTGGTGGAACAAACCCTAGTGGTGGATCAAAACCTGATGGTGGAACAAACCCTAGTGGTGGAACAAACCCTACTGGTGGAATAAAACCGGGTGATGGAACAAAACCTAGTGGTGGAACAAACCCTAGTGGTGGACCAAAACCTGGTGGTGGAACAAACCCTAATGGTGGAACAAATCCTACTGGTGGAATAATACCTGGTGATGGAACAAAACCTAGTGGTGGCTTAAAACCTGGTGATGGAACAAAACCAAGTGGTGGAATAAACCCTAGTGGTGGATCAAAACCTGGTAGTGGAACAAACCCTAGTGGTGGATCAAAGCCTGGTGATGGAGCAAAGCCTAGTGGTGGATGAAAACCTGGTGGTGGAACAAACCCTGAGAAATTAGGTGGTGGAACAAACCCCAGTGGTGGAACAAACCCTAGTGGTGGACCAAAACCTGGGAGTGGAACAAAACCTAGTGGTGAAACAAACCCTATTGGTGGAACAAACCCTAGTGGTGGAACAAAACCTGGTGATGGAACAAAACCTAGTGGTGGAACAAACCCTAGTTGTGGAACAAACCCTAGTGGTGGAATAAACCCTAGTGGTGGACCAAAACCTGGTTGGTGGAACAAACCCTAGTGGTGGAACAAACCTGGTGATGGAATAAAACCTGGTGATGGAACAAAAGCCTAGTGGTGGAACAAACTTTAGTGGTGGAATAAAACCTAGTGGTGGACCAAAACCTGGTTGGTGGAACAAACCCTAGTGGTGGAACAAACCCTAGTGTTGGACCAAAACCTGGTGATGGAACAAATCCTAGTGGTGGAACAAACCCTAGTGGTGGAACAAACACTAGTGATGGAACAAACCCTAGTGCTGGAATAAAACCTGGTGATGAAACAAATCCTAGTGGTGGAACAAACCCTAGTGGTGGAACAAACACTAGTGATGGAACAAACCCTAGTGGTGGAATAAACCCTAGTGGTGGACCAAAACACCTGGTGAGTGGGGAACAAACTGAGTGGTGGAACAAACCCTGAGTGGTGGAACAAACCCTAATTGTGGAATAAAACCTTCTGATGGAACAAAACCTAGTGGTGGAACAAACCCTAGTGGTGGATCAAAACCTGGTGGTGGAACAAACCCTAGTGGTGGAACAAACCCTATGGGTGGACCAAAACTTGATAATGGAACAAGAATGAGTGGTGGAACAAACTTGGTGATGGAATAAAACCTGGTGATGGAACAAAGCCTAGTGGTGGCATAAAACCTGGTAGTGGAACAAACCCTAGGTGGTTTCAAAACCAGGTGGTGGAACAAACCCTTGTGGTAGAACAAAACCTGGTGATGCAACAAATCCTAGTGGTGGCATAAAACCTGGTGATGGAACAAAACCTAGTGGTGGAACAAACCCAGTGGTGGATCAAAACCTGGTAGTGGAGCAAACCCTAGTGGTGGAACAAAGCCTAGTGATTGAGCAAAGCCTAGTGGTGGATCAAAACCTGGTGGTGGAACAAACCCTAGTGGTGGATCAAAACCAGTTGGTGGAACAGAAGCCTGATGGTGGAGACAAACTGAGTGGTGGAACAAGCCTGGTGGTGGAACAGAAGCCTAGTGGTGGAGACAAACCCTAGTGGTGGAGATAAAACCTGGTGATGGAACAGAAAACCTGGTAATTGAGCCAAACCTAGTGGTGGAGACAAACCCTAGTGGTGGAATAAACCCCGAGTGGTGGACGAAAACCTGGTGGTGGAACAGAGCCTGGCGGTGGAAAAAAACCACAGTGATGGAACAGAAGCCTGAGTGGTGGAATAAACCCTAGTGGTGGACCAAAACCTGGTGGTGGAAAAAACCCTTGTAGTGGAACAAACCCTAGTGGGGGAACAAACCCTAGTGGTGGAATAAAACCTAGTGATGGATCAAAACCTGCTGGTGGAAGAAACCCAATTGGTGGAACAAACCCTAGTGGTGGAACAAACCCTAGTGGTGGAATAAAACCTGGTGATGGAGCAAAACCTAGTGGTGGAACAAGCCCTAGTGGTGGAACAAACCCTAGTGGTGGAATAAACCCTAGTGGTGGACCAAAACCTGGTGATGGAACAAACCGTAGTGGTGGAATAAACCCTAGTGGTGGACCAAAACCTGGTGGTGGAACAAACCCTAGTGGTGGAACAAACCCTAGTGGTGGAACAAACCCTAGTGGTGG
>NW_024737042.1:19295297-19352797 GCF_018991925.1 Homarus americanus
TCATCCATCTACCACCACCACCACCTTCATTCTGTCCACACTCACCCACCACCACTGTATCTTGTCACTACCACCACCACCACTCTACTCTTGTCCACCCACTACCACCACCACCACTGTTATCTTGTCCACCCACTACCAAGTCACCACTGTTATCTTGTTCCACCTACTACCACCACCACTGTTATCTTGTCCACCTACTCACCACCACCACTGTTATCTTGTCCACCTACCACCACCACCACCACCGTTATCTTATCCACCTACTACCATCACCACTGTTATTCTTGTCCACCTACTCACCACCACCACCACTGCTATCTTATCCACCCACTACCACCCCACCACCATTATCTTTATCTACTTACCACCACCACCATCGCTATCTTATCCAATCTCTACCGCACCATCACCCCACTGTTATCTTGTCCACCCACTACCACCACCACCACCGTCATCCATCCACCACTCCCACCAATCACCACTGTTATCCTGTCCACCCACCACCACCACCACCACCTATCTATCCACCTACCACCACCACCAACACTGCCATTCAATTCACCACCACCACCATCCATCTCTTGTCCAACCACACTTATATTATCCCAGCCATATCAACAACAGCACCTACTAGCCACCACACCATAGCTACCGCCACCATCATCGTCACCATCTTCATCACCATCACCATTATCATCAACAACAAGTACCAGTATAACGTCAAGGTCGTTAGTTTTGTCGTTATTTTTACCATCACTATTACCATCACCATCAGAACACTGCCATCACCATCATCACACCCATCACCACAACCAATATACCACCACCTCGCCTTTAACATTATAATTCCCCTCACCAAACTACATACTACGCTAAATACTACTCATCATCACCATTGTTCATTCCACCACCACCATCACCTACCATCACCATCCCACCACCCCACCACCACCCCCACCTGCACCCTCACTCCCACCACCATCACCACCACCATAAACCATCACCACCACCACTCACCATCACCACGCCACACCACCACCACCACCCACCTCACCGCCACCACCCCACCACCCCACCCCACCACCACCACCACCACCCCACCACCACATCACCACCTTCCACGCCATCACCACCAGCACCACCACAACTATCACCACCACCTCCACCACCACCCACCACCTCACCAACCTCACCACCACACCCCACCACCACCACCACCTCATCTTCACCACCACCATCTCACCACCCATCATCACCACCATCTCACCACCACAAACCACCATCACCGCAAAATCACCACCCCACCATCACCATCATCACCAACATCAACACACATCACCACCATCACAGCATCCCACCACGACACACCACCCCCACCACCACACCACCCCAAAACCACAACCACCATCACCACCATCATCATCACCCTCATCACCATCACCACCACCATCATCACCACCCCAACATCATCATCACCATCACCCCGTCATCACCATCACCACTGCCATCACCGCCACCACCATCATGACCACCACCACGATCATGCATCATCATCGCCATCATCGCAACCACCACCACCACCATCACCTCACCACCATCATCACCATCATCATCACCATCATCACCATCATCACCACCACCATTATCATCATCACCCCACTACAACCCATCATCATCACCATCACCCTCATCATCACCATCACAATCACCACCACCACCACTACCATCACCACCATCACCATCATCATTACCATCATCACCATCATCACCACCACTACCACCATCATCACCACCACCATCATCATCATCATTACAACCACCACCACTACCACCCGACCATCATCAAACCATCACCAACACCATCATCACCACCACCACCATCACCACCACCACCACCACCACCACCACCATCATCACCACCACCTCCACCACCATCACCACCATCATCATCACCATCATCATCACCATCATCACCACCACCATTATCATCATCACCACCACTACCACTACAACCATCATCATCACCATCACCCTTATCATCACCATCATAATCACCACCACCACCACTACCATCACCACCATCACCATCATCACGCCATCATCACCACCACTACCGCCACCACCATCAACCCATCACCACCACTACGATCATCACCTCCATCATTACCATCATCGCCATCATCACCACCACCACCACCATCATCACCGCCACCATCATCACCACCACCATCATCATTACCACCGCGACCACCACCACCAACCACCACCATCACTACAACCATCACCCCACCACCATCACCACCACATCACCACCATCATCACCACATCACCACCACCATCATCACAATCACCATCATCACCAAAACCACCATCATTACCACCACCATCATAATCTCCACCACCACCACCACTACAACTATCACCCCACAACTATCACCAACATCGTCATTACCATCATCACCACTCACCACCATCATCATCACCACCACCACCACTACTACCACCATCACCACCACCACCATCACCACCATCAACACCATAGCATTACCACCACCACCATCACCACTACCATCATCACCACCACCACCATCATCACCACTACCATCATCACCACCACCAGCACCATCATTACCACCAACCATCATGACCACCACCACCATCATCACCACCACCACCATCATCACCACCACCACATCATCACCACCACCACCATCATCACCACCACCACCATCATCACCACCACCACCATCATCACCACCACCACCACCACTACAACCATCACCCCCACCACCATCACAACCATCATCATTACCATCATCACCATCACCACGATTATCACCCACCATCATCGCCATCATCGCACCCACCACCACCATCACCACCACCACCATCATCACAATCATCATCACCATCATCACCACCACCATCATCATCATCACCACCACCACCAACACCACCACTCACCACTACCAACCATCACCACCACCACCATCACTACCATCATCACCACTAACATCACCACCACCACCATCATCACCACCACCACCATCATCACCACCACCACCACCAGCGTTACCACCAACATCATCACCACCACCACCATCACCACCACCACCTCATCACCACCACCCACCAGCACCACCACTATAACCATCACCCCACCGCCATCACCACCATCATCATTACCATCATCACCACCACCACCATCACCACCACCACCACCACCATCACCACCACCATCATCATCACATACCATCACCATCATCACCACCACCATCATTACCACCACCATCATCACCACCACCACCATCACCACCACCACCATCATCACCGCCACCACCACCACCACCACCACTATAACCATCACCCCACCACCACCACCACTACTACCACCATCACCACCACCACCATCACCACCCTCATCACCACCTTCATCACCACCACCACCACCATCATCACCACCGCCATCATCACCACTACCATCACCCTCATCACCACCACCATCATCACCCTGTCCCTTATAACACTGTACCTTGGCGTCACAGGTGCCATAAATTGTTTGACCGCCGTTCTCCTTCGGGCACGACTAAATCCAATTACTAGTAAGCAAAACAAAAGGCTGAGAGCAAACGGTGGCAGGTAATTCAGCAGGAGGCCGCTGAGGACCTACACCTCCGTCAGTAGAGGCGAGACTCCTTCTCCGGACGGCCTCAGGAAAAGACCGTACAGAGGGCCGCCGACGACGCGCCCCGGAAATCACCGGTCGTTTCGGCGCGGCAGAATCTTTATTGTTTGGTCATAAAATTGGGGGAAATGAAGCGAAACGAGGGAGGGAGGGCTCGTGTCCCCCTCGCTGAGAGAGAGAAGAACCCCTCACTTACCCACTGAGGGGAGAGGGGAGACGGTGGGGCGGCTGAGGAAAAGGGGAGGAAGGTGGGAGGTGTAGGGGAGAAAATTGCTTCGGTTCCCTGGATGTGCCATCAAATTTTGGTTTAGTGGAACTTTTTTTTAGGGTACTGTGGTACGTGCGTGGTGGTGCCTACCTTGATGGAAGTAGGTGCAGTGATGGTAGTAGACGGCAGTGGATACCATTGATGGTAGCGGATTCCATTGATAGTAGTGGCTGCCATAATATTGGTGGTTGCCATAATGTTGGTGGTGGCCATAATGGTGGTGGCTGTCTTAATAATGGTAGCTGCCATATAATAGTAGTGACTCCCATAATGGTCGTGTTCAACTGTATATAAGTGGCCTTGATCATTACACTGAGTCTCATTATTGTGTAGTTAACTTCCATTACGGTATTGATGAACGGTTTAGTATTTTCATATCGGTGTGTGTGTGTGTGTGTGTGTGTGTGTGTGTGTGTGTGTGTGTGTGTTTATAAGGGAAGTGTATATTTGTGTATGAGTTGGTATGTAGCAGTGTGTGTGTGTGTGTGTGTGTGTGTGTGGGAAAGACCTAAAAATTATTTAGCTGATTATAATGAAGTTTACCAGACAGATTGGGTGTTGACCAAATACACACAGGACTGATGCTGGGGAAAGTAGGTCAAAGGTGAATGTCAGGGGTCAAACCTACCACCAGTCAAATAACCCGTCGACGACCAAGTTTCATGGTGGTCAATCATATTGTCTCTGAGAATATTTTGTGAAGACATAAACTTAACAAAACAAAATACCATAAAATTGTGTGATTGCTTGTGAGGAAAGTGTACTTGGACTCTGTATGGGTCATTTATAAAAGAATGTCGTGACTGTTTTGTATTTAGGTCAAAGATCAAGGTCAGAACTGAGAATCAGACTTAAACATAAGGGAAACATTGTACTGGGAGACCTCAGTGGCCATATACTTGGTTCTCGTCCCCCAAACTTCACTGATTTGTTTTGATTTTCTCACCTGAAAAAAAACCCAGAACATTAATTTAACTTCACTGTCCGACATGTGGGTAGGGAGGGGGTGAAATTATGACAACAGTTCAGTGGCTCAGCTGCGGCTAATACAATTAAGAGAAAACAAGTTTTGTAATAGTGAAATACAAGAACTTTGTTATGAAGGAACACAAGGTACTAATGATGAGGGAATGATGCCTTTATTTCATCACGGGGGAAAAGCGGAATGAGGAGAGGGAAATGGAAGAGAGGGAGCGGAAAGAGAGGAATGAGGGAGAGGGAGGGTGAGGGAGAAAGAAGGGAGGAGGAAATGGGAAAACGAAAAAGGAAAGAGGAAGAGAGAAGGGGAGAGAGGGAAGAATAGGGGGGAGGGGACCGGAGACGAGGGAAAAGAGTGATGGATGCGATAGAGAGAGAGGAAATAGAAGAAAGAGGAAGAGGGAAATTGGGTAGAAGAGGCCAAGAGAGAAAATAGGAAGGGAAGGAGGGAGTAGACGGAGAAGAAAAACAAAAAAGGATCACGGACACGAAAAACGAACAAACATGTTAATTAAAGAAACAAACAAAAACATGGGTCTGGCGGAGGTAGGACGAAAACAACAGTCCAAGGTGAGAAATGAGTGAACCTGAAGGACGGAACAAACCCTAGTGGTGGAACAAACCCTAGTGGTGGAACAAACCCTAGTGGTGGAACAAACCCTAGTGGTGGAACAAAACCCTAGTGGTGGAACAAAACGTGGTGATGGATCAAAACCTGGTGGTGGAACAAACCCTAGTGGTGGAACAAACCTAGTGGTGGAACAAACCTATAGTGAGAATAAAACCTGGTGATGGAACAAAAACTAGTGGTGGAACAAACCCTAGTGGTGGAACAAACCCTAGTGGTGGAACAAACCTAGTGGTGGAAAAACCTACTGGTGGAATATAACCTGGTGATGGAACAAAACCTGGTGGTGGAACAAACCCTAGTGGTGGACCAAAACCTGGTAGTGGAACAAACTCTAATGGTGGAACAAAAACTTACTAGTGGAATAAAAAAACCTGGTGATGGAACAAAAACCGAATGGTGGAACAAGCCTAGTGGTGGATCAAAAACCTGGTAGTGGAACAAACCCTAGTGGTGGAACAAAAGCCTACTAATGGGCAAAAAGACTGGTGATGGATCAAAACCAGTGGTGGAACAAACCCTAGTGGTGGATCAAAACCTGGTGGTGGAACAAACCTAGTGGTGGAACAAACCTAGTGGTGGAACAAACCCTGGTGGTGGACCAAAACCTGGTGGTGGAACCAAAACCTAGTGGTGAAACAAACCTAGTGTTGGAACAAACCTAGTGGTGGAATAAAACCTGGTGATGGAACAAAACCTGGTGGTGGAACAAGCCCTAGTGAGTGTAACAAGCCTAGTGGTGGAATAAAACCTGGTGATGGAACAAAAACCTAGTGGTGGAACAAACCCTAGTGGTGGAACAAGCCCTAGTGGTGGATCAAAACCTAGTGTTGGAACAGAAAACCCTAGTGGTGGGAACAAACTAATGGTGGAACAAACCTAGTGTTGAATAAAAACCTGGTGGTGGGAACAAACCTAGTGGTGGAACAAACCTAGTGGTGGAACAAACCTAGTGTTGGAATAAAACCTGGTAGTGGAACAAGCCAGTGGTGGATCAAGCCTGGTGGTGGAACAAGCACTAGTGTGGAATAAAACCTTGTGATGGAACAAAACCTGAGTGGTGGAACAAGCCTAGTGGTGGATAAAACCTGGTAGGAGGACAAAGCCTAGTGGTGGAACAAACCTAGTGGTGGAACAAAACCTGATAATGGAACAAAACCAGGTGGTGGAACAAACCTGGTGATGGAATATACCTGGTAATAGAACCAAAGCCTAGTGGTGGCATAAAACCTGGTGGTGGAACAAACTAGTGGTGGATCAAAACCAGGTGGTGGAACAAACCCTAGTGGTAAAAAAAAACCTGTTGATGGAACAAAACCTAGTGGTGGCATAAAACTAGTGATGGAACAAAACCTGAGTGGTAGAACAAATCCTAGTGGTGGATCAAAAACATGGTAGTTGAACAAACCTAGTGGTGGCATAAAAACAAGTGATGGAACAAAACCTGAGTGGTAGGAACAAACCCTAGTGGTGGATCAAAACCTGGTGGTGGAGACAAAACCTAGTGGTGGAACAAACCCTAGTGGTGGAACAAACCTAGTGGTGGAATAAAACCTAGTGATGGAACAAAACCTGAGTGGTGGAACAAACCATGGTGGTGGAACAAAGCCTAGTGGTGGAATAAACCCTGGTGGTGAGACAAAAACCTGGTGGTGGAACAAACCTAGTGGTGAGACAAACCTAGTGATGGAACAAACCCTGGTGGTGAGATAAACCCTAGTGGTGGACCAAAACCCTGGTGGTGGAACAAACCTAGTGGTAAAACAAACCCTAGTGGTGGAACAAACCAAGTGGTGGAATAAAAACCTGGTGATGGAACAAAACACTGCTGGTGGAACAAACCTACTGAGTGGAACAAACTAGTGGTGAGTATAACCTGGTGATGGAACAAACCCTGGTGGTGGAACAAACCTAGTGGTGAACAAACCCTAGTGGTGGAATAAAACACAGTGGGCAAAACCTGGTGATTAGAACAAACCTAGTGGTGGACCCAAAACCTGTTGGTGGAACAAACTCCTAGTGGTGGAGACAAAAACCTACTGAGGTGGAATAAAACCTGGTGATGGAGACAAAACCGAGTGGTGGAACAAACCCTAGTGGTGAATCAAAACCTGGAGTGGAACAAACCCTAGTGGTGGAACAAAGCCTACTGATGGAGCAAAGCCTAGTGGTGGATCAAAACCTGGTGGTGGAACAAGCCTAGTGGTGGATCAAAACCTGGTGGTGAGAACAAACCCTAGTGGTGGAACAAACCTGTAGTGGTGGAGACAAGCCTAGTGGTGGACCAAAAACCTGGTGGTGGGAACAAAACCTGAGTGGTGAAACAAACCTAGTGGTGGAACAAACCCTAGTGGTGGAACAAAACCTGATGGAACAAAAACCCTGAGTGGTGGAGACAAGCCTAGTGGTGGAACAAGCCTAGTGGTGAATAAAACCTGGTGATGGAACAAAACCTGGTAGTGGAACAAACCCTGGTGGTGGAACAAACCCTGGTGGTGAGATCAAAACCTGGTGGTGGAACAAACCCTAGTGGTGGAACAAACCCTAGTGGTGGAACAAACCCTAGTGGTGGAACAACCCTGGTGGTGAGAATCAAAACCTGGTGATGGAGACAAAACCTAGTGGTGGAACAAACCCTAGTTGTGGAACAAACCTGAGTATTGGAATAAAACCTAGTGGTGAAAAACAAAACCTGGTGGTGGAACAACCCTAGTGGTGGAACAAACCTAGTGATGGAACAAACCTGGTGGTGGAACAAACCCTGGTGGTGGACCAAAAACCTGGTGGTGAGAAACAACCCTAGTAGTGGAACAAACCTGGTGGTGGAACAAACCCTAGTGGTGGAACAAACCTAATTATGGAATAAAACACAGTGATGGAACAAAACCTGGTGGTGGAACAAGCCTAGTGGTGGATCAAAACCTGGTGGTGGGACAAACCTGGTGGTGGAACAAACCTAGTGGTGGAGACAAAACCTGATAATGGAACAAAACGGGTGGTGGAACAAACCTGGTGATGGAATAAAACCTGGTGATGGAACAAAGCCTAGTGGTGGCATAAAAACCTGGTAGTGGAACAAACCTAGTGGTGGATCAAAACCAGGTGGTGGAACAAACCTAGTGGTAGAACAAAAACCTGTTGATGGAACAAAACCTGGTGGTGGCATAAAACTAGTGATGGAACAAAACCTGGTGGTAGAACAAAACCTGGTGGTGAATCAAAAATCTGGTAGTGGAGAACAAACCTAGTGAGTGGCATAAAACTAGTGATGGAACAAAACCTATTGGTAGAACAAGCCCTGATGGTGAATCAAAACCAGGTGGTGGAACAAACCCTAGTGGTGGAACAAACTGTTAGTGGAACAAACTCCTAATGGTAGACCAAACCTAGTGGTGAATAAAACCTGGTGATGGAACAAAAACCGGTGGTGGAACAAACCTAGTGGTGGATCAAAACCTGGTGGTGGAACAAGCCCTAGTGGTGGAACAAAGCCTATATTGGAACAAAACCCTAGTGTGGTGAATGAGAAACACAGTGGTGGAACAAACCCTAGTGGTGGAACAAAACCTGGTGGTGGAACAAGACCTGAGTGGTGGAACAAAACCCTAGTGGTGGAACAAACCCTAGTGGTGGACCAAAACCTGGTGGTGGAGACAAAACCTGGTGGTGAAACAAAGCCTAGTGGTGGAAGACAAACTAGTGGTGGAATAAAACACTGGTGTGGAACAAAACCTGGTGGTGGAACAAACCCTAGTGGTGGAACAAACCCTACAGTGATGGAACCCTAGTGGTGAACCAAAACCTGGTGGTGGAACAAACCCCTGAAATTGGAACAAACCTAGTGAGTGGAACAAACCCACAATCGGTGGAATAAAGCCCTAGTGGTGGACCAAAACCTGGTGGTGGAACAAACCCTAGTAGTGGAACAACCTGGTGATGGAACAAACCCTACTGGTGGAGACAAAACACCAGTGGTGGAACAAAACACAGTAGTGGGGACCAAACCATAAGGAGTGGAACAAACCTGAGTGGTGGATCAAAACCTGGTGGTGGAACAAGCCTAGTGGTGGAACAAGCCTAATGGTGGAACAAACCTAGTGGTGGAGCCAAAACCTGGTGGTGGAACAAACCCTGGTAATGGAGAACAAACCTGAGTGGTGGAACAACCTAGTGTGGAATAAAAACACTGGTAGTGGAACAAACCAGTGGTGGATCAAAACCTGGTGGTGGAACAAACCCTAGTGGTGGAACAAAACCTGGTGGTGGAGACAAAAACCTGGTAATTAGGAACAAAACCCCAATAATAGGATAAAACCTGGTGATGGAACAAACCCTAGTGGTGGAACAAAACCTAGTGGTGGAACAAACCTAATTGGAACAAACCTAGTGAGTGGAACAAACCTAGTGATGGAATAAAACCTGGTGATGGAGACAAAACCTGGTGGTGGAACAAGCCTAGTAGGTGGAACAAACCCTAGTGGTGGAACAACCCTAGTGTAGAACAAGCCTAATTGTAGACAAAACCTTGTGATGGAGAACAAAACCTAGTGGTGGAACAAACCTAGTGGTGGAACAAAAACCTAGTGGTGGAACAAAACCTAGTGGTGGAACCAAAGCCTAGTGGTGCAGGAGAATAAAGCACGGTGGTGGAACAAACCCTAGTGGTGGAACAAAAACCCCTAGTGATGGAACAAAACCTGGTGGTGGATACAAACCTGAGTGGTGGAACAAAGCCTAGTGTTGGATAAAACCTGGTGGTGGAACAAACTAGTGGTGGAACAAACCCAGATGTGTGGGTGGAAACCCTGGTGTAGAATAAAACCTGGTGGTGGAACAAACCCGAGTGGTGAATCAAACCCGGTGGTGGAACAAACCCTAGTGGTGGAATAAAACATGAGTGATGGAACAAAACTAGTGGTGGAACAAACCTAGTGGTGGAACAAACCTAGTGGTGGAACAAACCCTAGTGGTGGAACAAACCCCTATTGTGGAATAAAACATTGTGATGGAACAAAACCTGGTGGTGGAACAAACCCCAAGTGGTGGGAACAAACCTGTTGGTAGAACAAAACCTAGTGGTGGGAAACCCTAATTGTGGAATAAAACCTAGTGATGGAACAAAACCTAGTGGTGGAACAAACCCTAGTGGTGGATCAAAAACCTGGTGGTGGAACAAACCTAGTGGTGGAACAAACCTGAGTGGTGGAACAAAACCTGATAATGGAACACAACCTGGTGGTGGAACAAACCTGGTGTGGGAATAAACCTGGTGATGGAACAAAACCTAGTGGTGGAACAAACCTGGTGGTGGAACAAACCTAGTGGTGGAAAAACCTAGTGGTGACAAAAACCTGGTGGTGGAACAAGCTGAGTGGTGGAACAAACCCTAGTGATGGAACAAACCTGAGTGGTGGAACAAAGCCTAGTGGTGGACCAAAACCTGGTGGTGGAACAAACCCTAGTAGTGGAACAAACCTAGTGGTGGAACAAACCTAGTGGGAGAACAAAACCTGGTGATTGAACAAAAAACTTAGTGGTGGAACCAAACCTAGTGGTGGAACAAGCCTAGTGGTGGAACAAACCCTAGTGGTGGAATAAAACCTGGTGATGGAACAAAACACGAGTGGTGGAACAAACTAGTGGTGGACCAAAACCTGGTGGTGGAACCAAACTCTGTGTGGAACAAAACTACTGGTGAATAAAACCTAGTGATGGAACAAAACCTAGTGGTGGAACAAACCTAGTGGTGGATCAAAACCCAGTAGTGGAACAAACCTAGTGGTGGAACAAAGCTACTAATGAGCAAAGCCTAGTGGTGGATCAAAACCAGTGGTGAACAAACCCTAGTGGTGGATCAAAACCTGGTGGTGGAACAAACCTAGTGGTGGAACAAACCTAGTGGTGGAACAAACCCCTAGTGGTGGACAAAACCTGGTGGTGGAACAAAACCTGGTGATTGAAACAAACCTAGTGGTGGAACAAGCCTAGTGGTGTGGAATAAAACCTGGTGATGGAACAAAACCTAGTGGTGGAACAAACTTGAACAAACCTAGTGGTGGAATAAGCCTAGTGGTGGACCAAAACCTGGTGGTGGAACAGAAGTGGTGGAATAAAACCTGGTGATGGAACAAAACCTGAGTGGTGGAACAAACCTAGTGGTGGAACAAAACCCTAGTGGTGAACCAAGCTAGTGAACAAGCCTATTGTGGAACAACAACGTGATGGAACAAAGCCTGTGGTGGAACAAACCTAGTGGTGGGAACAAGCCTAGTGGTGGATCAAAACCTGGTGGTGGAACAAAGCCTAGTGGTGGAACAAGCCTAGTGGTGGAACAAACCTAGTGTTGGAATAAAACCTGGTGGTGGAACAAACCCTAGTGGTGGAACAAACCCTAGTGGTGGAATAAACCTAGTGTTGGAAAAAACCTGGTGGTGGAACAAGCACTAGTGGTGGATCAAAACCTGGTGGTGGAACAAAACCTGGTGGTGAAACAACCCTAGTGGTGGAACAAATCCTGGTAGGTGGAATAAAACCTGGTGACAGGAACAAAACCTATTGGTGGAACAAAGCCTAGTTATGGAACAAACCTAGTGGTGGAATAAGCCCTAGTGAGGTGGACCAAAAATCTGGTGGTGGAACAAATCACAGGTAATTGCAGAACAAGCCCTAGTGATGGGACAAGCCTAGTGGTGGAATAAACACTAGTGGTGGACCAAAACCTGAGTGGTGGAACAAACCTAGTAGTGGAACAAAGCCTAGTGGTGGACAAACCCTAGTGGTGGGAATAAAAACCTGGTGATGGATCAAAACTTGCTTGTGGAACAAACCCTATGGTGGGGCAAAAACCTAGTGGTGGGCAAAGCCTAGTGGTGGAATAAAAACCTGGTGATGGAACAAAACCAGAGTGGTGGAACAAGCCTAAGTGATGGAACAAGCCTAGTGGTGGAAAAAACCCTAGTGGTGGGAAAAAAAACTGGCAGGTGGGAACCAAGCCTAGTGGTGGGACAAGCACTAGTGATGGAACAAGCAGTGGTGGAATAAACCCTCTGGTGGACCCAAAACCTGGTAGTGAACACATATCTGTTGGAGAACCAAAGCCTGGTGGTGGAACAAGCCTAGTTGTGGAACAAACCCTAGTGGTGGATCAAAACCTGGTAGTGGAACAAATCCTAGTGGTGGAACAAAGCCTAGTGATGGAGCAAAGCCTAGTGCTGGAACAAACCCTAATTGTGGAATAAAACCTTGTGATGGAACAAAACCTAGTTGTGGAACAAACCCTAGTGGTGGAACAAACCCTAGTGGTGGATCAAAACCTGGTGGTGGAAGAAACCCTAGTGGTGGAATAAAACCTGGTGATGGAACAAAACCTAGTGGTGGAACAAACCCTAGTGGCGGAACAAACCCTAGTGGTGGAACAAACCCTAGTGGTGGATCAAAACCTGGTGGTGGAACAAGCCTAGTGGTGGAACAAACCCTAGTGGTGGAACAAGCCTGAGAATGTTGGAATAAAACCTGGTGGTGGAACAAACCCTAGTGGTGGAACAAACCCAAGTGGTGGAACAAACCCTAGTGTTCGAATAAAACCTGGTGGTGGAACAAACCGAGTGGTGGATCTAAACCTGGTGGTGGAACAAACCCTAGTGGTGGAATAAAACCTGGTGATGGAACAAAACCTATTGGTGGAACAAACCCTAATGGTGTAACAAACCCTAGTGGTGGAACAAACACTAGTGGTGGAACAAACCCTAATTGTGGAATAAATCATTGTGATGGAACAAAACCTTGTGGTGGAACAAACCTGGTGATGGAATAAAACCTGGTGATGGAACAAAGCCTAGTGGTGGCATAAAACCTGGTAGTGGAACAGAGCCTAGTGGTGGATCAAAACCAGGTGGTGGAACAAACACTAGTGGTAAAACAAAACCTGTTGATGGAACAAAACCTAGTGGTGGCATAAAACTAGTGAAGGAACAAAACCGAGTGGTATAACAAACCCGAGTGGTGGATCAAACCCTGGTAGTGGAACAAACCCTAGTGGTGGAACAAACACTAGTAGTGGAATAAAACCTGGTGACTTAACAAACCCTATTGTTGAAACAAACCCTAGTGGTGGAACAAACCCTAGTGGTGGAACAAACCCTAAATGTGGAATAAAACCTTGTGATGGAACAAAACCTAGTGGTGTAACAAACCCTAGTGGTGGATGAAAACCAGGTGGTGGAACAAACCCTAGTGGTGGAACAAACCCCAGTGGTGGAACAAAACCTGATAATGGAGCAAAACGGAGTGGTGGAACAAACCTGGTGATGGAATAAAACCTTGTGATGGAACAAAACCTAGTGGTGGAACAAACCCTAGTTGTGGAACAAACCCTAGTGGTGGAATAAACCCTAGTGGTGAACCAAAACCTGGTGGTGCAACAAACCCTAGTGGTGGAACAAACCCTAGTGATGGAACAAACCCTAGTGGTGGAATAAACCCTGGTGGTGGAACAAACCCTAGTGGTGGATCAAAACCTGGTGGTGGAACAAACCCTAGTGGTGGAACAAACCATAATGGTGGAACAAACCCTAGTGTTGGATTAAAACCTGGTGGTGGAACAAACCTGAGTGGTGGAACAATCCCTAGTGGTGGAACCAAACCCTAGTGTTGGAGCCAAACCTGGTAGTGGGAACAAACCCGAGTGGTGGATCAAAACCTGGAGGTGGAACAAACCTGGTAATGGAATAAAACCTGGTGATGGAACAAAACCTAGTGGTGGCATAAAACCTGGTAGTGCAACAAACCCTAGTGGTGGATCAAAACCAGGTGGTGGAACAAACCCTAGTGGTGGAAGAAACCCTAGTGGTGGACCAAAACCTAGTTGTGGAACAAACCCTAGTGGTGGATCAAAACCTGGTGGTGGAACAAACTCTAGTGGTGGAACAAAACCTAGTGGTGGAACAAAGCCTGATAATGGAACAAAACAGAGTGGTGGAACAAACCTGGTGATGGAATAAAACCTGGTGATGGAACAAAACCTAGTGGTGGCATAAAACCTGGTAGTGCAACAAACCCTAGTGGTGGATCAAAACCAGGTGGTGGAACATACCCTAGTGGTAGAACAAAACCTGGTGATGGAACAAAACCTAGTGGTGGCATAAAACCCTGGTGATGGAACAAAACCTAGTGGTGGAACAAACCCTAGTGGTGGATCAAAACCTGGTAGTGGAACAAATCCTAGTGGTGGAACAAAGCCTAGTGATGGAGCAAAGCCTAGTGGTGGATCAAAACCTGGTGGTGGAACAAACCCTAGTAGTGGAACAAACCCTAGTGGTGGAACAAACCCTAGTGGTGGAACAAACCATAGTGCTGGAACAAACCCTAATTGTGGAATAAAACCTTGTGATGGAACAAAACCTAGTTGTGGAACAAACCCTAGTGGTGGAACAAACCCTAGTGGTGGATCAAAACCTGGTGGTGGAGACAAGCCTGAGTGGTGGAACAAACCCTAGTGGTGGAACAAACCCTAATGTTGGAATAAAACCTGGTGGTGGAACAAACGCTAGTGGTGGAACAAACCCAAGTGGTGGAACAAACCCTAGTGTTCGAATAAAACCTGGTGGTGGAACAAACCCGAGTGGTGGATCAAAACCTGGTGGTGGAACAAACCCTAGTGGTGGAATAAAACCTGGTAATGGAACAAAACCTATTGGTGGAACAAACCCTAATGGTGTAACAAACCCTAGTGGTGGAACAAACACTAGTGGTGGAACAAACCCTAATTGTGGAATAAAACATTGTGATGGAACAAAACCTAGTGGTGGAACAAACCCTAGTGGTGGAACAAAACCTGTTGATGGAACAAAACCTAGTAGTGGAACAAACCCTAATTGTGGAATAAAACTTTGTGATGGAACACAACCTAGTGGTGTAACAAACCCTAGTGGTGGATCAGAACCAGGTGGTGGAACAAACCCTAGTGGTGGAACAAACCCTAGTGGTGGAACAAAACCTGATAATGGAACAAAACGGAGTGGTGGAACAAACCTGGTGATGGAATAAAACCTTGTGATGGAACAAAACCTAGTGGTGGAACAAACCCTAGTTGTGGAACAAACCCTAGTGGTGGAATAAACCCTAGTGGTGGACCAAAACCTGGTGGTGGAACAAACCCTAGTAGTAAAACAAACCCTATTGGTGGAACAAACCCAAGTGGTGGAATAAAACGTGGTGATGGATCAAATCCTGCTCGTGGAACAAACCCTATTGGTGGAACAAACCCTAGTGGTGGAACAAACCCTAGTGGTAGAATAAAACCTGGTGATTGAACAAAAACTAGTGGTGGAACAAACCCTAGTGGTGGAACAAACCCTAGTGGTGGAACAAACCCTACTGGTGGAATATAACCTGGTGATGGTACAAAACCTAGTGGTGGAACAAACCCTAGTGGTGGACCAAAACCTGGTGGTGGAACAAACTCTAATGGTGGAACAAAACTTACTGGTGGAATAAAACCTGGTGATGGAACAAAACCGAGTGGTGGAACAAACCCTAGTGGTGGATCAAAACCTGGTAGTGGAACAAACCCTAGTGGTGGAACAAAGCCTACTAATGGAGCAAAGCCTAGTGGTGGATCAAATCCTGGTGGTGGAACAAACTCTAGTGGTGGATCAAAACCTGGTGGTGGAACAAACCCTAGTGGTGGAACAAACCCTAGTGGTGGAACAACCCTAGTGGTGGACCAAAACCTGGTGGTGGAGACGAAACCTAGTGGTGAAACAAACCCTAGTGGTGGAACAAACACTAGTGGTGGAATAAAACCTGGTGATGGAACAAAACCTTGTGGAGGAACAAACCCTAATTGTGGAACAAACCCTAGTGGTGGAATAAACCCTAGTGGTCGACCAAAACCTGGTGGTGGAACAAACCCTAGTGGTGGAATAAAACCTGGTGATGGAACAAAACCTAGTGGTGGAACAAACCCTAGTGGTGTAACAAACCCTATTGGTGGAATATAACCTGGTGATGGAACAAAACCTATTGGTGGAACAAACCCTAGTGGTGGAACAAACCCTAGTGGTGGATCAAAACCTGGTGGTGGAACAAACCCTAGTGGTGGAACAAACCCTAATGGTGGAACAAACCCTAGAGTTGGAATAAAACCTGGTGGCGGAACAAACCCTAGTGGTGGAACAAACCCTAGTGGTGGAACAAACCCTAATGTTGGAATAAAACCTGGTCGTGGAACAAACCCGAGTGGTGGATCAAAACCTGGTGGTGGAACAAACCCTAGTGGTGGAATAAAACCTGGTGATGGAACAAAACCTAGTGGTGGAACAAACCCTAGTGGTGGAACAAACCCTAGTGGTGGAACAAACGCTAGTGGTGGAACAAACCCTAATTGTGGGATAAAACCTTGTGATGGAACAAAACCTAGTAGTGGAACAAACCCTAGTGGTGGATCAAAACCAGGTGGTGGGACAAACCCTAGTGGTGGAACAAACCCTAGTGGTGGAACAAAACCTGATAATGGAACAAAACGGAGTGGTGGAACAAACCTGGTGATGGAATAAAACCTGGTGATGAAACAAAGCCTAGTGGTGGCATAAAACCTGGTAGTGGAACAAACCCTAGTGGTGGATCAAAACCTGGTGGTGGAACAAACCCTAGTGGTAGAACAAAACCTGTTGATGGAACAAAACATAGTGGTGGCATAAAACTAGTGATGGAATAAAACCTAGTGGTAGAACAAACCCTAGTGGTAGATCAAAACATGGTAGTGGAACAAACCATAGTGGTGGCATAAAAATAGTGATGGAACAATACCAAGTGGTAGAACAAACCCTAGTGGTGGATCAAAATCAGGTGGTGGAACAAACCCTAGTGGTAGAACCAAACCTGTTGATGGAACAAAACCTAGTGGTGGCATAAAACTAGTGATGGAACAAAACCTAGTGGTAGCACAAACCATAGTGGTGGATCAAAACCTGGTAGTGGAACAAACCCTAGTGGTGGAACAAACCCTAGTGGTGGAACAAACCCTAGTGGTGGAATAAAACCTAGTGGTGGATCAAAACCTGGTAGTGGAACAAATCCTAGTGGTGGAACAAAGCCTAGTGATGGAGCAAAGCCTGGTGGTGAATCAAAACTGGTGGTGGAACAAGCCTAGTGGTAGAACAGAAACCCTAGTGGTGGGAACAATCCTAGAGGTGGGAACAAAGCCATAGTGCTGGAACAAAAACCTGGTAATGGAATAAAACCTTGTGATGGAACAAAAACCTAGTTGTGGAACAAGCCTAGTGGTGGAACAAACTGGTGGTGAATCAAAACCTGGTGGTGGAACAAACCCTAGTGGTGGAATAAAACCTGGTGATGGAACAAAACCTAGTGGTGGAACAAACCCTAGTGGCGGAACAAACCCTAGTGGTGGAACAAACCCTAGTGGTGGATCAAAATCTGGTGGTGGAACAAACCCTAGTGGTGGATCAAAACCTGGTGGTGGAACAAACTCTAGTGGTGGAAGAAAACCTAGTGGTGGAACAAAGCCTGATAATGGAACAAAACGGAGTGGTGGAACAAACCTGGTGATGTAATAAAACCTGGTGATGGAACAAAACCTAGTGGTGGCATAAAACCTGGTAGTGCAACAAACCCTACTGGTGGATCAAAACCAGGTGGTGGAATAAACCCTATTGGTAGAACAAAACCTGGTGATGGAACAAAACCTAGTGGTGGCATAAAACCCTGGCGATGGAACAAAATCTAGTGGTGGAACAAACCCTAGTGGTGGATCAAAACCTGGTAGTGGAACAAATCCTAGTGGTGGAACAAAGCCTAGTGATGGAGCAAAGCCTAATGGTGGATCAAAACCTGGTGGTGGAACAAACCCTAGTAGTGGAACAAACCCTAGTGGTGGAACAAACCCTAGTGGTGGAATAAACCCTAGTGGTGGACCAAAACCTGGTGGTGGAACAAACCCTAGTGGTGGAACAAACCCTAGTGATGGAACAAACTCTTGTGGTGGAATAAACCCTAGTGGTGGACCAAAACCTGGTGGGGCAGACAAACCTGGTGGTGGGGAGACAGAAGCCTAGTGGTGGAACAGACAAGCCTAGTGGTGGAGAATAAAACCTGGTCATTTGGGAGCAAAAACCTGGTGGTGGAACAAGCCTAGTAGCCGGAACAAGCCTGGTGGTGGAACAAGCCTGAAGTGGTGGATCAAAACCTGGTGGTGGAGACAAGCCTGAGTGAGGTGGAACAAACCTGGTGGTGGAACAAACACTAGTCATTGGAATAAAACCTGGTGGTGGAACAAACCCTAGTGGTGGAACAAACCCAAGTGGTGGAACAAACCCTAGTGTTCGAATAAAACCTGGTGGTGGAAGAAACCCGAGTGGTGGATCAAAACCTGGTGGTGGAACAAACCCTAGTGGTGGAATAAATCCTGGTGATGGAACAAAACCTAGTGGTGGAACAAACCCTAGTGGTGTAACAAACCCTAGTGGTGGAACAAACACTAGTGGTGGAACAAACCATAATTGTGGAATAAAACATTGTGATGGAACAAAACCTAGCGGTGGAACAAACCCTAGTGGTGGAACAAAACCTGATAATGGAACAAAACCTTGTGGTGGAACAAACCTGGTGATGGAATAAAACCTGGTGATGGAACAAAGCCGAGTGTTGGCATAAAACCTGGTAGTGGAACAAAGCCTAGTGGTGGATCAAAACCAGGTGGTGGAACAAACCCGAGTGGTAGAACAAAACCTCTTGATGGAACAAAACCTAGTGGTGGCATAAAACTAGTGATGGAACAAAACCTAGTGGTAGAGCAAACCCTAGTGGTGGATCAAACCTGGTAGTGGAACAAACCCTAGTGGTTGAACAAACCCTAGTATTGGAATAAAACCTGGTGATTTAACAAACCCTAGTGGTGAAACAAACCCTAATGGTGGAACAAACCCTAGTGGTGGAACAAACCCTAATTGTGGAATAAAACCTTGTGATGGAACAAAACCTAGTGGTGGAACAAAACCTAGTGGGGAATAAACCCTAGTGGTGAAACAAAACCTGGTGGTGGAACAATCCCTAGTGGTGGAACAAACCCTAGTGATGGAACAAACCCTAGTGGTGGAATGAACCCTAGTGGTGGACCAAAACCTGGTGGTGAAACAAACCCTAGTAGTGGAACAAACCCTAGTGGTGGAGCAAACCCTAGTGGTGGAACAAACCCTAATTATGGAATAAAACCTTGTGATGGAACAAAACCTAGTGGTGGAACAAACCCTAGTGGTGGATCAAAACCTGGTGGTGGAACAAACCCTAGTGGTGGAACAAAACCTGATGATATCACAAAACGGAGTGGTGGAACAAACCTGGTGATAGAACAAAACCTGGTGATGGAACAAAACCTAGTGGTGGAACAAACCCTAGTGGTGGACCAAAACCTGGTGGTGGAACAAACCCTAATGGTGGAACAAACCCTACTGGTGCAATAAAACCTGGTGATGGAACAAAACCTAGTGGTGGAACAAACCCTAGTGGTGGATCAAAACCTGGTGGTGGAACAAACCCTAGTGGTGGAACAAAACCTGATGATATCACAAAACGGAGTGGTGGAACAAACCTGGTGATAGAACAAAACCTGGTGATGGAACAAAACCTAGTGGTGGAACAAACCCTAGTGGTGGACCAAAACCTGGTGGTGGAACAAACCCTAATGGTGGAACAAACCCTACTGGTGCAATAAAACCTGGTGATGGAACAAAACCTAGTGGTGGAACAAACCCTAGTGGTGGATCAAAACCTGGTGGTGGAACAAACCCTAGTGGTGGAACAAAACCTGATGATATCACAAAACGGAGTGGTGGAACAAACCTGGTGATAGAACAAAACCTGGTGATGGAACAAAACCTAGTGGTGGAACAAACCCTAGTGGTGGACCAAAACCTGGTGGTGGAACAAACCCTAATGGTGGAACAAACCCTACTGGTGCAATAAAACCTGGTGATGGAACAAAACCTAGTGGTGGAACAAACCCTAGTGGTGGATCAAAACCTGGTGGTGGAACAAACCCTAGTGGTGGAACAAAACCTGATGATATCACAAAACGGAGTGGTGGAACAAACCTGGTGATGGAACAAAACCTGGTGATGGACAAAGCCTAGTGATGGAACAAAGCCTAGTGGTGGAACAATGCCTTGTGGTGGAACAAACCCTGGCGGTAGAACAAAGCCTAGTGGTGGAACAAAGCCTAGTGATGGAACAAAGCCTGGTAGTGGAACAAAGCCTTGTAGTGAAACAAAACTTATTGGTGGAACAAAACAATTAATAAAGTGCTGGAACAAAATAAAGTTGAAATAAGTAATCGTAATATGCCGAGTGACGGAGCAACAAATCACGTAGACTTAACGATTGAACAAATCTTAATAATGGAAAAACCCAACATACAAACCCTAATGCTGAAACAATTCCTCTTGATGGAAGGGAACCCAGTGATGGATACTAGCACATCACTAGGCCTAGGGAGAAATAACACAACATTTAGGCCTAGTACGCGAACAGCATAGTAATTAGAGAGCGGTAAAGACAACAGAGGGGACATAAAACAGCCCAAAGAGAGAGGAGAAGAGTGTATTCTGGCCCGTCTCGAGATGCACTGGGATTAGAGACGCCACCTCTTAATTGTTTGCAGTTGCCGGGCTGAGAGAGTCTTAAAAAAGAAGGGGGTGAGGGGTGAGGGTGAGGAATAGGGGGTGAGGGGGGTGAGGAGTGAGAGGAGGAGGAGGGGGGTGAGGGGAGAGAAGAGGGGTGAGGGGGTGAGGAGTGAGAGAGGAGGGTTTGAGAGGGGAGGGTGAGGGGGGATGAGGGGTGAGGATAAGGGGAGAGAATGAAGGTGAGGAGGAGGAGGGAGTGATGATGAGGGGTGAGAGGTGAGGGGATGAGGTGCGAAGGAGGGTAAGGATAAGGGAGTGAGGATGAAAAGTGAAGATGAAGTGTAAGGACGGGGGGTGAAAGGTGTGGAGTGGGAGAGGAAGATGTGAAGGGGTGAGGAGTGAGATGTGGGAGGAGGGAGAGGTGAGGAGGGAGGGTGAGGAGAGAAGGAGTGAGGATGAAAAGGTTGACGAGTGAGAGGTGAGAGAGAGAGAGAGAGAGAGAGAGAGAGAGAGAGAGAGAGAGAGAGAGAGAGAGAGAGAGAGAGAGAGAGAGAGAGAGGCAGCATAGATATAGGAGTGAGAGGGAGGTTAGGAAAGACAGGTAAAAGAGTGGAAGGGGGATGTAAAAAGTCAGGGAAGGCAGGGGAGTGCGAGCGAGGAAGAGATAGATATATAGATAGATAGATAGATGGATGGTTGGGTGGATGAATGGATGGATGGATTGATAGATAGAGAGAGAGAGAGAGAGAGAGAGAGAGAGAGAGAGAGAGAGAGAGAGAGAGAGAGAGAGAGAGAGAGAGTCTATTACGTACACTACCCATCCTCCAACACCAAGTTACTTAAAAAGAAAGAAAAATATCTATACTTCTGCCCCCCCCCCTCCTCCTCCTCCTCCTACTTCAAGTTCCTCAGAGTGCTCAGCTACAGAAAAAATAATGGGATATTTTTCACCAGTACAAGCACGAGTTTCAAGTGAGAATATATCAATTGTAGCCTACAGGGTTCAATATCATATCTTTATCACCAAGGACACATATACTGGTCGTAATGAGTACATGTATCAAGAGGGTCGTGTTTGAAGATGTGTTGAAGGTATGTCTCATAGGGTCGTTGAACCACTGAGGAAATTATTCAGTGAGAAGCTCAGTCAGTGAGTTATAAATGTGATATACTGTACCTCGACACACCACTACTCACTGTACTGTATTTCTCATAAGGGACAGTTGAATTCAGAGCCAAGATTCAGAAGAACTTTTAACTAATTATTGGCCAGTTAATTATTTTTATCCTGTATTACCTAACCGAACTGAGAATATATTTTTGACGTATCTTAATGTTTCTTTCTCGAGCTAACTTTAATATTAAAAAACTTTTCTTAGAACAATAAAGCAGTTTACATTCTGGAGAGCAGATGGCGAGTTAATTACTGCGACACCTTACAACACAGCAAGTAATTATATTATTAACGATCTCCGTCTTTACTTTCAGGTTCGGTCTGCTGCCTCTAATTAATTATTCACATGATGTGTAAACAAGATCGATCCAGGAGACAGTGAGCTCCCGGATGTGTTATTTTCAGCCAGGTCACCAACGAGGAAGCTTAGACTTATGCCCTGAAAAATCACCAATACAAGCAAGAGGCGACCGACGTTCTTGGGGCATAACTTTCATGAGCATGTTATTACCGAGCTTAGGGGAACGCCAGGCTCTGTTGATTGCTCGTCCTGGCGTTTTTTTTTTATGTTTCGGGTCTTACTGTCGTCTTAAACTCTTGTATTGTTCATGCTACCCAGACTCACAGACACACCATTCCTGTTGCCGTTCCTTCTTTTGTGTCACACATACACACTCCCATGTTTGCCCCGTTCCCGTTGTTCCTCTGTTTGTCCATTTCAATATCGAGGATTAAATTTCCCCGTCTCTCCCATCCGCTTCTCCTCGACAGGTTCGAATTGAAATGGAAGAAAAAAGAGACGTGAGAAATTTGCATACGGGAAAAGTGGGAGAGCGGCGCGACACGTCGACCAGCGCCGCCCACCACCACCACGGAGGACCCAGCGCCAGGAGTCATTTGCTGCTATTGTTTGCAGAAGTGCTGCCGGGGCCGAGTTATGGGTGTTTATTTGTGTTAGCGCCTATAAAAAGTTATATTTATTTGTTGTTTGTGTTTGTTTGTGTGAATTTTTGCCGTTGGCATTTTGTGTTTGCTCACATGACTCTTGGCTGGTCCAAGTTGTACCTGTTCGATTTTGTTTGGACGAGTTGAGTTTGTTTGCCGGAGTTGGACTTACACATACCTGTATTTGTTTGCAGAGTTAATGACTGAGAATTTATATCAGTACTGTATTAAGGTATGTTCTTAGCGATCTTGTGTTTTTTTCTGGAGCGGTGCCTTTTGAAGTGACGTCTCATAACAGCAGTGCCTGTTTACATGAGTTCCATTTGTGCTTTGCAACAGGAATGGTACCGATGTCAAGTTGTGTTTATCTACATGAGTGTTGTTATTCCTTAACTTGTGCTCGTTTTCCTGAATTGTTGTTTGTCGAGATGTGTTTGATTAAAGGAATGGTGCCAGGGACAAGAGGTGCCTGTGATTATGAGGGTCGTGTGAGTATAGTAGTTACTACCATTTGTATCTTCTCATTAAACTAACTAAATAACTAACTAGCTAAATAATAGACTATCTATGTGTGTGTGGGAAGCATAACTCGAATTTGGAAAGTAATGTAATATTTATCCTTAACATACACATACATATACTCGTATACATATTAAAGATGACCACTCCTAGAGAAGCTATATTTCTCGAGTCCAAACGTGAAAGATCAGCGTCACAACTATAAAGGAAGCATCACTCAGTATGAGTTGGTGTTTGGCTCGAGTGCAAACTAGTTTACCGATAAGTAGGGGTTGTGTTTCTGTTAACTTGATTGTTTTCAGGAGCAATTTTGTGGCAAGTTGTATTTATTTCCATGAGTGATAAAAGTATGTGTGTGTGTGTGTGTGTGTGTGTGTGTGTGTGTGTGTGTGTGTGTGTGTGTGTGTGTATGTGTGGGTGATTTGTTTATTTATATAAATGATGCTCATCTGAAATTGTTCTTAACATAAGAACATAAGAACATAAGAACACAAGAAAATAAGGAATCTGCAATAGGCCGGTTGGCCTGTGCATGGCAGCTCCTGTCGAGAGTTACTACCACTCTCTATCATCCATGAATCTATCCAACCTCCCTTTGAAACTTTCCAGCGTTACAACTGGGCATCCACTCTACAAACTGAATTAGTTGCCATACTCACAGCTATTAAATTCATTGAAACCACTGTTACTGACAGTCTCATCATCACTGACTCTCTGTCCTCACTACTTGCCCTTGGTACCCTCGACTCAGGTTGTCACGCTCTTGTCTCTGAAGCCAGACACAAATATGCGTGCCTTGTTGACCGGGGTGTCAGGGTCAAACTGTTGTGGATCCCCTCTCACATAGGCCTCATAAAACATGACAGAGTTGATGCCCTCGCCAAACTCGCGTCTAACAAAGACACCGTTGAATACAATTTGGGTCTGTCAAAAAGAACCCTTAAAACTGTAATTAGGAAAGAACTTATTGATGAGTTTGACGCAAGTAGACAAGTGCAAACAGGCACTAGTCGATCCATAGGTTACCATGATGAGATGTATCAAGTGAAACATGTATATGGAGCAAGTAACAAGATCACAAGATTACAAGATGTTGCAACCGCTAGATTAAGGTTAGGATATAAGCACCTTTGGCAGTATGTTCCTCAAGCAGATGTAAACAAAACTAAATGTAAAGTGTGTGGCCATACATATGGCCACACACTTGAACACTACGTCCTCGACTGTGTGAAGATAGAACCTTTTAGGGACAGGTCCAAGCACACTGTGTGTGAAATGGCACAACACTTCATCTCTAATGGCAAGATAGGCGACACATTAAGATTGTATCCACTTTTTTGCACTTAGTAACTATATCAATTCTCATGTACAGAACCAAATACGCAATGTGCTTGAATACCTCCCACGTAAATGTGAATAACAAAGTGTGAGGCCAGACATACTGCCTCACACGCCTGTTCTCACGCATTTGTGAATAAGTTACCCTTTATGTATAGAACTAAACAAATAATGTAAATGAAATACTGTGTAACTTTCAGTGCCATAATATCCTGACAACGGGGGTTAATTATTATGACCCTTTGTAAACCCTACTCTGTAATCCTTTTGCGCTACCGCTCACAGGATGAGTGTGGGGTGCACAATAAAGTAGCCGCTGCAAGCGGCAAAATCAAAATCAATCAACCAGCACTTACTACAAAGTTGCTAAGCTTGTTCCACTCGTCCACCAAAATATTTGTGAACCAGTTCCTTCCTATCTCCCTCCTAAACCTAAACTTACCCAACTTAAATCCATTGCTCCGAGTCCTATCCTGCTCGGATATTATAAGAACTTTATCTATATCCCCTTTATTGATTCCTTTCACCCACTTAAATACTTCTATCATATCTCCCCGCATTCTTCGTCTTTCTAGGGAATGCAAGTTTAGTTTCTTTAACCTATCCTGATATGGAAGGTTTCTAAGTCTCGGAATCATTTTCGTCATTCTTCGCTACACCGGTTCTAGTGAATTGATATCCATTCTATAATAAGGGCACCAGAACTGAACCGCATAATCGAGGTGCGGCCTGACTAGCGCAAGATATAGTTGCAATAAGACCTCTGCACTCTTATTACTTACACTTCTAGATATAAAACCCAATACTCTGTTTGCCTTATTTCGAACATTAACGCACTGTTTTCTAGGCCGTAGGTCCGGGCTTACAAGTACCCCTAGGTCTCTTTCACAAATCGATTTCTCTAAGGTTGATGTTGTTAAGGCTGTATACATTGACAGTATTTGTTCTTCCAATATTAAGTACGCTGCACTTGCTGGTGTTGAATTCCATTTGCCATTTTTCAGACCACCCCTGCAGTTTATTTAGATCCTCCTGTAATGCATTTGCATCCTGCCCTGAATTAATCTGCCGCCCTATTTTGGTGTCATACGCAAACTTGCTTATGTCACTGCTGATCCCAGTATCTAGATCGTTTATGTAGTTTATGAACAAGAGTGGGCCTAGTACTGATCCCTAGGGAACCCCACTGGTTACACGGCCCCACTCAGATTTAACACCATCTACGCTGACCCTCTGCGTTCTTTCGGTGAGCCATGATTTTATCCAATTTAAAACTTTCCCCTCGATACCAGGAACACTTGTATGTACTGTTCATTCGTAGTTTTACCAATGATATTAATCAGTTTCTGTTAATAGGGAGGTACAGTTTTTGTGCTGAGTTGTGTTTGTACAAGATGTGTTTTCAAATTCTTCGATGTTCGTAGTATCGCATTTAAAAAGTTATAATTAATAGAAAGAGTTTTATTCAAGTCATTGGTTGTCTGTCAGAGCAGCTTCTGTGTTAGATAATAATAATAAATAATAATAATAATAATAATAATAATAATAATAATAATAATAATAATAATAATAATAATAATAATAATAATAATAATAATAATAATAATAATAATAATAATAATAATAATAATTATCGGTTTATTGAAAGAGCATGGCAGCCGGAAGGCTGAAAATATACAATTACATAATTGGGGAATGGTTCTCTTGATTTACAAATGATGTACAAGTTACATACAGTAAGTGATACAAATTTGATATATAATAATTAAGTGTTGATAATTTTTACAATGGTTGGGACTGGTCTGTTCTTGTAGCAATCAGTTCGTGCTCCTATGGGCTGGATGCGGTTGGACAGGTGTGTGGCCACGTGGCCAGGACAGTAGCTTGGGGCAATGCAGGTGTGCTCCATGCTGACGTTTCTTAGGAAAGTCTTCGAGGTAGTAGATAATGACGAAAATTACGATGTTATTTACTTAGACTTTAGCAAAGCATTTGACAGAGTACCGCATCAGAGGCTTCTGAGAAAAATTAAGGCTCATGGTATCGAGGGGAAAGTTTTAAATTGGATAAAATCATGGCTCACCGATAGAACACAGAGGATCAGCGTAGATGGTGTTAAATCTGAGCGGGGCCGTGTAACCAGTGGGGTTCCCCAGGGGTCAGTACTAGGCCCACTCTTGTTCATAATCTACATAAACGATCTAGATCCTGGGATCAGCAGTGACATAAGCAAGTTTGCGGATGACACCAAAATAGGGCGGCAGATTAATTCAGGGCAGGATGCAAATGCATTACAGGAGGATCTAAATAAACTGCAGGGGTGGTCTGAAAAATGGCAAATGGAATTCAACACCAGCAAGTGCAGCGTACTTAATATTGGAAGAACAAATACTGTCAATGTATACAGCCTTAACAACATCAACCTTAGAGAAATCGACTTGTGAAAGAGACCTAGGGGTACTTGTAAGCCCGGACCTACGGCCTAGAAAACAGTGCGTTAATGTTCGAAATAAGGCAAACAGAGTATTGGGTTTTATATCTAGAAGTGTAAGTAATAAGAGTGCAGAGGTCTTATTGCAACTATATCTTGCGCTAGTCAGGCCGCACCTCGATTATGCGGTTCAGTTCTGGTGCCCTTATTATAGAATGGATATCAATTCACTAGAGTCGGTGCAGCGAAGAATGACGAAAATGATTTTGGGACTTAGAAACCTTCCATATCAGCATAGGTTAAAGAAACTTAACTTGCATTCCCTAGAAAGACGAAGAGTACGGGGAGATAT
Source organism: Homarus americanus (assembly GCF_018991925.1). Taxonomy (NCBI): domain Eukaryota; kingdom Metazoa; phylum Arthropoda; class Malacostraca; order Decapoda; family Nephropidae; genus Homarus; species Homarus americanus. The sequence goes on from NW_024737042.1 coordinate 19,323,257, forward strand.
GATAGAAGTATTTAAGTGGGTGAAAGGAATCAATAAAGGGGATATAGATAAAGTTCTTGTAATATCCGAGCAGGATAGGACCTGGAGCAACGGATTTAAGTTGGATAAGTTTAGGTTTAGGAGGGAGATAGGAAGGAACTGGTTCACAAATAGGGTGGTGGACTAGTGGAACAAGCTTAGCCACTTTGTAGTAAGTGCTGGAACTCTGGAAAGTTTCAAAAGGAGGCTAGATAGGTTCATGGATGGTAGAGAGTGGTAGAAACTCTCGACAGGAGCTGCCATGCACAGGCCAACCAGCCTATTGCAGACTCCTTATTTTCTTATGTTCTTATCCTTCAGGTTAGGTCAGGTGAAGCCTTGAGGTCAGGTCAGGTTAGGTCAGATCCAGCCACAATCAGTATTGCAGTGTTTTTGTGCTTTTCCTTCGAGTTGAAATTGCCACTTTTGTATATCACTTGTGGGTTGATCGTCAATCTTTGCACTGTGCTGTTGATGTGAAGATGTTGATAAATCCAAATGGGAAGGAGGGGATAGGGGAGGGGTGGGCCCGACAGACCGAGCTGGCAGCTGTCTCCATGATCAAGAGCCCACGGCCGCGTTAGCGGGCAGCGCCGACTACACACGTCCTTACCCTATGAAAGTTGAGGGTGTGTGTGAATAGATAGTGGATATGTGTGTGTGTCCACGATGTTCACGATGGCATAAACGGCAGTGTCCTGTACAATGTCACCCAGTCTGAGTTCTTCCCCACCCAAACGGGGGTAAAACAAGGATGTGTGTATGGGCATCAACTTTTTTTTCCATTTTCTTGGCTACCTTCCTTACTCGTGCCAGTGCCAATTTAGCCGGCGGGGTGGTCATCGAGTCCTGGATGAAGGGTCTTTTCAAGATAAGACGACATCAGCCAAGAACAAAGTGTCTGCAGCTTCCATTACAGAACTTCAGTATGCAGACGACCAAACCATTGTTGCTCACACTCAATGCGACCTACAGAAGATCCTGAAAACCTACGCAGATGCGTTTGCACGCTTCGGCCTTGAGGTGAATGTACGTAAGACTCAGATTCTCTTTAAGCCTGCCCCTGGTTCGGCCACACCACCATCCATCCAGCTTAACTGTACAATCCTCTCTAATGTTACCCACTTTCGGTATCTCGACTCCCACATGTCCACGACCGCGGACATCGATGAAGAGATTCAACACCGGATCAGATGTGCATCTGAAGCCTTTAGCAGACTCCGGGCCCGTGTCTTCAGCTGTAGGGAGCTGAAACTATCTACAAAGTTGCACGTATATCGAGCAGTGGTCCTCCCCACCCTGCTACATGGCAGCGAGACATGAGTCACATACAGGAGCCACCTCAAGGCACTTGAAAACTTTCACCAACGTAGTCACGTTCCATCGTCCGAGTTCGCTGCGAAGACAAGAGAACAAATGCCAGTATTCTCGCTGACACCAACTGTAGGAGCTTCAGGACTACAATTATCCATGAACAACAACGCTGCACTGGCCATGTTACCCGCATGGACGACGGTAGACTACCAAAGCAGCAACTTCACAGTCACCTCACGAATATTAAACATAACGTTGGCGGGCCATTGAAAAGGTATAAGGAAAGTCTTAAGCCAAACCTGAAAAAGTCCCAAATTGATCCCCTCCCACATGGGAGACGATTACTCCACACCATAACGTTTGGGGGAGCATCACACAAGACGGTGGCAATACTTTCAAGTTAGCCCGACTGCATACCTAGGCAGACAAGCGCCAACGCCGGAAACACGCTTCCGCCGCCCCTGCAGCACTAGATGTAGCCCCCCCCCCCACATGTGCAACATTTGTGGACTGCATTGACGATCCCGTATCGGCCTCTTTAGTCACCTCAGTACTCACCAACGAAGGTGACATCCCTAATAACTCCTCATTGTATCATAGCTGGATGATCATCATACTCAATTCCGAGTGACAGCAAAGTATTAGTAGTAATAGAAGTAGTAGTGTGTGTGTGTGTGTGTTTGTGTGTGTATTAATAATAATAAAAATAATTAACTGTTTATTAAGAAAACATGGCACCCCGAAGACCGAAAATGTACAATGAACAGAGATGATAAGTTACATATGGTGAAATAGGGGAATGGGTAACTTGATTGACAAAAGCTTTCAATACAGAAACATAAGAAACATAGAGTCAACATATAGATTAACTTTTTGTTCTGACCTCACTAGGGGAAAGGTCACAGCAGGGTTAGCTCCTGTGGGATATTTATCAGATATGGCCAGTGCTATGTGTGGTCTGGGGTGTGCGAGTTTGTTGGCCAGGCTGGTGGTGGTCACGTTGGAGAACCTGAAATTAAAGGAAGATATGGCGAGGATGAAATTAAAGGAGGAGATGGCGAGGTTGAAGGAAGAGGCGAGACAAGGAAACCCCCGTGTCTGACGATAACTCAGACGAGTGGAAGTTGTGAGGAGAGGGAAGACCAAACTGGTGATGAGAAAGCACAACAAGGATATGTCAACAACGACATCAACAGCTAAGTGAACCAACTCGTTCAGTCCCTTGATAGACGAATTGGACGTTAGTACAGTGATACACGAATTGGACGTTAGTACAGTCAGGGACAGGGCTGACAAGGAAGGTATAAAAACTTTAATTGTTGGTGACTCACAGGTAAGGTACTTGGACAGAGCTTTTTGTGGTAAAAACAAAAATAGATGAAGGTGTGTTTGCCAGGAGCTAGGGTGGGGGATATAATTGACATGATGGACAATATCTTGTCTGGTAATGGGAACAAACCCATTATCTGCCTCAGTGCAGGAGGCAATGATATTGGCCGGTGTAGGAGCGAGGAGCTTCTTGATAAGTTCAAGGCAGCTATATATAGATCGTATTAGGACTAGGGGAGGGATCCCTATCATATGCCGTGTCCTGCCTAGTAGGAGAGTTGGCAGTGAATGGTTGTCAACGACCGTCTTGACAGATATTGCAAGTCAATATCAGTCCCATTCATTGACAACTGGGACAACTTCTACGGCAGAAGGGACCATTATGCTAGGGATGGGGTACACCTGTCTAGGGATGGGGTGGCAACCCTGGCAGGGTCTCTCGAGAGGGTAGTTCAAAGGATATCGAAGCCTTTAAACTGCTGGGGGAACATATGGGCAAGGGGATGGAGGGGACTGCAGTGGGAGCGGGTAAACAAAGTGAAAGATTACAGGGAAATAGTGTCAGGAATGATGACAAAACTAAATTAGACAGGGAGTTAAAACCTAAACGCGGTAAAGAGAGGACTCAGAACACGACTAACTTAAATGTCTACTACGCGAACAGTAGAAGTATGAGAAACAAAATGGATGATATTAGGGCCTTAGTATGTACTGAAAAAATCGATATAATTACATTCACTGAAACATGGATCAGCCTATACCAAATTGCGGGTTACAAATTGTTTCATACCGATAGGCAGACCAGGAAAGGAGGCGGAGTAGCAATCCATGTCAGGGATAATCTGAGGTGTGAAATAAATATGGAAATAAAAACAGAGCAGAATACAGAAACAATTTGGATAGAATTAAATTAATCGACGGTAGGGAAAATTAATCATAGGAGAAATATATAGACCTCCCAATCTTGATAGAGTTAACGAGCGACTTATCTGGGATGAAATGCGCAGGGCTTCCATACACAACAAAGCCTGTATAGTAGGCGATTTTAACCTAGGCCAAATAGATTGGACTGACCTTACGGGTAACTCAGTATCAGAGGATTTCCTCGAAACGATCCAGGACTGTTTCCTAAGTCAACATATAACCGAACCCACCCGGGGTAATAATATACTCGATTTAGTTCTGTCGAACAGAGAAAACCTTATTAGCAATGTCGAGGTAGGGAACGCACTTGCAAACAGGGATCACAAAGAAATTAGATTCCAGTTAGATTTTCAGGTCAGACGCAAGGAAAATTCCATTAAAGTCCCAGATTTCAGAAGGGCAAACTTTGATAGTTTAAGGAGGCAGCTGAGAGAGGGGGTGTCGAGCTTGGGCGTGAACCTGACAGATGACACCGACCTAATAACGAGATCTGAGATTGTCGAGTTCCACGACAATTTAAATAATGAGTTACTTAATGCACAAAGGCAGAACATACCATACAAAAAACTCAGATCAGACAACAATGACCCTAAATGGATAATTAATTATTTAAAGAACATTATTGGCCAAAGGAAGGCGATAGGTAGAAGGATAAACCGTGGCGAAATTTACCTCCGGGAGTATTATAAGGTATTGGCCGGTAGGGTTAAGACCGAGATAAGAAAAGCAAAGAGGAATAATGAACTGAAGATAGCAAGGGAGGCGAAGACAAACCCCAAAGGATTCTACCAAATGTATCAAACTAGAACACGAGATAAGATTGGACCAATACAGTCATATACCGGCGAGCTAACTGATAACGACGGGGAAATGAGCAATAATCTGAATAAATATTTTTCAACAGTTTTCACCACCGAAAATTTAAACATGATATCCGAGGCTCCGACTCTATTCAGAGATAGTAAAGAAAACAAATTAAGCGAGATAGTAGTGACTAGTAAAGATGTTAATAAGCAAATAGACAAACTGAAGCCTAATAAGTCACCTGGTCCCGATGAGATATTTGCCAGAGTATTAAAGGAATGTAAGGAAGAGCCTAGTATGCCTTTAGCAAAGTTGTTTAACATGTCATTAAAAACAGGTGTAGTACCAGAATCCTGGAGGATAGCGAATGTAATACCAATTTTCAAGAAGGGGGATAGATCACTATCCTCTAACTACCGCCCAATCAGTCTAACATCAATAGTAGGCAAATTACTAGAGTCAATCATTACAAACTCTATTCGAAACCACCTGGAGAAGCACAAGTTGATCAATGATTCCCAACATGGCTTCACAAGCGGGCGTTCATGTCTAACTAATCCATTAACATTCTTTTCATCAGTTTTCGAATCGGTGGACGAGGGGCACAATTATGATGTGATATATCTCGACTTTAGCAAAGCCTTCGACAGAGTCCCCCACGAAAGACTAATTAGAAAGGTAGAAGCGCATGGCATCAAAGGTAATATCCTCAAATGGATTAGGGCGTAGTTCCGGGACAGGAAACAGCGAGTGAGCATAAACAGCACTAAATCGCATTGGAGCAACGTCACTAGTGGAGTTCCCCAAGGCTCAGTACTTGAACCATTATTATTTACTATATACATAAACGACATAGATATCGGAATAGACAGCAACATAAGTAAATTTGCTGATGGCACTAAAATAGGACGTGTAATCAAATCTGACGAGGACTCTGCAAAACTACAAGAAGATCTAAACAAATTTTTCGAATGGTCGGAAAAATGGCAGATGAAATTCAATGTGGACAAATGTAAAGTACTCAGTATAGGAGATGTAAACAGGGAAACCAGTTACCAAATGAACAACGATGCCATTGTGGAATCCGAGTGCGAGAGAGATTTAGGAGTAATGATAAGTAGGAATCTTAAGCCAAGTAAACAATGTGTTTTTGCTTGTAACAAGGCTAATAAAGTACTTGGGTTCATACAAAGGAGTGTTAGTTACAAGACTAGCGAGGTCATCTTAAAATTAAATCTAGCGCTTGTGAGACCTCACCTGGATTACGCAGTTGAGTTCTGGTCGCCGTATTACAGAATGGATATAGAATCCTTGGAAAGAATCCAGAGGAGAATGACAAGACTAATCCCGGGCATTAGGAACCTTGAGTACAGAGACAGGTTAAAGCATCTTAATTTGCACTCCCTCGAGAGACGTAGAGTGAGGGGCGACATGATAGAAGTGTATAAATGGAAGTCAGGGTTAAACAAAGGGGACATTACAAAGGTACTCAAACTATCCAACCAGGAGCGAACTCGCAACAACGGTTTTAAATTAGACAAATTTAGATTTCGGCGTGAAATAGGTAAACACTGGTTTGGAAACAGAGTAGTGGATGAATGGAACAAGTTACCAAATATCATCATTAGCTTGAATACGCTGGATAGCTTCAAACATAGGTTGCATGCTTATATGAGCAATAGGGGTTTGGGGATAAACGGGACTGTCCAGTATGGGTCAATAGGCCCACTGCAGTTTCCTCCATTCTCATGTTCTTATGTTCTTAGATCTGGTACTGTGAGAGCTGGTCTGTAGACATTCTTGTGACCTGTTGTCGACGCCAACAAAGTCCTTCCCACTGTCTTGATGGCCGTTGTACCTGACTGCTAAGCCTCTACCTCACTACAGCTGCAGATGCACCACGTGGTCCGTGTAGGTCCTCCAGCTCACACAGGGTGTTGGAGATGGTTCTTGTTCCTCATATGATGTAGCTATGAATTCATAGTTCCTCACCTGGATGGAGTAGGGAGTCCTCATTTCTCTCCTGGTGTACTTTGGAGTGTTTCTTGGCTTCTCATCCAGTATTTGGGGTGGCGAGTGTACCACAGGCTGGGTGCGTCAGGTCAAGGTGTCGGGTCAACATTGGCCGCTAAGTACTGATTGTCGCTGTGACAGTTGTTTCTTCCTTTCGAGTTGCAATTGTCACTTTTGTATATCAGTTGTAGGTTGATCGTCAATCTTTGCACTGATAAATCCAGATGGGGAGGAGGAAATGGGGAAGGGGAAGGCCCGACAAACCGGGCTGGCAGCGCCGACTACACACGTCCTTACCCTATGCAGGCTGTGTGTGTGTGTGTGATAGGTTATGTTTATGCTATACCGTAATAGGTGTTTGTTGTAATGGCCCGGCGTACAATGGAGATGATTATTACTGTAGTGATGGTGCTCCATGGTGTAATGGCCTTCAAGAGCTACACCATCATGGAGACAATTACATTTAGTGATTAACTGACGATTTTCTTACTTGTTACATGGAAGATGTTCTGTGTGTGGATGTGAGGCTTGCATGGTGATCGTTTACAGGAAAAGTTAATTATTCGTTTGACTTTTCAGAAGAGAAATACCTGCACACTGTTGTTATCGGCAACAGTGTGAACCATTGTAATGTTATCATCGTTTATGACTGTAAATTTAATTGCTTAGAAAAGAGATGCCCTTCCGATATGTTGGGGGATTTATAGAAGCTTCGGCCTGCTTTATGTAGTTACTTGCATAAATGAAATCATAGAGAGGTGCTTCTGTGGACCTGGCTTCTATTTAGGTACCATTGATGTGGTAACACTTTAGTGGTTTTTGTGGGATAGTTATTGTTTGTCACTGTGGGTGTCTCTTTAAGGATATAGATATTTTTACAACTGGCGGTTTTATATTTACTTTGTTCTGAGTAAAACTTTACTTTTTTAAATAAATAACAACCCCATAGTGTTACGTGTTTGAGAAAGCTGTCATAAAAAAGAGTTTTATTTACACTATGACTGTTAGTTTACAAAAATATTCTGTGGAACTCACAGTGAACGAGGCGACCAACGACCGCTTGACGACATCGCCTGTGTTTAAGGTCGCTGTCTCACGCTCAGTCACCCGAAACGAAGCAGAAGACTCTCATGAGGGAACCGTCTCCTAAAATTTCATAAATATGTCTGTCTGGAACATAAATGCCAGAATGTGGAGACAACAATATAATATTTGGAGAATGGTCGGGATGAGAGAGTTTGAGGGAGATGATTTTTTTTTTTTTTTTCCATTTTTCCCCATGGAGAGGGTCGTGGGTCACCAGGGAGGACGACTATTGTAAGGGGAGCCGCCTCAGGAGGGTGGCACGCCTGCCTGAATTAGGAGCGCTTGTTGGAGAAGTTCGCTGCATAAAGCACGAGTCGTGACAGGGGTGAGGACAGGCGACCAGGGCAGCTGTGTCTGCCTGGGGAAGAGGTGCCCTTTTCCTCTCTTTTCCCATTCCACTTGCATCTCCCCTCCCCCCCCTCCCCCTCTCTCTCTCTCTCTCTCTCACCTCCCCACTCTTCTCTTTCCCACTCCTCTTCCCCACACTCAGCTCCCCAGAGGTGTGGCATCTGTGGAGAGAGAGAAGGCTTTTAAGAGGGGCGGACGCTTTGAAGAGGGATGCCTAGGATATGGAAGTGCGGCCATTTGAGGCAGGGTTGTTTGCCGGCTGTTGAAGGGGCTCTCGTAGTACCTGGCGATTCGTAGAGCAAAGGTAAGTGGTGAGAGGTGGAGTGGCTTCTAAGTGGAGGGCTGAGTGACGGGGGAGAGGGGAGCCAGTAACAACAGTGGCTGATTAAAGAGAAAACACCTGTGCAGAAGGGGAGTTGTTTAGAAACACTGGCTGTTGAGGAGCGGTTGCAACTATAATGGAGGGAGATCGTACGTGAGAAAAAAATGTGTAGATAAAACCTTGATAGAGTACATCATACTTCCAGATGTATCACCTGGCTAAGGAGTTGAAACAAAATGAAAAAGAAAAAACATTTAGAAAAGAAAACATTCGGGAGGCAAACGAAAAAAAAATATGTAGAGCAGGCAACGAATAAATGTTTATGGTATCCTTGTAGTCAAGCTGAAAGAAGATTATACGTTAAAAATTTACATCACAAAAATCCGAGATGATATAATGATCAGTAAGAGGACGCAGGTACAATGGATATTAATCCAGAAAATAATTTCCTGGTTTTTATCAATAACACCAAACAATACTTTACTGCCAAAAGTTGATGAATTATATTCTCGAGAAAATAAAATAAATATATTGTTATTGTCAAAAAATATATATTCCAGTATAAGAATCAGTGTGCGCGAATATTCAGCATGGATGTGATGCAGCGACTATTATGTAAGCGGGACCATTGTGGCCACACAGCCCCCCCGCGCTGCTGACAGCCAGATTTACATTTCCTGAGACGTCCCGGATTGGTGCAGGGCGGTGCTGTGTCACCCAGCTGGACCGGGAACACTGTCTCACTTGGTGTGGTGTTATGGACCGAGAACACTATGTTCCGTGTTATGCTTGAGATAATGAGATAAATGAGTCCCAACATAATCATTATAGTTTGGGCCCATTTCTAATCGGCACCACTCCAAAGAGGCCCATAAGGGCTGACCTTATTAGAACTGGGGCCAACTTGACCGGCAACTGTGTCAGTCACGCTGGGTCGAGGATAATATCCTCAGTTGGTCGGAGGTCGAGAAGAGGTAGGACCGGGGGAGGAGGAGGTGATCCAGGGGGAGGAGGGGCTGATCCACGGGGGAGGAAGGGCTGATCCACAGGGAGGAGAGGGATGATCCACGGGAAGGAGGGGGTGATCACGGGGAGGAGAACGGCGATCTACAGGGGAGGAGAAGGGTGATTCACGGGAGAGGGGAAGAATAATCCACGGGGTAGGAGGGGGTGATCCACGGGAAGGAGAGGGTGATCCACGGGCAGGAGAGGGTGATCACGGGGGAGGTGATTCACGGGGGAAGAGAGGAGTGATCCACGGGGTAGGAGGGGGTGATACACGGGAAGGAGAGGGTGATCCACGGGGAGGAGAGGGTGATCACTGGGGAAAAGGTTGATTCACGGGGATGAGAGGAGGATCCACGGGGTAGGAGGGGGGGTGATCCACGGGAGGAGAGGGTGATCACGGGGGAGGTTGATTCACGGGAGAAGAGAGGAGTGATCCACGGGGTAGGAGGGGGTGATCCACGGGAAGGAGAGGGTGATCCACGGGGAGGAGAGGGTGATCACGGGGGAGGTTGTTTCACGGGGAAGAGAGGAGTGATCCACAGGGTAGGAGGGGGTGATCCACGAAGAGAGAGGGTGATCCACGGAAGGAGAGGTGATCCACGGGGAGGAGAGGGTGATCACGGGGGGAGGTTGATCCACGGGGAGGAGAGGGGTGATCCACGGGAGAGGGGTGGTGGGAGGACGGGGTAATCCACGGGGAAGTAGACGGGGAGAGGTGATCCATGTGGGAGGAGAGGGTGTTCACGGGGAGGTTGATTCACGGGGAAGAGAGGGGTGATCCACGGGGAGGAGAGGGTGATCCACGGGGAGGAGAGGGTGATCCACATGGGAGGACGGGGTAATCCACGGGAGAAGTTAGGGTGGTCCACGGGGAGGAGGTGATCCACGGGAGAAGTTAGGTGATCCACGGGGTAGGAGGGGGTGATCCACGGGGAGGAGAGGGTGATCCACGGGAAGGAGAGGGTGATCCACGGGGAGGAGAGGGTAATCACGGGGGAGGTTGATTCACGGAGGAAGAGAGGGGTGATCCACGGGGAGGAGAGGGGTGATCCACATGGGAGGACGGGTAATCCACGGGAGAAGTTAGGGTGGTCCACGGGGAGGAGGGGGGTGATCCATGTGGGAGGAGGGGTGATCCAGGGGGGAAGAGAGGGTGATGCACGCGGAGGAAATTGGTGATCCAAGGGGAGGAGAAGATTGATTCACGGGGAGGAGAGGGGTGATCCACGTGGGAGGACGGGGTAATGCACGGGGGAAGTTAGGGTGGTCCACGTGGGAGGAGAGGGTGATCCACGGGGGAGGAGGGGGTGATCCACGGTGATAATTTGTAGTGTTGTAGAAAATGCGATTTTTCTCAATTGATATTTACCTTATGAAGTTGTTTGTTGCATGGGACATATGTATAGGAACAGGAGGAGGAGGAGGAAGAAGATGAAAAGGAGGTGGAAGAATAATAGGAGGAGGAAGCAGTGAAAAAGGAGGTGGAAGAAGAAAAGGAGACGAGGGAAAAGGAGGAGTGACTGTGTAAGGAAATAGACACAGTCATCCGTGAAGCGCCTTGAGAGCGTCACCTCTGATATCTGACGTTGAGAACTTGGGACCATACTAACGCCTCCCTAACCAGAGAACTTTCATCGTGTCCTCCTAACTCAATAAAGATTTACATGTGATTGAATAATAAGATAAGTTTCTGCCTAAATACTCAGTAAAGAACTTCTAAAGCGATGTATATATATATATATATATATATATATATATATATATATATATATATATATATATATATATATATATATATATATATATATATATATATATATATATATATATATATATATATATATATATTAGAAACTGGTAAAGGAGGTTTCATTGGTCATTATGTTCCGTGGGCCGTGAGTACAATAATAACCAAACCAAAACTATTTCCCGAAAACTCTAAAAGCTACTCAGCTCTCACAATCTTCTATTCCAATCTGCTCCCCCTCACCACCACTCCTCCCTGCCTCTACCCCTCGCCAGCTCTCCACCGTCGTAACAAACACGTTATATATGCATCCCATTTTTCTCTCGTTGGAGGATTTTAGCATGGAGGGGGAGTCGGAGGACATAAATTGGATTGTGACAGCCGCCTGGGGAGTGGACCGAGTAACTTATGCGCGTCAGATCAAACTTGTGTCTGTGTAGCTGTTCCCTTGTCCATTCCGGGATTGAATATATGCAGTTCAGGGGACGATCAGGGCGCTGGAGAGCCCTAGACGTTCCTCGCTGCACTGTACACCATTAGTTCAGGGTCCTGGATCTTGACTCCTCGCCCGGTTGGGTTGTGTGGCCGCTATGAGTGTGACGCCCTGGGGATACGACCATGACTGTTACATCTTGTTTCACATTTTTACCTGTAATGAAAATCAGTCCATTGTATATTATCCTCTCTGTTCTCTTTATATTTTTTTGTTGGGGGGGAGGGGGGGCTAATAACGAAGGTTTGAGTGGCAGGTTCGCTCTGTGGACACTTCGTTGTTTCGTGCTTTTTCTTTCGTTTGAGTGCTAATTTGATCAGTTCATGCCTTAACAGTTTGTATTTTCTTTAACTGAAGTGAATATAGCAATTTGATAACTTCGATCCAAAACAAGGCAGGAGGTTTCTTATAAGATGGAAATTAGTGAAAGTTTATTATTGTCCGATGATTTTGCCGAATAGTCTTCAGTTAAACACGAATTTATGCATTATTTTTAATTTAATTTCCCTTGATGACTCTTACACTTGAAAAGGGGAAGTTAATTGAAAGTTTAGATAAGAACATTAAAGAAAATAAGAAAACGTATCAAATAGTGCGTAAAGATATCGCACTGAGATTGCAATAGCGTGTTGCCCCCCTAATGGTCTTGCATCATGAAACACTGAACCATCGTTTTGCTTCCCTACTGCTGTTGCGCCATTAATTACTGAAATATCGTTTCGCTCCTCTAATGGTAGAACACCATGAAACTCTATACTACCGTTTCGCTTTAATAGTTCAACGTCGTGAAACAGGTTTTAGTTTCGCGAAATTCTGAAGTCTGGTTTTCGTTCAACTAATATAATGTATAAATAACACATCAACTAACACGGTTTCAGTCCTCTCATATCTAGTACAGCATCAGGAAGAGTGATTCGATCCTCTTGTCGTTATACTTTTTTTTATCATAAATTGTTAAGACATTACTTTGCCTCCCCTCTTCCTACACCTGTATTCCTTCACCAGATACGAAACATTCTGTCCAGGTTTACATCTCAAATGGCACAGTACCTTTAATAAATATTGATAAAGTATAGTAGTAGATAATAATACTCTAATTTATTGCTTCAAAATATATTACAGCACCTCTAATCATCAGGTCTACACTAATTTAACCACTCATCAAAATACCTAAACACAAGTGATAAATAATATGAAAACTCGAGTCTTTACGCGCGATAAACGATCAAGAATTTAATATATATTCTCACTTCTACTTAACCAGTCTGGACACTACAAAAAATACACAAAATATAAAATAATCTCACGAAAAATGAGTCAGAAAATTTATCAACAAAAATCTACGACCATAAGCTGAAAATATGAACAACATCCGACGTAATCTACAGCATCCTAGCCATTAGTTACCCCACCCCCTCCATCCAATCCTACATCCCCTCCCTCCCTCTTCCCACCCCACCACTCCTCTCTTCTCCCTCTGTCTTACCCATCCTTCTTCCTCCCACCCCTTCCATCCCCTCCTCTATCTGTCTTACCCAACCCCTCCCTACCTACCTCCACCCTCATCTGTCATTTCTCTATAGCCGCCCCACCTTATACCAATCCCTTCTTCCTCCTCCCTCCTCCCTCCCCCCATCCCATTTAGTCTCAGCAACAGGAGGATGTAGACAACATCGGAGGAGACGATGGAGGAGAGACATAATCATCATTACCAACAACAGATGAAAAGAGAGACAGCGGTAACAGCAACTGAGGAGAGATAGCAGTAAGACCAACAGAGGAGAGAGAGATAACAACAACAGAGGAGAGACAGCAGTAACAGCAACAGAGGAGAGAGATATAACAACAACGGAGAGACAGCAGTAACAACAGCAAAAGAGAGACAGCAATAACATCAAAAGAGGAGAGGCAGCAATAACAGTAACAGAGAGACAGCGGTAACAGCAACTGAGGAGAGATAGCAGTAAGACCAACAGAGGAGAGAGAGATAACAACAACAGAGGAGAGACAGCAGTAACAGCAACAGAGGAGAGAGATATAACAACAACGGAGAGACAGCAGTAACAACAGCAAAAGAGAGACAGCAATAACATCAAAAGAGGAGAGGCAGCAATAACAGTAACAGAGGAGAGACAACAGTAACGACAACAGAAGAAAGACAGCAATAACAGCAATAGAGGAGAAGCAGCAATAGCAGTAACAGAGGAGAGACAACAGTAACAGCAACACAGAGAGGCAGCAGTAACAGCAACTAAGGAGAGATAGCAGTAACAGCAACAGAGGAGAGACAGTAATAACAGTAACAGAGGAGAGACAGCAGTAACTATAACAGAGGAGAGACAACAGTAACAACAACTGAGGAGAGATAGCAGTAAGACCAACAGAGGAGAGAGAGATAACAACAACTGAGGAGAGATAGCAGTAAGACCAACAGAGGAGAGAGAGATAACAACAACAGAGGAGAGATAGCAGTAACAGCAACAGAGGAGAGAGATATAACAGCAACGGAGAGACAGCAGTAACAACAACAGAGGAGAGACAACAGTAACGACAACACAGAGAGACAGCAGTAATAGGAACTGAGGAGAGATAGCAATAACAGCAACAGAGGAGAGACAGTAATAACAGTAACAGAGGAGAGACAACAGTAACTATAACAGAGGAGAGACAACAATAACAGCAACTCAGGAGAGACAGCAGTTACAGCAACAGAGGAGAGATAGCAACAGTGGGAGATAGCAATAATTCATAACAGAGGGGAGACAACAGTTACAGCAACAGAGGAGAGGCAGCAATAACAGTAACTGAGGAGAGACAACAGTAACAGAGGGGAGACAACAGTAACAGCAACAGCGGAAAAACAGCAGTAACGGAAACAGAGGAGAGACAACAGTAACAGCAACAGAAGAGATACAACAGTAACCGCAACAGAGGGGAGACAGCAATAACAGCAACAGAGGAGAGACAACAGTTACAGCGACAGAGGAGAGACAGCAATAACAGAAACAGAGGAGAGACAACAGTAACAGCGACAGAGGAGAGACAGCAATAACAGAAACAGAGGAGAGACAACAGTAACAGCGACAGAGGAGAGACAGCAGGAAGGGGGTTAAGTAGAAGTGGGTTAAGTAGAAGTAGGAAGAGGAAGAGAAGGAGAAAGGGTAACAGCAGCATTAGTAGGAGGGAGATCAGTATGAGCAACGGTAGGAGGAGTGATAGAGGAGGAGGAATAGGAAGAGCAGTAATAAGAGGAGGAGGAGGAGAAGGAGGAATAGCAGTAAGAGCAGTTAGAGGAGGAGGAGAGAAGTAAGAAGGGGAGGGGAAGGAGGAGGAGGAGGAGAAGGAGGAGGAGGAGAAGGAAGAAGAGGAGGAGGAAGAGAAATAAGAGGAGGAGAAGGAGGAGGCAATATATATCGTCACTAACTGTTGAACAATCACCGCCACATATGTTGCCGCCAATGACATATCATCACGGCCACCAACACGACTTCCCCCCCTGCCCCCAAGCCTCCCATCCCCCGCCTCCCATCCAACGCCTACCATCCCCCGCCTCCCATCCCAAGCCTCCCATCCCAAGCCTCCCATGCCACGCTCCCTCTGTCATCTGCGGCGCGTCTTCTGTGGTAATCCCAGCACGTAGAACCTCGTAGACTCCTAGGATTGGAGCCTTTTAGACTCCTAGGATTAGAGCCTTTTAGACTCCTAGGATTAGGGCCTTGTAGACTCTTAGAATTAGAGCCGTGTAGAATCCTAGGATTAAAGCCTTGTAGACTCCGAGGATTAAAACCTTGTATATTTTTAGGATTAGAGCCTTGTAAACTCCTATGAGAGAACCTTGTAGACTCCTTGGATAAGAGCCCTGTAGAATGCTAGGAGTAGAGTCTTGTAGACTCCTAGGATAAGAGCCTTATAGACCCCTAGGATTAGAACCTTATAGACTCATAGAATTAGAACCTTGTATACACTTAGGAATAAAACCTTGCTGACTCCTAGAATTAGAGCCTTATAGACTCCTAGGCTTTAAAGCCCTGTAGACACTTAGGATTGGGGCCTTATAGACTCCTAGGATTAGATCCCTGTAGACTCCTAGGATTAGAGCAAAGTAGATTCCTAGGATAATAACCTTGTAGAATCCTAGGATTAAAGCCTTTTAAACTCCTAGGATCAGATCCTTGTAGACTACTATGATTAGAACGCTTAGAACCTTGTATACGCTTAGGATTAGAGCCTTGTACACCCCTAGGATTAGAACGATTAAAACTTTGTAGACTCCTAGGATTAGAGCCTTGTAGACTCTGAGGATTATAGCCTTAGAAACTCCAAGGATGTCCCAACTGGCTAGTAATCCCAGCACGTCGAGTCTTGTAAATTCCTAAAATGAAAGACTCGACTGTGTTCCTAATACAAAGAACCTTGTAGACTATACCAACAAGTAGAACCATATAACTAGTCCTTGTACGCAGAGCCTTGTGGGTTGCCCTAGCTCCTAGAACCATGTAATTGCAAGTAATCAGAGCAGGTTGTCCCAGCGTATAGAGTCCTGCAGGTAACTTAGGTAGAGGGAGTAGTGCTGTGATTAACATATTACAGGTAATCCCAGCTTATAGTTAATCCCAACACGTGGAGCCTTGAGGCCTTTTGTCTTCGTTGTCATCATAATCACTATCAATACCATTATTATTATTATTATTATTATTATTATTATTATTATTATTATTATTATTATTATTATTAGCCAATGTACCCGGCTCTTCACGTGTTACAGTTATAAATTTAGTATAATATTAAAGTAACCTAACCTAACCTAACCTAACCTAACCTAACCTAATCTAATTTAAACTAAACTAAATTAACCAAACCTAATTTTACAAAATTAACTTAACCTAACCTAATTTAAACTACCCTAAACAAACGTAATCTAATTTAACCTAACCAACCAATTCTGTATTAACACCTGTCGCTTTATATTATAGCATCGTAAAACAAACTTTTTTCATCGTCCTATTTAATTATCAGATCCAGTGGCCAAATTTTGTTAATTGAAGGTAACACTTACGGCCGTAACAAATAAACTGTATTGTGAGGTTTGTATATCATTGGTATGGGTTATCCTACATCTCACAGGTCGGTTGGGGTGTTGACGGTAAGAGACATGTTATCGTATTGTATTGTTCCCGGCACCTTCCCCCCCAGATATTTATAGTACTGTACTGTATAGTCATATCTAGAAAGTAACACAGAGTTCCGCATGTAAAGTGTCAGGTTTCTAGTGTCCGTGGTCTTGTAGCTACGTCGCTACTCACACACACACACACACACACACACACACACACACACAGAAGCACTTCTGATATTATAGAGTATTATTATTATTACTAATGGTAGTAGTAATATTAGTTGTCCTTGCAGAAATAACAGTAATAATAGTAGTGGTGGTAGTAGTAGAAGAAGTAGTAATATTAGTAGTATTGGTAGTATGACTTCAAGACCGAGTACGTAACGGGAAAGGTGAATAAGTGGGTTAGGGAAATCCAAGCTCTGTCTGAGATTGCTATCACAGAGCCAAATGCGGCTTTTGCGGCATTCACCCATGGAGTCAAGCATCGCTGGAACTACCTGATGCGCACTAACCATGATATCGGACCCCTCCTCCACCCTCTGGAAGAAGCTATCAGAGTCAATTTCAATCTCAAATTAGTAAAACATTTTCACTTAACCCCAGCAGAAAGATCACTCATGGTACTACCACCGAGACTGGGAGGAATGGGATTGACCAATCCAGAAGAGATTGCTCCCACTGAACATCAAAACTCAGTTAAGCTCACGGCAGCCCTCACTGACCACATAATAGCTCAGAACGTAACAGGTGAGGTGGATACCAGTGAAGTAAACAAGATTCGACAGTCCATTACGACAGAACGACAGAACGGCCAAAATGATAAGTTGCAGCAACAGCTGCTGCAACTACCAGAGAATTTGAAAAAAATGGCTATAGCGCAGGAGGTGGGCGCCTCGAAATGGTAAAACTACGTTACCGATAAGGCCAATGGTTTCAGTCTCAATAAACAAGAATTTACAGATACCATTGCTCTAAGATACGGTAGGCCAGTAGAAGGTTTGCCCTCCCAATGCGTGTGTGGCTCTTCCTATGACGTCGATCATGCCATGGTGTGCAAGAAAGGGAGCTTCATATGCATGAGGCATGACAAAGTAAGGGATCTCACAGCAAATATGTTGAAGGAAATCTGTCGTGATGTCGGGGTAGAACCGACCCTCCTTCCATTGGACGGTGAGAGTTTCCAACATAGGACTTCAAACACTTCCAACGAAGCCCGTGTTGACGCCAGTGCTCGAGGATTCTGGACGCAAGGACAGCTAGCCTTCTTCGACATCAGGATTTTTGATCCCATGGCCTTATGTCACCTTAACTTAGTCCTCGATGCTGCACACAGGAGGAACGAGAACGACAAGATAAGGGCATATGGGAAGAGAGTTCAGAACGTTGATCGAGGCAGCTTCACTCCTCTGGTGTTCACAAACTCTGGTGGGATGGGACCAGGTGCAAGATGCTTCTATGCCAGACTCGCGGAGGTGCTATCCGAACAGAAGCACCAGCCCAGAAGTTATGTTAAAGCCTGGCTGAAATGTCGACTGTCCTTCTCTCTCCTTAGGTCTGCTTTGCTCTGCCTCAGGGGAACGAGAGCATCGACACCAAAGCCGACAACAGTTGCAGATATTGACTATGAGGCAACAGTCACTGAATACCGCATAGATCTGCGGCTCAACTAACTCAACACAGCTAGGGTAGCTATTTATGCATTAGGATATTTAATTTTAAGGTAATAAAATGGCGGCAAAGGTGTGGTTATTGGGGGAGGCTGGAGGCCATGTTAGTAGTATAGTAGTAGTAATAGTAGTCGATCATGCCATGGTGAGCAAGAAAGGGGGCTTCATATGCATAAGGCATGACGAAGTAAGGGACCTCACTGCAAATATGTTGAAGGAAATCTGTCGTGATTTCAGAGTAGAACCGACCCTCCTTCCATTGGACGTTGAGAATTTCCAACATAGGACTTCAAACACATCCAACAAAGCCCGTGTTAACGTTAGTGCTCGAGGATTCTGGACGTGGGGACAGAGAGCCTTCTTCAAAAACAGAATTTTTGATCCCATGGTCGCATGTCACCGTAACTTAGCTCTCGATGCTGCACACAGGCGGAATGAGAACGACAAGTTAAGGGCATATGGGGAGAGAATTCTGAACGTTGATCAAGGCAGCTTCACTCTTCTTTGTTTTCACAACCTATGGTGGGATGGGACCAAGTGGAAAATGCTTCTACGCCAGACTCGTGGAGGTGCTATCCAAACAGAAGCAGCAGCCAGAAGAACAGCCTGGTTGAGATGTCGACTGTCCTTTTCTCTCCTTAGGTCTGCTTCGCTCTGCTTCAGGGGAACGGGAGCATCGGCCCTAAAGCCGACAACAGTTGCGAATATTGACTATGAGGCAACAGTCACTGAATGCCACATAGATCTGCGGCTCAACTAACTCAACACAGCAAGGGTAGCTACTTATCAATTAGTATAGTTAACTTTAAGGTAATAAAATGGCGACGAAGGTGTGGCTATTGGGGGAGGCTGGAGGCCACATTTAAAAAAAGTAGGTCTTTCTCTCTCCTTCGGCCGGTTTTGCTCTGCCCAGGAACGAGAGCTTCTGCCCCAACTCCGACAACTGCTGCAGATATTGACTATGAGGCTACTGTCACTGAATGCCGCATAGATCTGCGGCTCAACTAATTTAACACAGATAGGATAGCTACTTATGTATTAAGATATTTAATTTTGAGGTAATAAAATGGCGGCGAATGTGTGGCTATTAGGGGAGGCTGGAGGCCACTTAAAAAAATAGTAGTAGTATTAGTAGTAGTAGTATTAGTAGTAGGAACGAGAACAACAAGATAACATGGGGAGAGAATCCAAAATGTTGATCAAGGCAGCTTCACTCCTTTAGTGTTCACAACCTCTGGTGGGATGGGACCAAGTGCAAGATGTTTCTACGCCAGACCTGCGGAGGTGATCTCCGAACAGAAGCAGCAGCCCAGAAGTTATGTTACAGCCTGGATGAGATGTCGACTGTCTTTTCTCTCCTTCAGTCGGCTTTGCTCGCCTCAGGGGAACGAGAGCCTTGCCCCCAATTCCGACAACTGCTGCAGATATCGACTGTGAGGCAACAGTCACTGAATGCCGCATAGATCTGCGGCTCAACTAATTTAACACAGATAAGGATAGCTACATATGTATTAGGATATTCAATATTAAGGTAATTAAATGGTGGCGGATGGTATGGCTATTGGGGGAGGCTGAAGGCCACGTTGAAAAAAAAAAAGTAGTAGTAGTAGTAATATGACCTATTTATATCCATGTTATCACTGACACATTTACAGTTCGCCAGGACAGGTTGGTGAGAGTTCTCAGCGTTAGTGAGAGTTAACGCTTAAGCTACAGTGATATATGTGTGCAATTGAGTGAGCACTTAACTGTATTAATGGATGAATTTCATTAGTAAATTACTCTGATATTAACCCTGCAGTCCTGATTATTCTTCCTTAGATAAGCAGAATTCATTTTGAAAAATATTAGAAATCTGTCAGTTGTATCATCCAGGATATTAATGTGATGAGCACGCACGACCTACTGTCTACAGTGTGTCATAACGCAGCGCTCTTCGTTGTCTTTGCCAATTTACTATTAAATCTTTTCCTGTTTTACGTGCCTGAAAGAAATGCTCATATTTTTTTTTCATTCTATTTATTTAACTCGTTTGACCGTTTTGTTTTCTTTATGTCTACCGTCGATTTTTTTCCTCAAATATTCAGAGTCAGAGTAGCTCATCAGAGACTAACACAGAGGAGGAGGAATGTACCAGCATGTTCGAGGACCTGGGAATCTTGGAGACTTATAAACAGTTCTAATGACTTCTAAAAACATTGAACTCCTAAGGACCCTTGAGGACTCTCGGATATTTCTATGCATGCCTGAAGACTCCTGGGGACACTTCATTTTGGGATGTCTTGTTGATCCTTCGAATTGATGAAGACTTTTAGAGGCTGATTGGTTATTTCTGGAGATGTTTTCTATTAAATCCCTGGTGACTCTCACACACGCCAGGTAACTCCTGATGTCTTATTTAGTGTTGAGGATCATCGCAGATTTCTGGGAAATTCTGAAAACTTTCAAGATACTTCATGATTTCAGTTTTAAGGAATCGCTGATTTTTTTTAAATCTAACGAAATTTCCAACTTCATTCAGTATTTTGAGGCGTTTCTCTGTAATCCCGAAGTCTTATGGCACTGTTAGCATGCTAAATATTTTTGATGACTTGCTCTTGAAATGTTTTTATAACCCGAGGACTGATTTGTTGTTGATTCCTGGGCTTTCTCGGCAAGTCTGCAGGACTTCCGAGAATTCTTCCGAATTTCCAAGGCTCCTAATATCAAATACTCCTGAAGATTCCTAAGCCAGACAAAACTCTGCAACACTCAACTGAGCTCCTTTTATGAGGTCTTCATCCGATGTCATCTGTTCGGGGCTTGCAAAGTCCTTTTGTCGGGATCAGCCCCGTGGTCCGGGGTCGCCGCTCACTCATAATACAATTCCTCCATTATCCAGGCATCTCTGCTATCCTACAGCGTACCATGACGCGCCTGCCTATGATATAATACCGAGTATGTTTGCCGCTCAGTTGAGCAAAAAGAAATTAGATCATACTTATGGTGATTTTTTTTTACTTGTACCTTTCTATTACAGTTGGAACAATAATGTTTCAGAATGAGACCAGGAAAGGCAAGAATGAGGAACTTGTCGATTCTGTCATTCGTGTGTAATAACAAAATAACTTTCTTGAGTCGCCCGAACACAAGAGTCTGCTACTTATCACCATTCATTTTATATATATATATATATATATATATATATATATATATATATATATATATATATATATATATATATATATATATATATATATATATATATATATATATATATATATATATATATATATATATATATATATATATATATATATATATATATATAATATATATATATATATATATATATATATATATATATATATATATATATATATATATATATATATATATATATATATATATATATAATATATATATATATATATATATATATATATATATATATATATATATATATATATATATATATACCCGTATATTGTTTATCAATTTGAAATCTCCCCTACAAAAATTATGTAAAATCTACTCGACTTGACCAAGAGCAAAGTTGTTTTTTTCCGGGTACAAAATATGGTTACATTTTCAATTAAACCCGTCTGTCATAGTCAAAAAAGATAATGTGAAACTTAACCCACAACGCAAAATAAAGTGAGCGCTCGTCAGCTCCAAATCGAAATTACAAACTAAAAGAATCTGTCAGACACATCCACTATTGCAGAGCACATTTTTTTTATCGCATGTTGGCGGGCGGGTGAGGGAGGGCTCACAGCCATCATTATTCAGAGGGCGAGACGTGGGTATCTAGGTCACTGGTGCTGGCTGCTGTGAGTCCTTCAAGGGAATATAGAAGAGGATAGAAAAATGAGATGATATCCAGTGTCAATAGATTTATACTTAGGAAACTGAGGTGCGAAACGGACAGCCAGAGAAGACTGAAGACAGAAGAATGTGAAGGCGCATTGGGGCGACCTCCAGCCAGCGAGACATCCCCCTCCTCTGTCCATTTTCAAAGATTAGGGGATCAGCTTCTTGAATCAGTCTCCGTCACCTTCTGCTTTCAGCTCCACCACAGCAGTGTATTGTTGTACACTAATAATAATGATGATAAATAATGTTGCTGTCACGATAAGATGTCAGGCTTATGATTCGTGTCAGTCTGGAAGTTGAAAATAATTATTCGCGCGTTAGAACTTCATGGAAAGTTTAGGTGTTGTTGTGTACATTCAAAGCCTCTTTAAGTGTATGTTTTTGACTGGTTATAATTCTATCCATATGTGTTTTACTTTTAGGTTGAACGATCTAGTTATTTAATTTTTTATGCATCATAGCATTTTAAATTAAATGTAAAGAATGTGTAAAAGATTTTGAAAATGTAATTCGCAAAATCAACTTAACACACACACACACACACACACACACAAACACACAGATTTTTCTTGCTCCAGTAAGCTTGATTGTATTTTCCTTTCCATGTTTTTTGTTTTTTGTCCTTACAAATAATTTTCGTAAAGTGACGTTGCCTTCATTATGGGCAGTAAATGTAACACACCTCTGTACTCTTATGTGTTAATATACATATGAATAATAATAATAATAAATATAATTAAACGGTTTATTGAAAGAGCTTGGCAGCCAGAAGGCTGAAAATATACAGTTACATATTTGGGGAATGGGTTACGAATTACAAATAATGTACAAGTAAATATGAGTGACACAAATAAGACATATAATAACTAGATGGGGAAAAGCTCAAACTACAGTTCATTTCAACATAGTGACAGTGCAAGGAGTAGTGTTTACTGGGAGTGTATACACTGATTTATTAAGTTATTGATAATTTTTACAATGGTTGGGACTGGGCTTTCTTATAGCGATCAGTTCGTGCACGTATGGGCTGGATGCTGTGGTGTCGAACAGCATCTCGGACTAGGGATCTCGGTGGTAGTAGGAGCCGGTGTCGGATGGTGTAGAAGCTTCTACCAAATTTGCAGATGAGGTCGTGGTGATGGTCAGTGAGAGTCGAAAGGGTCAGTGTGTTGAGCGCTTGATATGTGAGGAGAAGGAGAGAATAATCTTGCATGCCCTCTTTTGCACTTTTCTAGGTGTTTACGTTGTGTGGCATTTAGGGAGGAAGACCAGGTGGGGAGCATAGGTGAGCTTGGAAGTATGAATGTTAAACACTGAGGAGCTCTGTGCAGGAACTCCGAGGGACTTGAGTCGGCGGAGGAGGTGGAGACGGAAACTGGAGGATTTGATAACTTCACTGACGTGTGGTTTCCAATTTAGTTTGTTGTCTATGGTGACGCCGAGGAGCTTCGAATCTACAACCTGGAGTGTGTTCGGACCTAGAGTAATGGAAGGAGGTGGGACAATGTGGTTGTGTGTGTGTGTGTGTGTGTGTGTGTGTGTGTGTGTGTGTGTGTGTGTGTGTCACATTAACATAAAGCAGCACAGGGGGTGACAATAGTCAGCAGCGCCTGGCATTCTCTTCCATCTCGCCAAATGAAACTCACGGAGTCGGTGCCAGACGCCCTGGACTGGCCCTGTGCCACTGCCTGGTGTGTTGGTAATGGTGTCAGCCAAGGTCTGCCTCCCCTCAGTGGAACTAATGAAAGGTCACATCTTATTTCATACAACAATGAAAGAGGAGGTGTGGGTGATCGTCTGGTTGGCGGTGGTGTTCAGCTGTAGTGCGTGAAGGTTCCTAAAATACGTGAAAGATGTCCTACTCTTACTGTATAATAGATCAACAATGGTTTATCACTCGGTCGTGCATTATTAACTATTTATCAAATTACATATAAATTCATTCATATATTATCATTATTAAAACTCCCAGTCAGCTCAAATACTGTATGTACTCACCTTCCCCCGTCCTCGCAGCTATCTACCCCAACATCTCCCGAATCCTCGGTAACCCATAATCTACTCTGCTAGATATACCGACCACTCACACCATCTTTACGACACTAAGCTGAGGAGCACCAGAAGCGACAGTATAGTGTGGAATATTGACGTTACTCTCTCTCTCTCTCTCTCTCTCTTCTTGTTTCACATTTCTTTCCCTGTCCTTCCTGGTACTGACGTTAATACAGGAGGTACTGGTATTGATACTGGAGGTACTAACGTTAATACAGGAGTTACTGGTGTTGATACTGGAGGTACTGGTGGTGATACTGGAGGTACTGGAGTTGATACTGGAGGTACTGACGTTAATACAGGAGTTACTGGTGTTGATACTGGAGGTACTGGTGTTGATACTGGAGGTACTGGTGTTGATACTGGAGTATGACGTTAATACAGGAGTTACTGGTGTTGATACTGGAGGTACTGGTGTTGATACTGGAGGTACTGGTGTTGTCTTAGGACACTGGTTATACTGGATGTACTGGTGTTAATACTGGAGGTACTGGTCTTGATACTGGAGGTACTGGTGGTGATACTGAAACATTGGTGTTGATACTGGAGGTACTGGTGTTAATACTAAGTACTGGTGTTGATACTGGAGGTACTGGTATTGATACTGGAGGTACTGGTGTTGATACTGGGGACACTGGTGTTATACTGGAGGTACTGGTGTTGATACTAGGGTACTGGTGTATTGATACTAGGTACTGTGTTGATACTGGACACTGGTGTACTGATGTACTGGTGTTAATACTGGAGTACGGTCTTGATACTGGAGGTACTGGTGGTGATACTGGGGTGTTGGTAGTTAATACTGGGTACTGGTGTTAATACTAGAGGTACTGGTGTTGATACTGGAGGTACTGGTATTGATACTGGAGGTACTGGTGTTGATACTGGGGACACCGGTGTTAATACTGGAGGTACTGGTGTTGATACTGGAGGTCCTGGTATGGAAGGTACTAGTGTTGATACTGGTACTGGTCTTGATACTGGAGGTACTGGTGTTGATACTAGGACACTGGTGTTAATACTGGAGGTATTGGTGTTGATAATGTGGCTACTGATGTTAATACAGGAGTTAGTGATGCTGATACTGGAGGTACTGGTGTATTACTGGAGGTACTGGTGTTTACACTGGAGGTTTTGGTGTTATACTGGAGGCACTGGTGTTGATATTAGAGGTATTCGTGTTGATACTGGAGGTACTGGTATTGAAACTGGAGGTATTGGTGTTGATACTGGAGGTACTGGTGTTGATACTGGGGACACTGGTGTTGATACTGGAGGTACTGGTGTTAATACTGGAAGTACTGGATGTCAATACTAGAGGTACTGGTGTTGATACTGGAGGTACTGGCGTTCATAGGGGGCACACTGGTGTTGATACTGGAGTTATTGGTGTTGATACTGGGGACACTCGTGTTGATACTGGAGGTACTGGTGCTGATACTGGAGGTACTGGTTTTGATACTGGAGGTACTGATGTTAATACTAGAGGTACTGGTGTTGATTCTAGAGGTACTTGTGTTGATACTGTAGGTGCTGGTGTTGATACTGGAGGTACTGGTGTTGATACTGGAGGTATTGGTGTTGATATTGGAGGTACTGGTGTTGATACTGGAGGTACTGGTGTTAATACTGGAGGTACTGGTGTTGATACGGGAGGTACTGGTGTTGATACTGGAAGTACTGGTGTTGATATTGGTGGTACTGGTGTTGATATTGGAGGTATTGGTGTTGATACTGGAGGTACTCGTGTTGATACTGGAGGTACTGGTGTTGATACTGGGGACACTGGTGTTGATACGGGTGGCACTGGTGTTGATACTGGAGGTACTAGTATTATTACTGGAGGTACTGTGTTGATACTGGATTTACTGGTGTTGATACTGTAGGTACTGGTGTTAATGCTGGAGTTATTGGTGTTGAAACTGGAGGTATTGGTGTTGATACTAGAAGTTTTGGTGTTGATTCTAGAGGTACTTGTGTTGATACTGGAAGTACTGGTGTTGATATTGGAGGTACTGGTGTTGATACTGAAGGTATTGGTGTTGATACTGGCGGTACTGGTGTTGTTACTGGAAGTACTGGTGTTGATACTGGGGAGACTGGTGTTGATACGGGAGGTACTGGTGTTGATACTGGAGGTACTAGTATTATTACTGGAGGTACTGGTGTTGATTCTGGGGACACTGGTGTTGACACTGGAGGTGCTGGTGTTGATACTGGAAGTACTGTTATTAATACTGGAGGTACTGGTGTTGATACTGGTGTTACTAGTATTAATACTGGAGTTACTGGTGTTGATACTGGACGTACTGTTATTAATACAGGGGGTACTGGTGTTGAGACTGGAGGTACTGGTGTTGATACTGGGGACGCTGGTGTTGATCCTGGAGGTACTGGTGATGATGCTGATTGTACTGGTGTTGTTACTGGGGGTGCCGGTGTTGGTACTGTGGGTAACGGTGTTGATACTGGGGTCACTAGTGTTGATACTGGAGGTACTGTTTTCGATACTGTATGTACTGGTGATGGTACTGGGAGTACTAGTGTTAAGACTGATTTCTATACTCGGGTGTGGTGCTGATTGTATAAACTTTTTTGCATTCCCGAATCAAATGACTTTTACGCATCAACTCTGAAATATCAAGTGAATCAGTGTTTTCCAAGATGATACTTTTATCATTCAATACCTTGTATGTATCAAAGATTCGGAAGAGGCGAAGAATGAAGACGCATACACGAATTTTAAAAAAAACGTGTGATTTGAAATATCAAGTAATTAATAGCACCCAAGGATTCAGAACAGCTCACGATTATAGACTTACCACTTACCGAAACACTTAACAAGTCGAGATACGTTGCGAATAAAAACATATTGCAGCTTTAAACATTACACTTATACTGTATATCTACCCCTCCCCCATTGACTGGTGCGATATTAACACGATTGAAATTGAAAATAATGTTTTATGAATTACACATCAATGAGGTCAACATTTCGACGAATGAAACACCAATTGCACGAAACACCTCAATGAAACTCCAACTGCACGAAACACCTCAATGAAACACCTGTATGAAACACCACCTGCACGAAACACCTCATTGAAACACATCAATGAAACACTTCATTGAAACACCTGTATGAAACACCACCTGCACGAAACACCTCATTGAAACACCTGTATGAAACACCACCTGCACGAAACACCTCATTGAAACACCTCCTGTAGGAAACACCTCAATGAAACACCTCATTGAAACACCTCAATGAAATACCTCCTGTATGAAACACCTCAATGAAGCACCACCTGCATTGCCTCGAGCGATACATCTCATGAAGGAAACATGTCCTTAACGAAGCTGTTCTCGAGTATGCCTCTGTGTGAACCCGACACGGGCCTGACTCGCTGTCCTGTTTCCTATTAAGCCAGAGCGTCGTGGTTCGCTTGTCTCTTGCTCACCTGCGTCGCCAGCAACCATCGTGTTGACTGGGAACGTATATATATACGACACGTATTTCACAGCTCGGGTAACAAAATGGTGCCCTTGGAATTCTGTTATTTAGGTAAAAAAACGGAAGAAAAAAACTAGAAAAAAAGCTGCACGCGTAATGATAAACAAACTTGTGCGTCAAAACTGTGTCGTTAGTGAAGTCGTCAATGTTTACGCTCCCATGGTCTGTGCTCCGTACTACCTCCAACTTTCTGCCTCGGAATTTTGTGAAATATGTTTCTTTTAAGCTTTGCAGAACGACGCTTGTATTTGTATTTGTATTGTGTATGTGTTATACATATTCCATTATATTAAAAGCCATGTACAGCAAGCGGCGTCCATGAACTATTGTCTCGAAACAATTGAACATCCCCGAGCCTCCCAGGCAGAGTCCAATCCTCTTGGCGTCAGACGAGCTTGATGTGTACCCTATGAATATTCATTCGTAAATGCACTTTGAAGCACGTTTTGCTCTTTTGTTTTGCCATATTACAAATAATATATACAAATTCAACAAACTTTGTAATATTACGGCTTCAAAAAAAACCTAAACACCGAAAAAAATTTAAAGTACAAAATAATGCCGGGAATCCTTCACTCTCGGGCAGCCGTTAGTGTGGCTTACATGCTTATCTCCCCTCATTCTTAACACTCCCTTCACCCCCGGATGTCTCACTCTTTAATTAGTTTCATCAGCGTATGTGAGAGATCCTTTTGATAGTGACGGAGAATGCCTGGGAGCCATTAATTGTAAAGGGATGAGCCAAATTTTGACCCCCTCCTTCCCCAATCTACACACCCTCCCCTTACCCTCCCCCATTCTCTAACTTCTGCGAGTGTCAGTGCTGCGTTTATTTGGCCAATTTGGTTTATTGATTATATCCGCTGACGAAATCCTGAGCTCCAGCAGGCGAGAGTGGGCAGCGCAGTGGAAAGTTTTAATAACTAGAGGAAGACTATAATGAACACTGGGAAGTTTGTCGAGTCTCACAACCCTCCCTCCCTCCCTCCCTTGTCCTGCTGGTGGTAATGGTGATGTAGGTTGTGATGGTGGTAGTGGTTGTAGCCAAAGACACGTTCTTATCATACCCACGTGCGTAGTGATCACTTCCCCATTCCTCTTCTGTTATTGCGATTTCCTATTTATTCACACACACACACACACACACACACACACATCCAGATTAAATCCTGTAAGTGGATTTCCTAAGTGGACTTGATAACTAGGGGAAAACAAGTGAGGCATGGGAGAAGGAGGAGGAAGAAGTAGGAGGAAAATTAGAGGAAGGAAAAGGAGGAGGAGGAGGAGGAGGAAGAAGAGAAGGAGGAGGAGGAGGAAGATAAGGGTGAAGAGGCAATACAAAGCTCAGGGAGATTTAAAAAATAATATAACACGATAACTCTGAAGATTGTGTCAGGTTGGAGGTTAGATTAGGTTAGGTTAGGTTAGGTTAGGTTAGGTTAGGTTAGTGAGACATCATAGCTTCAAAGACAAGGTAGGCATTGATTGAATCAACTTGATTTAATCACTTGATTAAATCAATGACTTTTCACAGAAAAAATAATGAATAGTTTGTTTTGTTTTCCGATTGTTTTCATAAAAAAGTTGACGAAAAAGAGATTTGAAGGTTTATAAAAGAAAATCGTTGTATAACTTTATGCTGGAATTTAAAGTCATATCACGATGATATCGGTTTATTATGATCTTTCTGTGTAATATATTAAACTTTGGAATTTGCTATCTTTAAGAACACTGACAACTCAGTTAGGAGTCTCTGGACCACCAGTGGACTGACAGGAGATGAACAGGAATGTATCTGGGCTGTAGTTCTTAGCCTGAACCAACAGTGGACAGACAGGATATAAACAGTATTCAGTACACTGTACTTGAAAAAAAAATGAAAAGATATTTTTTATTTTTTTACTTAAAAAAAATAAAATATTACCAAC